>NW_027203604.1:18822500-19265000 GCF_024711535.1 Dipodomys merriami
GAAAAATAACTACAGCAAAAAGGGGTTAACTGCATGGCTCAAGTGGTAGAATGCCTGCCTAGGGAGTGTGAAGTCCTGAATTTAAACACCGAGTAACGGGTTCGTGCCTGTAATCCCAGCTACTGAAGAAGGTAAGATCTGAGGATTACAGTTCAAAGCCAGCCCAAACAGACAAATCCAAGAGACTGTCAGCCTCCACAAAAAACTAAACAAGAGCTTGAGGCCCTGAGTTCAAGCCTCAGTACTGACACAAAATGGGGGGGGGAAGAGACTGCATGAGGAGAGATTGTATAAAATACCCATGAATCAGGGCTCAATACTCCATTTTCAACTCTTGTCTCTGAAGATCTTCCACCTGCACCACTATCCCTAAAACTGACTGATGGCGTTTTAAGTTTCTGCGTAAAGTCACAGGTAGCAGACAAAGAAAGCCTATTGCTAGCACCCATGACAGGCAACACAACCCAACAGTGTACCTGTTTTCCCCATGCTCCCAATATTCAGACTGCTTCTCCTATGTCAGACTGTTAACAAACACTACCACCTTCTCTCAAGGGCTGTGTATGGACGCTCTCTCTGCCTTCAGTTTAGAGGTGGAAAACTGCAAACAGGCCGGGGTGAGAGCCAGCCCTTCCTGCCCTGCTTCATCTTAAAACCCTATTTCTCAGCAGCTCTGCAGACTGTGACTCCACCATCTGAGAATATGTTGCGAAACCTCTGAAGAGGATGAAGATCTAAACTTATGTTCAAGTCTTTCACCAACCAGCCTCTGCAGCTAGGGAGCCATATGTACAGCTGGGGCTGGGTGAGGTGGGCGAAACACGACTTCAAAACACAGACAAATGCATCTGTGTATTGAGGAAGGGAAACTGCACAGTCCCATGAGCCGGCTTCTGGGATCTTCATTGGACATCCAGGATACAAAAGAGCTACAAAAACGTTTAAGACACAGTGAACTGAGGAAACAGCTGTTTCTGTCAGTCAAGAGTCACCAAGGCCCAGGTACACTTCACCTGTGTACAGCTACCCCTGGACGGTATAGGCTCCAACCAAACAAAGCAGGCAGCCCTTAAGCCAGCTTGCAGTGTGCCATGATTTCACAATAACCAAAAGAAAGAGAAAGAACGGATGGACGGACGGACGGACAGATGGAAGGAAGGAAGTAAATTATTATAGTCCTTTGCTACTAAAAAAAAGGGAAGTAATTGCCAGGCACCAGTGGCTCAAGCCTGTCATCCTAGCTGCTCAGGAGGCTGAGATCTGAGGGTTGCAGTTCAAAGCCAGCCTGGGCAGGAAAGTCTGTGAGACTCTTCTCTAATTAACCACCAGAACACAGGAAAAGTGACAATGTGGCTCCAAGTGGTAGAGTGCTAGCCTGAGCAGAAAAAGCTCAGTGGCAGCACCCTGGCCCTAAATTCAAGCCCCAGACTGACCAAAAAAAAAAAAAAAAAAAAAAAGGAAGCAGTTGTTTTTACAAGACTTTGACTAAGAAGCACACTGTGATGTTTGTGTGTAATATCCGCACTTGGGAAGATGAAGCAGTAGTACTATGAGTTCCCAAAAGCCTGAGCTACATAGCAAAATAGTCTTAGAAAACAAAACAAAAAGCTTAATAAGCCACTTTACTACCAGTGAGACTTGAAATCAACACATTGTCTACAACAGTCCATTAGGAGGCAGAAACCAGCTACTTGTGGTATCTTTCCAAGAGCCAACTCAGATGACAAAGGTCAGAACAAGCTGCTGAGGTAAGTAAGAAAGAAAGGAAGGGGCTGGGAAGGTGGCTCAGTAGTAGAATGCATGCCTTGCATGCATGAGGCTCTGGGTTCGATTCCTCAGTACGACATAAGCAGAAAAAGCCAGAAATGGTGCAGTGGCTCAAGTAGTAGAGTGCTAGTCTTGAGCTGAAGAGTTGAGGGACAGCGCCCAGGCCCAGAGGCCCAGAGTTCAAGCCCCATGACCAACCAAAAAAAAAAAGAAAGAGAGACAGAGACGGGGGGGGGGGAGGGCGTGGGGGGGCTGCACGGGGAGAAGGAAGGAAGGAAGGAAGGAAGGAAGGAAGGAAGGAAGGAAGGAAGGAAGGAAGGAAGGAAGGAAGGAAGGAAGGAAACCATGCTTCCTGAATTAAAAAAAATTTTTTTTCAAGAGTAAAGCTGATTCATTTAAAAGCTAATCTCTGAAGTCCATTCTTCCAATAAAATCATTCTAGATGGTTTTCATATGAACATTTAGTAGCCCTAGGGGAGGGGCATTGGGAGAGGTTCTGTTTTGCAAAGCACATCTGTGGACAGACTTCAGGGAGAACCTGTGGACACTAAAGGAAGAGATGAGGCGTGTCCTTTCTTCCCCCTCCCACCTCAGCAGGCGCCTGGGAGCCTTTCCCAGATTCTGTCCAAGCTCAGTGTGGAGGGAAAGCATGCAGGCCAGGAAATGCCTGGGATGGCAGACTACTCCTGTTATAGTGAGCAGGTCACAAACAGCCGGATCTGTTCATGTCTTTCCAAAATATCAGAGCTTACTGGATAGTAATAAATTCACAAGTTACAACAATTTCTTTGTCATGAATGTGCCAAGTGTTGCTGCTTTTGCTTGATAGCCCTGAGCCATAGGCAACATGGGTTCAAGTTCTTCCATCTTAATTACTGATATTAACTCAGATCACACATTACACTGTAGATAACATGGAGGTTACAAGATTGGTAAGAAAGGGTTAAAGCAACTGCAGGGTTCCAAGAGGCTTTGCTGAAGACAATAGCAGAGATTCCCTAAGGATGCAGAATAAGACAACATAGGGCACCCAATCCTACCTAGGTAAGGTCTTAGGAGAGGGAGGATGGGGCCCCAGGCACAATGCTGCCTCCTGGATTAATAGACCCACAAGCAGGGGGATTCCGCTGAGCTGAGCTGAAGCCCAGGCCCAGAGTTGCGAGTTGCCTGCAGGTCACATGGCCCTTGCTGGTCTGATGAATGGCAGATTGGTGTGTGGTATCCTAGTGTTAGGGTGCCTCTCTTTTTATATGATTCAGGTCCCTGGGTCTCATGTGTTTAGTAAGTTCATGGGTGTGATTTTTCTGATATGAGTTTGATATATATACTTGACTTAATTTGATAGGTGGCTCTCTTTCACTTATAACAATAATTTCTCAGTATTCCCATTATTGTTGCTGGGCAGCAAGGGGTTGACTAAACAAGATGTAAAGGTGTCACCAGTGGCTTACATCTGTATCTACCTATTTGGTAGACTGAATTGGGAGGTTCAAAAGTCAAGGCTGGCCTGGGCAGGAAAAAAAGTCTGAAAGACCCTTTCTTTTTTTTTTTTTTTTGGTGGTCATGGCTTGAACTCTAGGCCTGGGCGCTGTCCCTGAGCTCTTCACAGCTCAAGGCTAGCTCCACTTCCGGTTTTCTAGTGGTTTATTGGAGATAAAGAGTTTCACTGACTTTCCTGCCCAGGCTGGCTTTGAACCGTGATCCTCAGACCTCAGCCTGAGTAGGATTACAGGTGTGAGCCACGAGCACCCGGCTGGAAAGACCCCTTTCTTAACTGAGCACTGGACTAGCTACTGGAAACCCAACATAAGTGGATTACACACAGGTACAAACTTGGCAGGAAGCAAGACCCTATCTCAAAAATAATGAGCAAAAATCAGGGCTATACGTGTGGCTCAGCAGCTAAGAGCACTTGCTTGGCAATCACAAGGTCCTAAGTTCATAATCCCAGTTCTGACCAAAAAAAAAAAACAAAAACAAAAACAAAAATCCCACAAACATACAGACTCATTTTGCTCCACAACTTCAGTCAAAATGGAGCCAAGTGCTGTTCCACACAGTGGAGTGACTCAGAGCAAGGCCTAGCCTGAAAGCTGTTCCATACAATGAGGAACTTAGTGCAGGTCACAACCTCCTTGTACCAGCTGGCACACAGCCTGGCCTTTTGCATTTTCACCTGCAGGGAGTTAAATTCACAGCACACACACAGAAAATCTCCCAAGTCCAGGGAAAAGTACTGTTTAGACAGCGCCCACAGGACTGTGTTCAGCAATAGGGGGCAGAGGGACAAGGAAAGATAACCACCAGTTCAGTTCCTCACTAAGCCAGTAAGAGCTACTGTGCGCAACAAATGGTGTGAACTAGAACAACCTGTCTTCAGTGTGTGTCCTTTCCTCTGCACTCAGAAGCTGATTCAGTTGCTGCCTCCAGCCATCCCTTCACACAGCAGAATCCCACATCTTTCCCTGCTGTCCCTTGGACGGCCACTCTAGTTGTATTTGAGTGCTATTCAAAATGTTTCCTAGGGCTGGGAAGGTGGCTCAGTGGTAGAGTGCTTGCCTTGCATGCATGAAGCCCTGGGTTCGATTCTCAGCACCACATAAGCAGAAAAAGCCGGAAGTGGCACTGTGGTTCAAGTGGCAGAGCGCTAGCCTTGAGCTAAAGAGCTGAGGGACAGCGCCCAGGCCCAGAGTTCAGACCCCACGACCGGCAAAAACAAACAAAATAAATAAATAAAATGTTTCCAAGATCTTGCAATTATCCACCCTTGCAAAGTCTCTCCTTTTTGCTTTGAGAGTTCACAGACTGATTATGTTGAACCACAAACTGGTCCTCTCCTGTGTCAGGACCAGCACCAGGCACCTGTTATCAAATGGGACCTAAAGCAAATTTTCAGAGGGAGTGCAGTGACATGGCCCACACAACAGCACAATGCCAGCCTGTACTGAGACTTTTCATTTTAATTTTTTTTGTCGGTCGTGGGGCTTGAACTCTGGGCTTGGGCGCTGTCCCTGCGCTCTTCAGTTCAAGGCAAGCGCTCTATCACTTGAGCCACAGCACCACTTTCGATTTTCTAGTGGTTTTTTGGAGATAAGAGTCTTACATACTTTCCTGCCCGGGCTGGCTTTGAACCACGATCCTCAGATCTCAGCCTCCTGAGTAGCTAGGATTACAGACATGAGCCACTGGCGCCCGGCTTGTACTGAGACTTTTCAAACTGTGAGAAGTCACTCTAGAACTGCATTACAGACATTTCAAAAACATACAAGCCACAGGCAAATACATATTTACATATGCAATAAATTAATAGGCAAAGTTCATTCTGATTTAAGTAATCAATAGAAGTGGAGATCAACTTGTAAACAGGAACAAGACACTAGTTTTAGGAACTTGGGGTGCTGGAGCACTTGCCTAACAGATATGAGGCCCTGAGTTCAAATTCCAGTACCAACAAAAATACAGAATAAATATTAGGTTGGTAAAAGGGGTGGAGTTGAAGTTTATGAATATTCTTTCTCCTCCATTTTATTTGTTATTATGAGTCCCATTACAGCTAAAACTACTTCCCTCCACACAACTTGGACTGACTGCTTCCTGCGCTGGCCTTAGGAGTTCCTAACTGAACAATCATGAGACTGTAATTTGGAGATTAAAAAAAAAAAAATTACGCCAGGCCCTGTTGGCTCACACCTACAATCCTACTCAGGAGGCTGAGATCTGAGGATCTGAGTTCAAAGCCAGCCTGGGCAGGAAAGGCCATGAGACTCATTTCCAACAAACCACTCAAAAAAACAGAAGTGGCACTGTGGCTCAAGTGGTAGAAGACTAGCCTAAAACTGAAGAGCTGAGGGACAGTGCCCGGGCCCAGAATTCAAGCCCCATGACCAACAACAACAACAACAAAAAAAAAAAATACAAGAAACATCAGCAAGCAATCTCTACTTCAGCTTTTACTAAGAAAGAAGTGGAGTGCTTCACACAGCAGTTCAACTTAAGAATCCATTTACAAAATACCCTCAGAAGAGCAGGCCCTCTGCCAGGCATCTGCTGGGCACTAGGCGACTCCACGGGCCTTTGCCCACAGCCACTGGTGTGTGGGGAACTGGGTCCCTGCATGTTTCTAAAAGGGGGCATGAATGGAGAGGAGGAAAAGTTCTCTGTACACTTCCTGTCTGGACAAGAGTGACAGCTCAGCAAGTGACAAATGCTTTTATCACCACGTCTCACAGCCACTCAGTTCCTGCAAGGCTGGAATGGGAAGCGGGGAGCTGTGCCCTAACACCCACCCTGGAACCTATGTGTTCACCTCAGGATACTAAATCTGATCTCGTTCCCATTTAAAAAAAAAAAAGTCAAAGGACAGAAATGGCACACTGAAGAATGATATCCCAATCCTGAGCTTTTTGTTTTTTGTTGGTTGTAGGGCTTGAACCCTGGACCTGGGCGCTGTCCCCTGAGCTCTTCAGCTCAAGGCTAGTGCTCTACCACTTGAGCTACAAGTGCCACTTCTGGTTTTCTGAGTGGTTTATTGGAGATAAGAGTCTCACAGACTTTCTACCCAAGCTGGCTTTGAACCAGATCCTCGGATCTCATCCTCCTGAGTAGCTGGGATTACAGGCATGAGCCACTGTTGCCCAGCTCCTGAGCTTTATTTATTTTTATTATTACTATCTTTAAGTAGTTGTACAAAGAAGTTCCCATTCTACAAAACAGTATGTGAATACAAGGTGTCTGACAACATTGTCACCCATTGCTCCTCAGCTTTTTTAAAGCTGGTTTTTGACAGCACCTTGTTCTAGAATATTCCTGGAAAGACTCCAAGCATTGGTGTGAAGGCTGCACGGTTCCATGTAGAGGACAGGGCAGAAGGGGAAAAGAGGATGTGAGCTAGCAGAGACTGCCTCCCCACACGGAGGCCACCCTGCACCCTTCCTAGGACTGCACTCTGTGCCCCACCTTGTGCACACTGATGGTGACTACCTGTGCTCTCCATGGGGAAAAAAAAAAACAAAGACGAGACCAGCCACAGAGACAGCTTGAAGAAAGCAGGTGATTAGGGCTGGG
This sequence comes from Dipodomys merriami, assembly GCF_024711535.1. Classification (NCBI taxonomy): domain Eukaryota; kingdom Metazoa; phylum Chordata; class Mammalia; order Rodentia; family Heteromyidae; genus Dipodomys; species Dipodomys merriami. Next base: position 18,829,332 of record NW_027203604.1, read on the forward strand.
AAGGTGGCTCAGTGGTAGAGTGCTTGCCTTGCATACATGTGTCCCTAGATTCGATTCCTCAGCACCACTAAGCTGGAAGTGGTGTTGTGGCTCAAGTGGTAGAGCACTACCCTTGAGCTTAAGAGCTGAGGGACAGCACCCAGGCCAAGTTCAGGCCCCACAGGTGACCAATAAATAAACAAACAAATAAATACATGAAATCAGGTGATGGTTCACATCTGTAATCCTAGCCACTCAGGGGACGGAGATCTGAGGATTGTGGTTCAAAGCCAGACTGGGCAGGAAAGGCAGACTGTTATCTCCAATAAACCACCAGAAAACCAGAAGTGGCTCTGTAGCTCAAGTAGTAGAGTGCTGGTCTTGAGATGAAGAGCTCAGGAACAGTGCTCAGGCCAAGTTCAAGCCCCACGACTGACAAAAAAGAAAAAGAAAAGCAGGCCAAGAAAGCAGTAACAATGAAGCTGACAGCTATTTGAGGGCCCATAGGAATTTGATACTTGTTAGTATTATACCTACCTTTGGTCCTCAGCTCCACCCATACCTGAGCTCCTCCCTGCCTTACACTGGCCACTCCCTCTCTTCACCCAGACTAATCTGAGCACTCACCTATCTCACTTCCTGCCCCCAACACTCCTCCTACCTGAATAGGGACAGGTGCCATGTGCTCCCCTCCTGGGTAATATGGCCCCTCTAATGAACTTTGTAAAAATCTTTCTTGAGTGCCTGCTTGCCTCCGGGTGGTCCCTGGGATGGACTACCCTGAGATGGACTGTGAAAGATCCTTTCAGTACTTTTGTAACAATCCCTTGAATATAAACAGCACTCCTCCCACCCCCATGCCCTTTCCTTACAGCCAGACTCCAGCTTTCCAAAGAATCCAAAGCAGCAATGCAACAAGTGGGTTTAAAAAAAAAATGAGAAAGAAACTTTGTATTTGGCCTAAATAAATTAAGTCCACAGTAAAGAAGTCCTTCTAAAACACCTCAGGAAAACTGTCATCCAGCATACTTGCAAACAACACAGTCTAGGAGACTCATTTATTCCCTCATCAGACAGCACTGTCACAAAAGTCCTTCCACCATGTATGACCCCACTCCCTAAGCTCTAGCTCTGTGCACCATTCCAACGCTTTTCCCAGCAAGACCAGGCGCCTGACCCCTTGCAACCAAGCAGCTCCAGTCACTGGCACCTGTGCTGCCCCCCAAGCACGGAAAAAAATGTGCCTCTTCTTTCTACCAATTAGAACTGATCCTTGGGGTTCCTGCTCCAATTCCTCCACCTGCCCCCTCTGTGCTAAACCCCTGCCCAGATCACTGCACAGGTCAAAGGAGCCACTCGCCTGCTGCCGGCTCCACCTGCCCTACCTTTTACTTCAGCCTTCAAAATGGCCCCACAGTTGCTCTCCAGTCTCTAAATGCCGGTATTGTCATCTAACTTTCTACTGAATGTCTGTTTTGCTTCTCTATCCTGGGACATTCCTGGACACTGCTGTCTTTTCTAGTACTCTTCATTCTGTCATAATGATTACTGTCTATCACACTCAGTAATGGACAGATGGTAAACATGGCCTTCGTGTTCAACATGTTTTAGAAACTTGATTAGAAGCCATGTGTGAAAGCACAGCCTGTAACCTCAACACTTGGGAGGCCAAGGCAGGAAGATCAGTAGTTCAAGGCTGAGCTACATAAACAGCAAGACTTTGTCTCAAAAGCTTCAATAAAAGCCAGGCGCCAGCAGCTCATCCTTGCTGCTCAGGAGGCTGAGATCTGAGGATCATGGTTCAAAGTCAACCCAGACAAGAACTGGTCTGTAAGGCTTTTATCTCCAAGTACGCAATAAAAAGCAGAAGTGGAGATGTGGTTCAAGTGGTAAAGTGCTAGCTTTGAGGAAAAAAAGGCTCATTGACAGCGCCCAGGCCCTGAGTTCAAGCCCCAGGACCAACACAAAGAAAGAAACAAAAAACAAAAAAAATCAATAAACAAAAATAAAACTTAAAACAATGACTAGGGCTTGTTATGCAGGTGCTCTCCCATAAGCTATGTCCCTGGTCTTTTGATTTGGTTATTTTTAAGATAAGGTCTTGAATTCATGTTTGGCTAGCCTGGATCATGTTCTATTTATGTTTCCTTAATAGGTGAGATGATGGGTGTGTGCCACTAGGTCCAGCTTTTAAGATGAGATCTCACAAACTTTTTGCCCAGACTGGCCTGGAACCATGATTCTTTCCATGTCCACCCCCCAGGGATTATAGATGGGAGCCAGGTGCCCAGCACTTGATCACATTGTGAGCATATTCTAATTTGTCCACTCAAATCATTGTTTGCAAACCACAGAAGCCGAGTAGAAGGTCAATTTCAATTATCTGAATGTGTCCTCTGAAATTCCTGGGTTGGAAACAATCTTCAGTCATACATATGTTAATGGTATTTGAGAGATGGGAACTATGGGAGGTGATTAAGCAACTTGTTTCTTAGGACTGACTTTGTGATAAAAAGCAATTGTGTCTAGTTTGCTGTCTTGTTACATGATACTGTACCCAGATTCATGACTCCAAGAAAGCCTTTGTTAGGTACTAGCATCATGCTCTTAGACTGCCCATCCTTCAAAACCATAGGTTAACCCTCTCCAACCCTATTTTTTTTTCATTTTTTTCATTTTTATTTATTTTTTAATTGTGAAAATACTGTATGGGCAAGATAATGAGTACATTTCTTATCAAGCATTGTAGCCTCCTCCTTTGTTTCCCCTTCCCATCCTTCCCCTGCCCCCCCATCCTCCCTGCCCCCTCTCCCCCCTCCCCCCCCCCCCGCCACCAAAGTTGTAAAGTTCGTTTCCGACATAATAACTTGTACCTTTTTTTTGAGGGGGGGTCCTGTCGTGGGGCCTGAACTCTGGGCCTGGGCACTGTCCCTCAGCTCTTCAGCTCAAGGCTAACACTCTACCACTTGAGCCACAGCACCACTTTCAGCTTTTTTCTTTTTGCTTATGTGGTGCTGAGGAATCGAACCCAGGGCCTCAGGCATGCAAGGCAAGCGCTCTACCACTGAGCCACCTTCCCAGCCCTCCAACCCTATTCTTTAGAAATTACCCTGTCCCTTTGTTACAGCAACAGAAAACAATCTAAAACACCAACATCCTGTTTCAGATCCTCATTCTGTACCTTGGCTAAACTACAATATAGATAGATAGATAGATAGATAGATAGATAGATAGATAGATAGATAGATAGATAGATAGATAGATAGATAGATAGACAGACAGACAGACAGACAGACAGATAATCATCCATGTGTTCTGACATGGATGAGGAAAGAATGGTGACATTAAAGTGACAGCTGAGAGGCTAGAAGACCCACAGAGAAATAGCACTTTCTGGGCATAAGGCTGGGGCTCACATCAGTAGAAATTAAAAGAACCTGACCAGCCCACCCAATGTTTGCCCTGCACCTGTGTCCACTCCACAGCCTAGGACTACTTAAAGGAATGAGCCATATGGCATGGGTACTTTATCATGGGACTGATTTCATGTGTCATCTACTGGGGCAGCAGACAGACAGAACTCCATCCTGATTGAGTCTCCTAACAGTGGGGACAGAGGCTGAATCTGTATATTTTGGCTACAGCACAATGGTTAACAGTATTGGCCCAAAAGTTCCACCACATAATGTCAAATTTTCATTCTCTACTTACTTGCCTGTGCAACCCCAGGCAACTTTCTTCATCTCTATGCCTCAGTTTTCTCATCTGTGAAACAGAGTCACAATAGTATAGCCTCACCCTAAGAATAACCTGAGTTATTATTGTACATTCAACCCTCAAAAGTAGGCCTAGAATATACCACATGCTCAACAAATGCCAATTGCTATATGCACTCCAACTGGTTTTTGTTTTGAGCCTGCTACTGAGGATAAAAGAGTAGATCATTGGAAATTCCCAGAAGGCAACAGTTTTTTCTCTCATGCTCAGCTCCCAGGACCTTTACTGGTGTAAGAAGCTTGATATCTACCTCCCACTTTACTTTGCTCTGTGAAGGATCATCATGTGTTGGACACCAGAAGAGCAAGTGCTACCTCTCCTTACAGGGGACACACTCTCCAGTCCTGAGTGATAGAACTCAACAGGCCTGATATAGAGCTCTATTGTGGATGTGTAAAAATAACTGGGGACACTATCTGCCTTCCTAGCTGCCTCTGGTCAACAAGTCAAGTCCCATCCCATCACTGTCATCAGTATGCTCACGTCCTGCTCCCACCCAGGGCCTTTGTATGTGCTGTTCCCACTATCTGAACTCTTCCCCCAGATAGTTGCATGGCTGTATCTTACTTTTCAATCAAAACTGCTCAAACTTCATCTCTTCTACACAGCCTTCACTGACTATCTTATTGAACACAGCAGCCCTTATAAACTTCAACTCCTAAAAGGTGTTTTTTCTTTGTAATATTTATCTGGCATGACATTAAAACTGTCATTGTTAGAGTCGGGAGAGATGGGGAAGAAAATAGAAGGGGTGGCATTGATCAAAACTGCACTGTACTCATAAACTGATATGATAAATTGAAACCACTTTGAACAACTACTTCAAGATAATAAAAACTATCTTACAAAATTTTAAAAAATGACTAGGGAATATCAAGTTCTAAGGCAAAACTTATGTTAAAAGAATCAAGCCTAGTTAAAATACTTATTTCTCCTTTATATTTTTCACTAATTATATAATAGGATCCTTTATTTTTTTTTTTTTTTTTTTTTGGGTCCAGTCGTGGGGCCTGAACTCTGGGCCTGGGCGCTGTCCCTCAGCTCTTCAGCTCAAGGCTCGCACTCTACCACTTGAGCCACAGCGCCACTTCTGGCTTTTTTGTTTTTGTTATGTGGTGCTGAGGAATTGAACCCAGGGCCTCGGGCATGCAAGGCAAGCGCTCTACCACTGAGCCACCTTCCCAGCCCTAGGATCCTTTATTTTTTAAGAAAAACCAATTCACTGGTATAGTAACACTTTGGGTAATGTGTGTTTATCTGGTATTTGTTTCCATTATTATTCTTTAATTAGATGCTTCTTTTGATCATCTGTACTGGGTTCCTCCAAAGTGTTAGTCCCTTCCCATTTGTTGACAAGAAATGGGCTGTTACTGACTAGGAGAGGTCAGGATGACTGGCAGAGACTTGGGCAGGACAGAGGGGTAGGGAGAAGGGCAGCTGCTCCTGCAGAGGGACTCAGGCTACAGAAGGAGACAGGACGCAGCTTCAGGGAGCCCCAGTCCCCCAGCCCAGAAGTAGGACTACACAGCCACTCTCATAACTCAGGAGCTGTGAACCAGCCATGGTGTCCCAACCTCACAACAAGGCAGCAGAAATGGTGAAGCACCTATGGGCAGTGTCTTTGCCATACAGGCAGCCAGAAGGCTTTTCTGCAGACAAAGCAGTTAACAGGGAGCTGGGAGACTTTTTTTTGGCCAGTCCTGGGATTTGAAGTCAGGGCCTGGGCACTGTCCCTGAGCTTCTTTTGCTCAAGGCTAGCACTCTACCACTTTGAGCACAGTACCTTTCCAGCTTTTTCTGTTTATGTGTACTGAGGAATCAAACCCAGGGCTTCATGAATGCTAGGCAAGCACTCTACCACTAAGCCACATTGCCAGCCCTGAAAGTTATTTTTAATGGATATCCCTTTATAGCATATGCACACACTGTCTATTTAAAAACACTAACTAAAATAAATTTTAGGCTGTTAGGTATGCATGAACTTCAAATTAGTCTTTCTTTTCTGAATAAAGTCTAATCTATTCTAGTAAAAAGAATCAAAGGATCCTTTGACTCACTGCTAGCAACTAAAGCCATCCAGAACACTGTCACAGCCATGTTCTGCTGCCTAGCCAGCCTGGGGAAGGGTGTCCTGCTCCATCTACCCTGAACATAGGCAGCCCCTGACCCGCTATGCAGGAGACATGAACAGCACTTCCTGGGACACTGCCTCTGTGAAGAACAATTTCCTTTTTAATTCAATTCAAGAACCATCTTCTAAAAACAGAATTGCCTTTCAAAAATGTTGTTGGTGCACGCCTATAACCCTAACTCTCAGGAGGCTGAGGTAGAAGGATCATGAGTTTGAGGCCAATCTATACGACACAGTGAATTCCAGATCAGCCTACACTCCACAGCACAACTCTATCTCAGAAAAACTGAAATACAAGAAAATAAAAATGTATTTCAGGTACTATTAAGGCAAACCCCCTACAGATGCAGTAAAGCCTGCTGGCTTCAGAAAGCACTGCTGTTTCAGGGAGTATTAAAACATAACACTGGGAAGCCATCATATTTACTTCTCTTTTGGTCTGTTTTTTTTCTTTTTCTTTTTTTGTTGGTCCTGGGGCTTCAACTCTGAGCCTGGCTACTGTCCCCTGAGCTTCTTTTGCTCAAGGCTAACATTCTACTACTTTCAGTCACAGAGCCACTTCTGGCTTTTTCCTGAGTATTTTACTGGAGATCAGAGTCTCACGGACTTTCCTGCCTAGCCTGGCTTCAAACCACGATCCTCAGATTTCAGCCTCATGAGTACTTAGGATCACTGGTGTGAGCCACCAGCGCCCACCATGGGAAGCGGCTTTTTTACAAATGCTAATCAACACCCTCAAATAATACCCAAGTGCAGCACATGCGAGGTGCACCAGAGGGCAGCCTTTGGGGCTCACTAAAAGAGAACCCACCAGGACATGGACTCCTCTTGTGTAGCTGTCTTAGAAGTACAATCTGCCAGTGTGCAACTAATGAGGTAAGCTACAAATAATGTGGTAAGCAAACAGATCAAGTCCCCAAAGACTTCTGCTGTAATTCACTGCAAAATTAATATTAAAATGACCAGCTGTGGACCACCCACTGACATATCCTAAACAGCAGGCTTTAAAGGAAACTGGGCTCTACATAGCTATGTGCTATCTTCTCTGCAGCATTTCTGCATTGAAATGCTGAGCATTTGACGTAGCAACTTTTTACTATGCTAAGTTGACACTGAAATAGCAGGTGACTGCCACTCAGGCTCTCTAATACACTGTCCACATTTAAATTTTAATAGGGAGTCAACTACTACACACTGCTTTGAAATATCAATCCTATGCTTTCGAAACAGACTGTGTGGGGATTACTCTGAAGGTTCTGGGCCTCACCATGTAACCTGTCTCCAGCTTCCTACAGTAATGACTTCCAAAACACAGCTCAGACTGTTTTCTCATTTGCTAATGAAAGGCAAATAAGCAGTTGGCAAGCCTATCTTGAATCATGCATAACCCATCATTTAAACCTCCAGAATGAATCTGGGTTGTTAAATTTCCAATACTGTAACACAGGAGACCAAACCCAATGTAAGTTCAGGGCAGAGGCAGCAAATGAAGAGAAGCCTCACATTGCAATCCTGGTGAGTGGCTGAAGGCAGGAGGCAGCCTCATGGGGGAGGCAAGTCCTCCAAGACTTTTGAGTTGGGGGGAACGCCACAGACCATGCATTCCAAGACCATTCCAGCCTCTCTGAGCTCCTCCGGTGAATCGCATTTTCTAGAGAAATGACTAGAGCTTCTTTTCAATGGAACCTAAAGTGATGACATGACTTTCAGGCAGAGCCATCTCAGATTTGGTGAAATAAGACAATGTGAGCACTACCTGACACACACTAACCACTCTCATGTGATGATACCACCCACAACCCCCAGTTTTCAGTTCTCTACCCACTTTCACCAAGGAAGTCACTTGTAAGCCCTTGACCCTGGCCACCTCCTCACTGACACCACAGCGGGAAGAGCTGGGGGGGGGGGGGGTTGAGAGAACAGACCACTCTGAGAGCACAGGTTCAAACATCAGTCAGCCTCTTAGAAACACTTTTTTTTTTGGGGGGGGGCGGTCCTGGGGCTTGAACTCTTAACTTGGGCACTGTCCCTGAGCTCTTTCATTCAAGGCTAGCATTCTACCACTTGAGCCACAGTGTCACTTCCGGCTGGACTGGTTTTGGGCTTTTTGTTTGCTTGTTTAGGAATCCAAAAGTAACATACAAAACTCTAAATATCAAAGAAGAAACATTACAGCCAGACACTGGTGTGGCTCACACTTGTAATCCTAGCTACTCAGGAGGCTGAGATATGAGGATCATGGTTCAAATCCAGCCTGTACAGCAAAGTCCTATGAGACTCTTATCTCCCAATTAATTACCCGAGTGCTCGCCTTGAGCTGAAGAGTTGACAGACAGCGCCCAGGCCCTGAATTGAAGCCCCACGACAGAAGAAAGAAAGAAGAAAGAGGAAAGAAGAAAGAAGAAGAGGAAGAGGAGAAAGAGGAAGAAGAAGAGGAAGAGGAAGAGGAAGAAGAAGAAGAAGAAGAAGAAGAAGAAGAAGAAGAAGAAGAAGAAGAAGAAGAGGAGGAGGAGGAGGAGGAGGAGGAAGAGGAGGAGGAGGAAGAGGAGGAGGAGGAGGAGGAGGAGGAAGAGGAGGAAGGGGAAGGAGGAGGAAGGAGGAGGAAGGAGGAAGGAAGGAGGAAGGGAGGAGGAGGAGGAGGAGGAGGAGGAGGAGGAGGAGGAGAAGAAGAAGAAGAAGAAGAAGAAGAAGAAGAAGAAGAAGAAGAAGAAGAAGAAGAAGAAGAAGAAGAAGAAGAAGAGGAGGAGGAGGAGGAGGAGGAGGAAGAAGAGGAGGAGGAGGAAGAGGAGGAGGAGGAAGGAGGAGGAAGAAGGAAGAAGGAAGGAGGAAGGAAGGAGGAAGGAAGGAAGAAGGAGGAAGGAAGGAGGAGGAGGAGGAGGAGGAGGAGGAGGAGGAGGAGGAGGAGGAGGAGGAGGAGGAGGAGGAGGAGGAGGAGGAGGAGGAGGAGAAGAAAAGGAAGAAGAAGAATTACTTCTCAGCACTTGTTATAGAAAAGGTCTAGCCTCATTATCTCAAAGACTGGTGTGTGGCTCTGACCTCAACTTACTGGGCAAGGGCTAAGCCACATCCCTAGTCTTTTGACTTTTAGCTTGTTTTCCAGATAGGGTCTCTCCTTTCTGCCCAAGGCCAAATTTATACAATGCAATCCTCCTACCTATTCCTCACTAAGAGTAGGAAGTACCACTCCAGGCAACAAGCATTGGAAGGTATTCTCCACAATCAGAAAACAGAAAATACTGTGTAGGATGCAAATGCATGGCCCAAACAAAAGGAAAAGTAAAATCCCTGTTCCACTCTCTCCAACACTAGTTTCAACAGCATATAGAGGAAGAGCTAAGGAGAAAGGCAGGAAATCAGGAAGTTGGAAAGAAAATTCCAGATGAAAACATTTCAGGCTTTAGTTCAAGGCCTTGGAACTGCCTAGAAACTCAGGAGAACAAAAAATAGGTTTCTTAATTGTCACCAAGTCACATATTCAAAAGTCACATAGCCAGACTTGCTGGTGACAGTCTATGGCTACCCAAACCCCAGGCCCCCCCAACTCACATCAACAAGCAGCAGCTGACTTACAGAAGGCTGCCCAGCTCAGACACTGTCAGAGAGCCCCAGCAACAAGGAGGTGGACCAGGCCCAAACCCCACCACATACCAAGCAGGGGGGACACAGAAGACAGCAAGGGCCCTGGTGTCATGGAATTTGCAGACCAGGAGCAGATACAAAATATAAAATCGAATGAATGACTAGATGAGCAATGGACCAGCAACCCAGCAAAAGATATCAAGAACCAGACACCAGTGGCTCACGCCTGTAATCCTAGCTACTCAGGAGGCTGCGATCTGAGGATCCCAGCCTGGGCAGGAAAGTTTGTGAGACTCATCTCCAATAAACCACTCAGAAAACTGGAAGTGGTGCTGTGGCTCAAGCGGTAGAGCATTTGCCTTGAGCTGAAGAGCTGAGGGACAGCGCCCAAGCCCAAAGTTTAAGCCCCACGACTGACCAAAAAAAAAAAAAAAAAAAAAAAAATTGTGAGTATATTATGTTGAAAATGAAATTGAACTAAACAACTTGTAGGTGGGGACAGGAAGGGAAAACTGGGAGAGCACCAGGAAGGGAACTGTCCAAAAAGAAATACCTTTTTTTTTTTTTTTTTTGGCCAGTCCTGGGGCTTGAACTCAGGGTCTGGGTACTGTCCCTGAGCCTCTATGTGTTCAAGGCTAGCACTCTATCACTTGAGCCACAGTGCCATTCCAGCTTTTTCTGAGTAGTTTATTGGAGATAAGAGTCTCATTTCAAGACTCTTGATCATCAGATCTCAGCTTCTTGAGTAGCTAGGATTATAGGCATGAGCTAACAGCGCCAGGCAGAAATGGACTCTTTACCTGATTTGTGTAACTGTAACCCTTCTGTACCTCACTTTTACATGAAGAAGGGGGGAGGGGAAGAAGAAGAAGGAAAGGAAGAGAAGAGAAGGAAGAGGAGGAAGAGAAGAAGGAGGAAGTAACAGCAGCAGCAGCAGCTATGAGTATATGTGGCAAGGGCCCTTCATGGGATTGGAAAGAGCTCTATGATGAAACCTGGATGACATAAAGAACCCATAAGAGGGCTGGGAAGGTGGCTCAGTGGTAGAGCGCTTGCCTTGCATTCCTGAGGCCCTGGGTTCAATTCCTCAGCACCACATAAGCAAAAAGAAAAAAGCCGGAAGTGGTGCTGTGACTCAAGTGGTAGAGCGCTAGCCTTGAGCTGAAGAGCTGAGGGACAGTGCCCAGGCCCAGAATTCAGGCCCCATGACGGGACCAAAAAAAAAAAGAACCCGTAAGAAAAAATGGAGATAAGGGGCCCAGTATAATGGCTCATGCCTATAATTGTCAGAGACCAAGACGATCACAGTTTGAGGCTAACCTGGGCAAGAACCCCATCTCAAAAACCAAGCCAGGAACAGTGGCTCATGCCTGAAATCTCAGCTGTACAGAATAGGAGAGGCCAGACCAGAGAGTCAGTGACAGCATCACTGAGGGGGAAGACACCGGAGACCTCCTTCTTTAGGAAGGGAGTGACGAAGTCTCATCTATGCTCAGGCTCTGCGAAGCCTTCCAGCAGGTGAGTGGGTGACTGACTGCCAGGCCTCCAGCCAGGGAAGGAGCACAGCTAGGAGGAGCCTGAAGGAGGGGCAGTTCTGCACCTCCCCTGTGGTGATGACTACATCAACCCACACACTCTACACACGCATGTGAGCACACGCGCACACACTCTACACATGCATGTGAGCACATGCACACTCCACACATGCATGTGAGCACACACACATACTACACATGCATGTGAGCACACACTATACACATGCATGTGAGCACACGCACACACTATACACATGCATGTGAGCACACGCACACACACTCTACACATGCATGTGAGCACACACTCATACACACTGGGGAAAGGTGAACAAATTTTGTGGATAATACCAATAACAATGGTTAATTTCCTGGCTTTGATGTTATGCTTACTTAAAATATTAAAAATGGAGGAAGGCCATAGTGGCATATATGGTAATCAAGAAGAATAAGGGAGTAGGAACGCAAATTTGAGATCACCCTGGGCTACACCTTAAGTTGGGTGTCAGAGGTTCACCCCTATAATCTAGTTACTCAGGAGGCTGAGATCTGAGGATCATGTTTCAAAGCCAGCCAGAACAGGAAAGTTTGTAAGACTCATCTCCAATAAACTACTCAGAAAAAGCCAGAAGTGGCACTGTGGCTCAAGTGGTAGAGCTCTAGCCTTGAACAAAGAGAGCTCAGGGACAGTATCCAGGCCCAGAAAGCATTCAGTAGCTTTCTTGGCCTCCTCCTTCCTGCAAGATATCACAAGCACCCACAAAGCTACAGCAAGAAACCAAGTGTCCAGACATTGCTGTCCCTTGAGTTGCAAAACTGCCCCCACTTGTAACCTAGTTGCTAATTAGGTGAGCATGTTTGATTTATCAAGTATCAACACACCAACCACTATTCTGTAAATAAGTGACAGAGATTTCAATTAGCAGACTGCAAGGAGACCACGGAGACACACCCCAGGGAGCGGTGAGGGGCTGGAACCAGGGATGACAGATGTGGAATAAAGCTTGAGGATGAGGTGATGACGCCAGCTGATAGGAGCACTGATGTCTGGACTGGTGACAATACGTCTGGGTGATGGCCTGTGTGGCAGTGTCACCTTACAAAGCTGGGGCAGGCTAGGGCAAGTGCCTCTGGGGAAAGGTCACAGGGGTTACCCACAGGTTACCAGTGTCCAGTGCCTGTACTAGAGGACTGGAACAGGCTCGTTATCCAAGCAGAGCCCTCAGGCTGGCTCTCTGGTCAGCTCCACCCCACCATTATGCTGTGTTGGACATAATTCAACTTGTGTTCGGGCCATCCCTAAGTCATCACACCTCACCCTGACAAAGACCTCCAGCTGACCTTCCTGGAACTTTCAGAGCTGTTGCCTGGAGGCAGGGGCAGAAGAGCCAAGTGAAGGGGCCATTCTAGCCAGGAGAAAAGAGTAGTAACAGCCAATCATCCAGCTTTTCTTTACCCAGACCAGCCTCTAACAGTGAAACTCCTACTTAAAAAATCTCCTACATAGTTGGGATAACAGACATGTACCACTATACATCGCTTAGAGACTGAGATGGGGTCTCGCTAACTTTCTTCCCTAGCTGGCCCTGAACCAGAACCTCAATCTCCACCTCCAGGGTAGTTGAAATTGCACTCATAGGCCACTATGCTTGACTTCTCTTTTTCCTATTTTTTTTGTTGTTGTTGTTGAGAAAAAGTCTAGGTACATAGCCCTGGCTGGCTTCAAACTTACACCTTAATCTCCCTAGTATTGAGATGACACAAGGCCTGACTATACTTAATTCTTTACCATCTTGAAATTTAAAAAACAAGTAACACTAGCAGGATGGTTTAGGTCATGAGTACATTAGATAAAAATGGGGTGAGCCACAGCAAAGTGAGCAAGAAAGAGATGTTCAGACTTGAACCAAGACAGAACAATGGGTATAGAGAGAAGACAAAGTCTAGGGAAACACTAATGGCAGAAAGGAGGATCTAATGATAAATCAGCTAAGAACAATTACAATGGAGCTTGACATTTTGGGGTATACATGCCAGTATGGGTCTGCTTGCTTAGCTTTCTTGCTATCAGCTGGAGCTCAATACTTGAGCAATGCCTCTAGCCTCACTTTTTGTCTTGAGGATTTATCTGACCATGCTGCCTTTGGCCAGTGACTCTCAGATCTCAGCCTCCTGAGTAGTTAGAATTATAGGTGTGAGCCCCCAGTGCCCCACTCAATCTTGACTTTTTATTTGGGCATGTGGACAGACAGACTTGAGGAGTGGGGAAGGAGGTCTGTGGTCAGAGGGAACTCCCTGGATTCACTAAGTTTAAAACATCCACTGTAGGGCTGGGAAGGTAGCTCAGTGATAGAGTGCTTGTCTTGCATGCATGAGGCCCAGGGTTTGATTCCTCAGCACCACATAAGCAGAAAAAGCTGGAAGTGGCACTGTGACTCAAGTAGTAGAGTGCTAGCCTTGAGCTGAAGAGCTCAGAGACAGCACCTGGGCTCAGAGTTCCAAGCCGCAAGACCGACAAACAAAACAAACGAATGAACAAAAAATCCACTAGAGAAAAGAGTATCAATGGGCTGGGAATGTGGCTCAGTGTTAGAGTACTTGCCTGGCATGCATGAAGCCCTGGGTTCAATTCCTCAGTATCACATAAACAGAAAAAGCCAGAAGTGGTGCTTGTGGCTCAAGTAGTAGAGTGCTAGCCTTGAGCAAAAGTAGTTCAGGGACAGTGCCCAGGCCCTGAGTTCACACCCCCAAGATTGGCACATACACACAAAAAGAATATCAAGCTTCCAGCCTTGCATAATTACAGGTTAAAAAAAGCTACCTGTCCAAAAACAAACCCAAGCTTTACCTAATAGCCTAAGAAGAGCCGTGTCAGTGTCCACCAATAAATTTACCCTTTCTCCTCCATGATATTATTTTAAGCAAATGCATCTCTAACAGCTGGATAAAGTGTGCTTCTGAGTGTTTTGTACCTGCACACTGTAGCATTATCTATTCAGACAAGGGAACATCCCTTTTCTCTCTGGTACAGTATGTTTTTAGATAATAAAACAAATTGCATGCTAGTTTTTTTAAACTCAGCAATAAAAGCAGCACACACCAAAAAAGAAGCTTTTGCCTTGGCTCAAGTGAGAGCTGTGTGTGTGCACTCGAAGGAAGCTCTGAGACCCAGTGCGCAGCTGTGGGCTGCTCTGAGGCCTTACTTAGCACTGCAGCCAGCTGCAGACAAATGGGCAGCCATCCACTCATCTGTAATGGGGCACGATTGGCAGTAACCAACCTACAAAGTGAGTAAAACTTCAGGGTTTTCATCCCAAGAGCTAAGAGGTAAAGTACAAGCAAAATAACACATGGCCTTTTCTTCTCTACTTGAGTCAGGTACCACCAACCTCCCCCCCTTTCCCTGCTGTAATCCTAGCTACTCAGGAGGCTGAGATCTGAGGATCACAGTTCAAAGCCAGCCCTGGCAGGAAACTCCGTGAGACTCTTACTCCAATAAACCACTAGAAAACCGGAAGTGGTGCTGTGGCTCAAGCGGTAGAGTGCTCGCCTTGCACTTAAGAGCGCAGGGACAGGGGCTGGGAAGGTGGCTCTGTGGTAGAGTGTTTGCCTTGCATGCATGAGGCCCTAGGTTCGATTCCTCAGCACCACATAAGCAAAAAGAAAAAAAGCCAGAAGTGGTGCTGTGGCTCAAGCCTTGAGCTGAAGAGCTGAGGCACAGCGCCCAGGCCCAGAGTTCAGGCCCCACGACCGGACCCAAAAAAAAAAAGATGAAGAGCGCAGGGACAGCACCGAAGCCCAGAGTTCAAGCCCCATGACCAAAAAAAAAAAAGCCTTCAAACAGCCTCCATGCGACCAGTGATTACAAACACCTGCTTTACCGGGTAAACGTCTCCCCCCCTCTAGATGAGGTTATTTTACAAAAAAACAGTGATAACCCCAACTAACCTTCCAAATAAATTACAAAACCAGCATCAATCTTCAAAATTGAGACTGCAGTTTTCAAAGAACTCTGTAGGAACCCTGGACAATAGGGCTCCAGTTTCTGAATCTGGAAAGAATCACCGAGACTTATTGTAACATGTGCTAACAGGATTTTGAGAGGAAGGATGTCTCAGTATCAGAATAAACACACTCTCTAGGAAAACAAGTTTGTTCTGAGCAAAAGGCAAGTGTACAAAGTGTTTCACAGTGCAAAACCCAGAGCCCTCCTATAGGAAACATCAGACACATGGCAAATCTGGGATGCTAGACCAGTCTTGAAACAGTATTTGGAGCCAGCCATGTGGGCTACACCTGCAATCCCAGCATTCAGGATGTTGAGACAGGATCACAAGGCTGAGGCTTATAGTCTGAGCTACGTCTTGAGACCCTGTCTCAAGAACTTGATAAATAAAATACACTTGGTATCAGCATTTCAGATGTTCAGAACACTTACACTGTAAAACAATTACTACTGGCAGTTAATGTATTAAAAACTTAAGAGCTATAGGTTCTTTCCTGTTTTTAGTATTTTTCACTCTTGGAAAGCAATGGAGTAAAAGGTAAAAGGTGGAGGAGACTAAGCCGCACAAAAGGAATTCAATGAAGCCACATGCCAGCAGCTCACACCAGTAATTCTAGCTTCTCAAGAGACTGAGATCTGAGGATCACTGTTGGAAGCCAGACCAGGCAGGAAAGTCTGTGAGACTCTTATCTCCAGTTAACTAGCAAAAAGCCAGAACTGGAACTGTGACTCAAGTAGGGAATCACCAGCCTTATCAAAAAAAAAAAAAAAAAAAAAAAGCCAAGTAAGAGTGCAAAGCTGAGTTTAAGCCCCAGTACTGGCACACAAAAATAAAAAAAGAGAATTCAATCAGAAGACTTTGGGGTCTCCTCCTCCAGGTTCCCCCTCCTGAGAGAAATCACAGCATTTTCTTCCCTCTCCCCCAGTTAGCATTTTATTTTCAACAGTAGCCTCCTCCTGACAGTCTATACAAACCTATCTACAAGCCTCGCCCCCGCCCTTTTTAAGTTTTATTACTTAACTAGTATGTGCACAGTGCACTCTACTGAATCATGCCCCTTCCCACTCAGCACAGTATCTGGGAGAATGTTCCTAATCACAACAAAAGCACTATCTTATTCTTTTGACTAGCTACACACCCTTGGGGGATACACAGTAATTTATTTAAGTAGTTCTCTTTGGCTGCGTATTTAAGTTGATCTCCGGCTCTGTAATTGCAAACAATGCCGCAATCATTTTGTTCATGAGATTTGAATAGCACTGAGAGGAAAAGTGTGAGTGCTAGAAGGGGTACACACACTCCCTACCTGACAGCACCTCCCTGCACCAGTCTGCCCTGGGCCTACAACCAACCAGAACTATTTTTCCCACCTGTCCTCCTACTGCCTGCCCAGGGGATCTATGAAAAATCACTGCACCTAAGCTCCAATTTGTATTTTGTTCTATGAAAACAGAGAAAGCTATGAATTTAAAGATATTTTTAAAAAGAAAAGTGCATTTTTAGCAAAACAAGCTTGACTGTTTTTTTATGTGTTTGAAATCCACCTTCACTTTGTTTCCAATGAACTGTCTGTAGTTTTGCTGTTCTGTCATTGCCCTTTTCTTGATTAACTTTTAAAATGTTTATTAGTATATATTAATTTTACAGAATGGATTTCAAAGCCAGGTACTGGTGATCTGAGGATCACCATTCATAGCCAGCCCATGCAAACAAATCCAAGAGACTCCTACCTCCAGCTAACCACAAGAAAACTGGAAGTGACACTGTGGCTCAAAGTGGTAGAGTGCTAACCTTTTGAGCAAAAATGCTCAGGGATAGTGCCCCAGCCTGGAACCAAGCCCCATAACCAAAAAATGAACGGAAGGAAGGAAGGAAGGGAGGGAGGGAGGGAGGGAGGGAGGGAGGGGAGAAAAGGGAAGGGGAGAAAAGGGAAGGGGAGAAAAGGGAAGGGAAGGGAAGGGAAGGGAAGGGAAGGGAAGGAAGGAAGAGAAGGAAGGGAAGGGAAGGGAAGGGAAGGGAAGGGAAGGGAAGGGAAGGGAAGGGAAGGGAAGGGAAGGGAAGGGAAGGGAAGGGAAGGGAAGGGAAGGAAAGGAAGGGAAGGAAAGGAAGGGAAGGAAAGGAAGGGAAGGAAAGGAAGGGAAGGGAAGGAAGGGAAGGAAAGGAAGGGAAGGGAAGGAGGGAGGGAGGGAAGGATTCAAGCAAGCAGGGGCAGTACTAAGGTTTGGACCTAGGACCTTGGGCTTGCTAGGCAGTCTCCTCACCATCAGTCATTTCCTCTTTCAGTTATTTTTAAGATAGGGTTTTGTTTTCTGCCCTGTGCCTCCATCCTTCTATACATATATCCCATGTAGCTGGCATTAGATTCAAGACACAATGCCCAGTTTATTGGCTGAGGCAGGGTATAGCTAACTCTGCTAGTGCTGTCCTTGAACCGTGATCCTCATCATCTCCACCTCCCAAGTAGCTGAGATTACAGGAATGCACCACCATGCTTAGGCTCCCAGACATTCATTTCCATATAGATTTGAAATTGTTTTCCTAGTTTTTCCTTGCACAATGGTTTCATCATATATTTACCATGGAAACATTTTCTATTTAGCTACAAAAAAAGTTCTTTATTGCTTATTACTTTTCAGATTATTTTCAGGATGGTTTTAAAATATATACAAACATATAACCTGCAAATCACAGCCATTTTGTTTCCCGTATTGACACCTTACTCCTGTTAATAAATATGGAGACACTGTACATCACTGAATTACTCCTCATTTTAAAGGAATGCCTCCAAGGTTTCTCCATTACAGACAATGTAGCTTTGGGCTTGTAACACTATCTCCCTAAGGAACTTTCTGAACACACAGAAAACTATTCATTTCTGGGTATCATCTTCCATGTTTATCAATCCGTTCCAGAGATTTTCTCCAGTGTCAACGGACACATGAGCTTTACCACTTGTAGTCACAGTGGCACAAGACAGACCGGCAAGCTAGGAGTCTATTACACTGTGCTAGACCATAAATAATTCACAACTACCCATCAAAATAGTTAACCCATCCTTTTCAGGTCTAGCATGGTATAAAAAGAAAGATAGCTCATATTACAGACAGGAAATGGAGGCATGGAAACGTGGTAATTCTCCACATCTCTTCTTCATGGTGGTATTTTAGTGAGTTAGAAGTAAAATTCAGGCCTTCTGATTCCCAAGCCAGTGGGCTCCATGGCTTTCAGAGAACTGAGCACACGCCCACCACATGAAGAAAGCAGGCTGCCATCTACAACTGAAGCTGCACACATTCTCCTGAAAGCAACTCCACGCTGGAGTCAGGAGCTGGCAACATCTAAAACGCATCAGGCAGCAGAATAGGTTTCTGCTCAGTGATACACGACGCTGCTGACATTCCTCAGCCAATTAGAATTCCTTTTGGCTGCAGAGGAGGTGCACACAGCTGGAATGGCAGGGCTGGCACAGCGTCAGGGAGCTGAACATGACTTAGCCGTGTTTTAAGACAATGAAAGTCCTCCGGAGCCCACCCCATTCCATGAGTCCGGAAATGGGGAAACAGCATTCCACTAAGTTTAAATACTGAAATGGATTAAATTGCATCTGTAAATACAATAGTAATTCTCTAATGTGGTATAAAGAAAATACACCCGCTCCACATGGCTATGTGATTTCTGCTCTCCTTTAACTAGCAATGGCCTGTGGGATTTCCATCAGCTGGAGACAGAGTCAGAGCCAGCAAGCTGCAGACAAGCAAATATAAGTTGAGGCTTGCTCTTGATAAAACGCCCTTAGAAAACAACAAACTATAAATTAGTTGTTTAGTAACAAAGGTTTTCATTCCTTACTTGCTGAAAAATATTGAACTTCTGAAAGTTTTGAAATTATAAAAAAATCAATCCAAGAAAAAAAAAATCCTCAAGCAGAAGTTATTGTGAAGATATCAAATATTCCACCCCACAGAGGTTTCAACCACTTACTGAATTGCATAATTTGGCTATTTTAACTTTTAACAGTGCCCACACAAGTTACAAAACAGCCCATCTATTTAACTGGACCACTAGGCTAATGTTGAAATATTTTGGGTGTTTCTTCTTTCTCTTCCTTCCTTTTCAATTCCTGAGAAAATAGTTTACTAGTAATAAGCCTCCAGAGTGACCTAAGAAAATAAAAATTTAACTAAGAAAAAAGCAGAATGTTCAGAAACAACTTTCATGGTGGCAAAAAGCAGCATTGAACTCTAAGTGATAAACATGGAGTAAAAAATTTTAGTTTGATGGATGATAATTACTTAAAAAAATACACATAGGCAGGCACTGATGGCTCATGCCTGTAATCCTAGCTGATCAGGAGGCTGAAATCTAAGGATCGCAAATCAAAGCCAGCCTGGGCAAGAAAGTCCTTGAGACGCTTACCTCCAATGAACTTCAAAAAAAAAAAAAAAAAAGTAAGATGTGGAGCAAATTGTAGAGCTCTATCCTTGAGCAAAAAAGCTCTAAAACAGTACCCAAGCCCTGAGTTCAAGGCCCAGGACTGGCACAACACACACAGACATACAGACACACGGACAAATATACACATAAATAAAATCCATGAAAGATTTTGGGACCTAAATCTTGTACTTGCTTAGACTTGATGCAAACCCTAAGGAAATCATCACACAAACTGAGATGCAGCACATGGCTAAGCAATGATCTGACACTGTCTGCATCTTACCATAGTAGGTGAAATAAGACCTCTTACTAAAGCCAGCCAGTGAGTGAGGCTCTTTGCTGATATAGTGGACAAGATCAACATGCCTAGTGGTTTTCTTAAACTTTCTCGAGAAGCTGAACTATGCTGAATCAACTAGGCCACCTAACTGCTCCTGCACAATGGAAATAACAAAAGCCTCCAGGACAGAGAGCCATGACAGCAGCTATTTCATTGCAGAGGCATATGTGCTCCTTCTTTAAAAACAGCTGTATGCTGGGAGCCACGACCAGGAATAGGCAGATGAGATCTGAGGATCATACTTCAAAGCCTGCCTGGGCAGGCAAGTCCATGACACTCTTTATCTCCAATAAACCAGCAAAACGCTGGAAGAAGTGGAGTTGTGAGCCAAGTAGTAGAGCGCCAACCTAGAGAGAAAAAGCTAAGGGACAGAGCTAGGCACTGGTGGCTCATGCCTGTAATCCTAGATACTCAGGAGGCTATGATCTGAGAATCATGGTTTGAAGCCAGCCTGGGCAGGAAAAGTCTGTGAGACTCTTACCTCCAACTAACAACCTGAAAACTGGAAGTGGAGCTGTGGCACAAAGTTGTAGAGCACTAGCCTTGAGCTAAAAAGCTCAGGGACAGTGCCTAGGCCCTGAGTTCAAGCCCCAGGACACACACACACACGCACGCACGCACGCACGCACGCACGCACGCACGCACGCACGGACAGTGCCCAGGCTCTGAGTACTGGCACCAAAAATAAAAACTAGCCTCACACTTCCATAAGGAAACCTTGGTCTTGATAGTCATGTTCCAAATGGCAAGATACTAGAGGTATTATGGCCTAGGAGGGTGTTGGCATTAAAGCATTTACAAGGTTCAGGCATAAAGGATTTCAACTAACTGGTTAACATCAGAGTAAAATATTCTTGAAGAGCACCATGTAACCCATAGTGCTCCAAATTCCATTTTTTTACCCAAAGTAACCTAGACGAGTATCTGGGATTCATTTGTATACCAAATAAGAACAAAGCTTTTGCAATTCTGCTTGAGTCTGAAATCAAAATGTTTCTGAAAGTGTTGGATTTGCCAATGGACTCTAAGATGTGTGCAGGACAATGCTCTTTAACAAGCATCACTTGATTTTGTGTTTATTATATTGCCAAACTTCATGAAACTGTTGAAAAATTATTTCCCTGTGAAAATATCACAAAGACATTCATTAAGATTATATTATTTCAAAAATTCAGACATTTTTCTTCTGTTTGGACCAGACTTTCAAATGTAGTTCACCATATTACTCAACTGTTTTCAAAATCAAAACAGGTCCCCCAGGAAGAAAAACAGTACAAATGTAATCAGCACACAAAATCAATGCTGGGCCTAAATCAAACATCGATGTTGTTCTGATCATCAAGACCAGAACAAGAAAGTGTACACACCCAACAGTCACTTGAAACAAGTGGGCACCCAAGTGGATATATCATGTGAAGACATCCAAGAATGCTGTAAGGGAGTTGAAACCTCACTTGACGTTCAAGGAAGGACTCAGATCCAGCAAGGTTAAACACTTGCTCAGGTACAGATCTCACCAACCCAAGGCTCCTAACCTTACTCTCCACTTGCTTGCCACCACAGATGAGGCATCAAGGGCCAAAAAGTCCTTCATGTTCTTTTAGAACTCTAGAGCCCTACAGACTTAGAACTGTATTTGTTATGCTTAGTGTGATATTCATTGCAAAGTCACAGTACCTCTTCCATATAAAGAACACTCCAAAACTCTGAAGCAGTTCTGCATTTGTAACACTTAAATCAACAAAGTCCCCCCTTTTGACAGGAAAGAAACCAGAGCAGCCAATTAGGACTAGTTAATATGCATACATCTGACACAAATACTGTAAATGAACTCTAGTCCTTCTATAACAGTTACCTCGTTTCTACTACAACTTCCCAAACCAGTTACTACTCCTTTTAACAAGGAAACTGAAACCAATCTGATGTCAATTACATATTACCTTGTAAATCAGAACCAAATTTGTAATTAAGGCTTTACAAGCATAGCAATATCAAAAATGACTTAAGGTAACTACAAAAAATAACGATGTGTATATGCGTGCCTTAGGTAGAAGGGTTTCAGGCCCTGGCACAAATGTTTTTCCAACAGCAACGATCTCACAAATGTAACAGTCACTTTACAAGACCAGAGATTGTGTTTGGGGCCAAATAACCTCATCTGATATCTTCATACAAATCCCTTTCTTAAATCAAAAAGTAGACCACACAACTACAGTCTTTCAAAGGAAATTCCGGTATGAAAAAGTCATCTATTGTTTACTTGGTATATATCTGTGCCAGAAAGCTCAAAATGCTCATTTTAAAGGAACCTGGCCAGGCCCGATTTTAGAGTCCTCAGGCCACCAAGCAGGAAAATCCAGTGTCAAATTCCTGAGACAGAAGTTTTTCTTCCCTTTTAGGACTGGAAATACTGGAGTTTTGAAACTCTGCAAACAGAATCATATCTGCAACACTGAGGGACCGGCTGTCACAGGCAGGGCAGGGAGGTGCAAGGGGAGGAGGCTGAGGCCCGCAGCCAGGACTGCAGAGTGAGAAGGGAAGCCGAGCTGCAGTGTGGCCGGGAACCTGGGGAGCCCCGGAGAAGGAGCCACTACAACAGGCATCTCGCTCCTCTAGGCATCCAAATCACAACCACGTCACAGGCCCACAGCAGAGCTTCGCGCCCACCCTTGAAGGTGGCACTACAGAGCCTCCTAGGAAACATAGGCATTCCATTGAAGACTCAGAGAATCTAGGGGCCTGCACCAGCGCAGAGCGGCTACATAGCCCCTAGTGTGTGAGGGAGAGTGAATGGGGCGGAATTGCAACAAGGGCCAGGTAAGAAGGGATGAAGCAGAAGGGACAGAAAACAGTGGCCTGGCCTCAGGAAAAAGGAAATGCACCAGACGGGTGAGGTCTGGACCAGGGGGAAAGCAAGAACAGGCCTAGGAGCCGCTCCCTCCAAGCCAGGCTGGAGGAATTCGGGGCTGTAGGAAAGAAAGGGTGGAGGCTGCTAGACAGAAGCGTGGGGGCGAGTCGGGGAGATAAGCGAGGGCGGGACTAAGTGGAAATGAGAGGCGGGGCCTAGGGGAAAGAGTGGGCGGGGCCGGAGGGGGAAGAAGGCCGGGGGCGGGAAGCCAGAAAGAGGACAGAGGAGAGGGTGGGCTGGAGATGGGGATCCAAGAGGGATGAAATAAGGGAACAAGTACATGAGTGGGGAGGAGAGGGTGGGAGTAAAAGTAAGGGCTGCACAGAAGGGAAAAGTGAGAGCAGGCTGGGGACGAGGGAAGAAAGACATAAAGACGGTGGGAAGGTGGTGGGTGAGAAGAGAGGGCAGGGACAAGGGAAAAGCGAGGGGGCGGAGTGGAGCAAGGGGTGGGGCCGAGGGAGGAAGCCGGTGGGGGAGAGCAGGGGAAGAATACGGGGGTTGAAGAGGGGTGGAGGGAGAAAAAAAGGGGCAGTGAGTAGGCGGGGCCAGGGAGAGGGCGGGGCCAGGGAGAAACCAGGAACAGGTGTGGGGGAGGGGGGACGAATCAGGGGAGGGAAGGGAAGCCAGGGACCCGAGAAGCCCGGAACACGAAGGGGGGGGGGGATAGGTAAGTGAAGCCAAGGGGCGTGGTCTCGAGGCGGGGGGGGGCAGAAGAGGCCTTGAGCAGGTGGGGGGGACCAACAGGGGCACGGCCTCGAGGCCGGGGGCGGGGCCTGGAGAAGCCAAGCCAGGGGCAGTTAGGAGGGACCCAGGGGGGAGGGTGAAGCCGGAGGGTATTGCCTAGATGCCTTGGGGTGGCCTTGACGTCGGGGGATGGGGCCAGGAGAACCCAGAGACAGGAATTGGGGGGGGGGACACAAGCAAGAGAGTGAAGTCAGGAGCGAGGCCTCGGTGACAGAGGTGGGGCCGGGAGAAACCGGGGGCAGGTGAGGGGTGGGGGGAGGAAGCGAGGCTAGGGGGGCGTTGCCTTGACAGGGAGGGGGGCATGGGGGGAAGGAGGGAGCAGGACTGGGAGAAGCCACAGGCAGGAATGGGGGGGAGGAAACGAGTGAAGCCAGGGGGCGTGGTCTCGGTGCGGGGGCGTGGCCTGGGGACGGAGGGGGGGGCCGGGAGAAGCTAGGGGCAGGTGTGGGGGAGAGGGAGGGAAGCGCGGGGGGGGGTGAAGGGGAGCATCCAGGAGGCGGGGCGCCGGGGGCGGGGCCGGAGGGAGAAGCGAGGGGCTCTCGCCGAGGGGGGCGGGGGGGAGTGACGAGGTCCGGGGACCGGGGCGGCGTGGGGAAGGGCGACATCCGAGGGCGCCCTGCGGGGGGATGCCCGGGCTGCGCGGAGAGGGGGCGCCGGGGCGGCGGGCGGGCCTGGGTCCGGCCTTACCTGTCAGGCGGATCTTGATGCTGGAGCCGTTCCTGCGCGTCCCGGGGTTCGACATCTCCCGCCAACGTTCCGGCAACCGTGGATCCAGCGCCGCCGCCGCCCCCCGGCCCGGCCCGGCCCAGCCCCGCCGGCGCCGCCGCCTCAAGGTTACGGCTCCAGGCTGGGCGCCGGGGTCCGAGCCGGGACACGAACTCCGCGGCCCAGGCGTCGGGGCGGCCGACAGGGTGGTCGAGCCGGGGGTGTGTGTGGGAGGGGGGGGTTCCGTGCTCGGCCCCACACCCCGACCCTTGGTCCTGCCAGACGAGCCCGGACCGCAGCTCCCGCTGCCGCCGCCGCCTTCTCCTCCTCCTCCTCGTCGTCCTCCGCCTCCTTAGAGCCGGACGCCCGCCGCCCTCGCCGCTTCCGCCGCGCTGCCGCCTCCCGGAGCCGCACGCGCGCCCGCCGCCGCGCCGGCCCGGCCCTGCGCGCCCCCGAGCCTGCGTGCGCGTGCGCCCCCGGCACGTCGGGGCGGGGCGCGCCTCTGCGTCACCCGTCACCCGCGGGCGCGTGGGGCCCTGAGCCGTGCAGCCGCCCCGGAGAGGCGGCGAAAGTCAGGCCTGTGGGTGCTCGCCGAGCTCAGGAGGGCTTCGGTCCGGCTCGCCATCGCCTCTGCATGTGTTTTGTTTGTTTTGTCTGACTTTGCATTGTTCAGATGGGGTCTTGTACTTTTTGCCCAGCTGATCTTGAACCTGGATCTTCCTCCCTCCACCTCCTGAGTTGCTGCTGGGAGTATGGGCGTGAGCCACCGTGTTTTTATATGGAATTCGTAATAGAACTGACAAGGAGACATGGAGACGGGGTTGTTGGTGCAAATAAAAGACAAGGGAAAGTTATGAAACCGGCCAGTTGTCTAGAATATGGAATTAAGTTATTTTGTTAAAAAGAAATTGCCCTGGAAGTTGAAAAGGGAAAGCTGCAGTTAGGCACCAGGGGCTCACACCTGAAAGTCTAGCTGCTTAGAAGGCTGAAGCCTGGAGGTACTTGGTTCGAGGCCAGCTACGGCAGAAGTCTTTGAGATTCTTATCTCCATTAACCAGCCAAAAAAAAAGGGCAGGCTGCAAGTGTGGCTCAAGTGGTTGAGCACCAGCAAAACAAGCCCTGAGTGAAGCCCTGATTTCAAATCCTAGTACCAGCAAAGTTCTTGCCTTGGCTTCTCACTCAGAAGATTCCTAGGGTTTGGGTAGTGCCTATAAATCAGGACTAATCTTCAGGCTGTACACAAAAAGAAAGTCTGTATGTGCTGTAGACCAAAGCCTCAAGGATGACAGAGTCCTATAGGGCCGGGCATGATGGCACATGGCTGGCTACTCAGCAAGCCAGAGGTAGGAGTGAAGTCTGAGGCCACCCTTGGCAAAAAATATTGAGACCCTCTCCAAGAAATAAAGTGCAAAGCTGGGCACTGGTGGCTCATGCCTGTAATCCTAGCTACTCAGGAGGCTGAGATCTGAGGATCACCGTTCAAAGCCAGCCTGGGCAGGAAAGACCATGAGACTTTTATCTCCAATAAACCACTAGAAAACCAGAAGTGGCGCTGTGGCTCAAGTGGTAGAGCACTACCCTTGAGCTGAATTGCTAAGGGACAGTGCCCAGGCCCAGAGTTCAAGCCCCACAACTGACAAAAAAATAATAATAATAACGAAAGTACAAAAGAGTTGGGGGTGAGATTCAAGTGATAGAGCACCTGCCTCTTGAGCAAAAGCCCTGAGTTCAAACCTAGTACCAAAGGAGAGCGCCTGTAATCTACTTTTCATTCCTCCTGTTCTGATTTCCTGGTCACCCAAACATTTTTACTTAAACCTAGAGAGTAATAAACTATTTTGCTTCTTAAAATGCATTTCCAGCCCACAAAATACATAGCAAACTTAATTCCAACACACTCAAGAACCATGAGAGATCCCAGAGCAATGACTTCCCTGACAACTTCCAGAGTAGGGCTGTCAGACAGACATAAGCTTGATGGGCTGACATGCTCTCCTACTTGCTAGCCTGAGACCCTTTAAATCTCTGGATGTCCAACTTCCTCATCTATAAACCAGAGATTGACACCAACTCAGGCTTATAAATAGTACAAATACAGATATTCAGCTGGGCATGGTGGCATACACCTGTAAATTCTAGCACTTGAGAGGTTGAGGCAGGAAGATCATGAGTCTAGAGTACAGCGTGATCTAGATACCAAGACCCTGCCTTCTAAACACAACAAAACACAAGGTTGAGAAGTAGAAAGGCCCTGGCTTCCCCATTCCCTAGTACAGAAGAGATGGTGGGAGAGAGAAGCAGAGAGAGGGAGGAGAGAAGGGAGAGAGGATATCCATGAAAGTACTTTACAAAGAAATCGTTTAAGTGATAGTAAATGATAGTTCTTGATCTCAGCAGATTTGTACCTCAACTGTCACGAGAGAAAATGTTTCCTCCATAGAATTTCTCCACTGAAAGCAGTGACTGACCAGGATTCCCTTTCCTCTCTCTCTCCATTGGGAAACAAAAACAAAGAAGTTAAAGGTTTTCTAAATAGTCCAGTTCCTCAAGGACAAGTGAATTAGCAATTGGACAGTTTCCCGTTTATGAATCACTCCATGTGAACAAGACTGTTTTCTTTGGAGGAGAGCAGCTCTGATAAGGAAACGCCTTTTCCTCCCAGGTAACTCCCAGACCCTTTATCAGACTCGTACTGTGTGAGGCCGGGTTTGGTGATGCTCAACACCAAGCTGTGATTCTAGCTGCTTGGGAGACCAGAGGTGGGAGGATCGTGGTGTGACGTCAGCATTGGGCAAAAGAGTGAGCTCCTGCCAGAAAGATAACTAAAGCAAAAAGGGTTTGGGAGTGTGACTCAAGTGGTAGAGAACCTGCCTATCAAGTGTCAAGACTGAGTTCAAACCCCAGTACTGATTCAAAAAAAAAAAAACCCCAATTTTCATTGTATGATTGTAAGTAGTGTAATTCAGAAATACAGGTTTAGAATCCAAAGGTCAGATGACATTATGTAATGTATCTGAGGTTTCTAATATTTTTTTCATTACTTAAAAAAAATCTATGAATGAGAAATTGGGGATTAGTCAACTCTGTCTCAACTAGAAGCCAGGAGTTAGTTGAAAAGTATTCTAGAATTTTCTATATGTAAAATGTCACATATATGATTTATAAATAGTACATAAACTGTTTCCCCTTCCTTTTTTAAACAGTCTCCCTATATAGCCCAAACTGGCCTGAAACTTCACTGTCCTCCTGCCTCAGTCTCCCAAACTCTAATGTTACAGGTATGTACCACTAGCTCCAGCTCACCCCGGGACTCGAACTCAGGAACCTGTATTCTCCCTTCCTTAGCTTTTTCACTCAAGGCTAACATTCTAACTTGAACCATACCTCTGCCTTCAGCTTTTTTGCTAGTAAAATAAACCTAAGACTCTTTTGGACTTGCCTGCCTGAGCTGGCCTCAAACTGCGATCCTCACATTGCAGCCTCCACAGAAGCTAGGATAACAGGCGTGCCCAGCTTCACCCTTTTATTCCTTGATTCACCAGATCAAGATTCTCCCATTATGAAAGAGTTTGTAATTAAGTCTTCTCCTGTGTGTCCATTTTTGAAGATACTATTTTCCCATATCTGGGCTTTTATTAGTTTATATTAGTTACATAAGTTTGGGGGGGGCTTTCAACTGATATTTCCAGGTATGTTTACAATGTGTTCCTCTCCCCCCCACACACACTTCCTAAAGGTTTCATTGTTCTATCTTCATATATGCAAACAAACTACTTCATTTATTCTCTCATCCTTGTCGGCCCAACCCCCTTCTGCTAGTATTCACCCCCAAAGCCTGCTTCTCCTTCCTTGCCCCCAACCCACTGCTGGTCACCAGCTCTCACAGAAGGGCTTGGAGCCATTTTCTTAGAGCTGTATTTCTAAATTGTTCACTTCTTCCTTTCCCCTTCCAAGAAGTTGCACTCGTGTTCTGGGTCTACCTGCAAATGCAAGTATGTACACAGGTAGACACACATACATGGGGATGGTTGTGTGTGTTAAGAAACTTTGTTGACAACCATGTTTCCACCAATGTTGGGCAAGGACACGGGCGCAGGACTCTTTGCCTGCTCCTCCACTCTGCCCTCCATCAGTGTTCAGCTAGACTTGGGCACCATCATGGAGGATAGCAGAGACCATGGCTCTTCCGTGCTGCAGGACTGAGGGGCAGCCGCGTGCAAGGTCTGTTGTTCCAGGGGTTTGCTCACCCAGGGCTAGATGATCACCACTCACTCCTTCCTTCCTGTCATTGTTACCCTGCCAGTCACCCCAAAAGGCTAAGTCCAGGCCCAAGGGCATCCAGCCAGAAGGTGACTAACAGCCTGGATATACACCCAGGCCAAGTCCTAAAAGCAAATTGCTGCTTTTTTTAAAACCTTGCTAGACCAGCTGGTGATCAGTAACTCCCAACTACAAAAGTCCCTTTGTGTCACCACCAGAATAAAGAATAGTTAAGTAAGAAAGAGGCAAGAGGCTAACCTTCAGTGGAATCAAAGTTAGACCACATGGGCAGAGGGACTAAACTTCAAGAGTTTGCAACTGTTTTGTCTTTAAAAATTTGCATAATGGTGTCTCATAACCCTAGCTACTGGAGAGGCTGAGATGGGAAGGATTGCAGTTTGAGGCCAGCCCAAGCAAAAGAAAAGGCAGGGGGAACCCCTCCCCCAGCTCAATCAAAAACTAGGCACCGTGGTGCACACCAGCTCCACTGTAGTAGAGGAATGTAAGACTTTTTTTTTTTCCTGGACAAAAATGAGATCCCATCTCAAAAATAAATAGCACAAAGCCGGGCGCTGGTGGCTCACGCCTGTAATCCTAGCTACTCAGGAGGCTGAGATCTGAGGATCGCGGTTCAAAGCCAGCCCGGGCAGGAGAGACCGTGAGACTCCCTATCTCCAATAAACCACCAGAAAATCGGAAGTGGCGCTGTAGCTCAAGTGGTAGAGCGCTCGCCTTGAGCTGAAGAGCTGAGGGACAGCGCCCAGGCCCAGAGTTCAAGCCCCCACAGCCGACCAAAAAAATAAAAAATAAAAAAATAAATAGCACAGAAAAGGACTAGAGGTGTGGCTCAGTATTAAAGAATGTCTTCCTAGCAAGTATGAGGCTCTGAGTTCAAACCCCTGGACTGAAAAAAGAAACCTGTCAGATATAATTTGTAAACAGCCTTCCAACTTTAATCTACAAATGGGAGAAATGATGCTTTTGAAATGTTCAGAAAGCAGCCAAATGTGGTGGCAAATGCCTCTAATTCCAGAGGCAAATGCCTCTAAATTCTCTGTCGGGAGACAGAGATATGAGAATCACAACTGGAGGCTGTCCTGGGCAACAATAGTGCAAGACCCTCTCTAAAAAGCATGGTAAAAGCAAAAGGACTGGGGGGCGTGGTTCAAGTGGTAGAGCACTTGCCTAGAGAGTGAGGCCCTAGTTAGCAGGGGAAAAAAAAAGTAGAAAAAGAATGTGATCCTAATCAAATTAAAAATATGTGTGGAATCTGGCCAGGAAGCAGAGAACAGGAAGTCACCGGGTCCTCACATCCCTTCCCCATGGGCTCGGACCCTTTGGGGGACTTTTCAGATCCCAAACCATACTAAGAGGTGAAAGCACTGAACATTTTATTAAGTTTTAAAAAGTTTTCCATCTGTGACACTCAGATATTGGGGTATTGCCTCTCAAAGAAGTTAGCCTAGAATACCTGGATTTCAGTCTCAATTCAGAGACTGATATCAGGACCTCCGGCTCTCAGTCATGGCAGAGGATGGAGAAAATGATGGTTTGTTTTGTTTTTTCTCTTCAGGGAAGACAGGCACCAGGGGCCCAGCCTGTTACACCTCGTTTGCTGCCAGTGGCCAGGAGCCCCCTCTGAGGACAGAGCCTGGAAACACTTCAAGTGCAGTTTTGTCTGTGGTGAAACATACATCATAAAGATCTCCCACCTTCACCATTTGAAAGAAGAGTTCCATGGCATTAAGAACATTCACATGCTGGACGCAGTAGCTCACACCTGTAATCCCAGCTGCTTGGGAGGCAGAGATCGAGAGCATCACGGTTCAACAGCAGCCTGGGCAAAAAGTTAACAAGACTTCATTTTAATTAATAAGTCAGACAAGGTATCTGATGTGGATGAGGCATGGAGAGGAAGATCATGCTGCAAGGCTGGACCTGGGCAAAATCTCAAGAACCTATCTGAAAAATAACTAAAGCCTAAAGGGCTGGGGATGTGGTAGAACACCTGCCCAACTAAACCTCTTTTCTTTACACATACATAACACAAAATAAAATCAATGGACAAATAAAGAGTGCCTAATTGAAACCCCAAGTCCAAACCACAAGGCATTACTTCATACTCATGAGGACAATGACTATCCAAACCACTAGAAAATACCAAGTGCTGGTCAGGAAACCTTCAACACTGCTGTAGCAATGAAAAGACACATTTACTGTGAAAAACTATATGGAAATTCTTCAAAAGCTAAAAAAACAGATACCAGCCTGGTACCAGTGGCTCACACTTGTAATTCTAGCTACTCAGGAGGCTGAACCAGAAGTATCCAGGTTCAAGGCCAGCCTGGGTAAGAAAAGTGAGACTTCATCTCTAAAATAACCAGACAAGGCCCAACTGCAAAAAACCAGGCTGGAGGTGTGGCCATGAGTAAGCACACTGAACAAGAGTGAAGCCCTGAGTACAAACCCTAGCCCCAGGAAACAAAAGAAAACAAAACCAAAAACAGAACACCTTATGACCCACCAATTCCACTTGCGAATTGAAAGCTGGAGCTCTAATAGATTATTTGTTCAGTCATGTTCATAGCAGTGTTATTCAGAATACTCAAATAGAAGCCACCTGAGTCCACTGATGGATGCATTCTAAACAAGATATAGTATATATATATATATATATATATATATATATATATATATATATATTCGATGGAATATTCTGTTTTGAAAAAAAAAAAAAAAAGAATGAAGGGCTGGGCAGGGTAGTACATGCCTACAAGCCCAGCACCTTGGAAAGGGGAAATCAGGGTTCAACAGCTCATGCAAAAAGTGAGCAGACCCTCATCTCAACAGACAATCTACGTGTGGTGGCTCACATCTGTTGTCTTATCTACTTAGCAGGAGTAGGGGAGAAAATTGTAGTTTGAGCCCAGCCTTAGGGAAAAACCCATCCGACACTATCCAAAATTAACTAAAACAAAAAGAGCTGGAGATTATCATTCAGCAGCGGATTGCCTAGCAAGTGTGAGACCCAGAGTTCCAACTCTGGTATTGCCAACAACAATAAATAATCAAACTCTGACACAAGCTTTAACTTGGGTGAACTGGAGTAGATAAATGCCAGTCATAGGGAGAAGGATGGTGAATTCCACACAGAGTCCTATGACCAGCCAAGTCCACAGGGACACATGGGAGAACAAGAAAAAAAAGAAAACATTTTTAGAGGTCCTGGGTTTTGAACTCAGGGACTCAGGTTTGCCAGGCCAGTGCTCCCTGTCCCACCCTATCCTCTCCAAAAGGTGGCAAGGAAAGCATGATTTCGCCAGAAATGACTCAACGCTTGTCATCCTAGCCCACTCAGGAGGCTGAGATCTTAAGGATCGAGGTTTGAAGCCAGCCTGAGCAGGGAAATCGGTAAGACGAGTCTTATCTCCACTTCCAAAAAAATGCCAGAAAGTAGAGCTGTGGCTCAAGTGGTAGAGTGCCAACTTTGAGCACACACTCAGCGACAGCCTCTAGGCCCTGAGTTCAAGCCCCAGGACTGACGCACACATGTACACAAGACAAGTTGCACAGTACTCACCTCCTCCTCCCCAGTAGGGTGGAGTGGGGGGTGCAGGGTCCTGGGGCTCACTCACCTCGTTGAAGTGTTTGTCCAAGATGGTCAGTGCACTCTGGCCCACGCGGTGGTTGTTGTGCATTAGCAGCGCCTCAATGCGGTCCACGCCGCCCAGCTCTTCCATCAAGAGCCGCAGGCGTTCCTGCTGCTGCGTCTTTTTGGCTGCCTAAGGCGGGGGGGAGAGGGGGGGCAGCTCCTGAGACCCTCGGCGCCCTGAAGGGGGGACCCTCTACCCAGCTTTCATGTCACCTCAGGGGACCAGACCCAGGACCCCCAGGGTGACTGGAAATGGCACCACCTTCTCCCTGCCACATACTTGTGATATACCGAATACATAATATGATATATAGATTACATAATGCCCTCTGCAGAACACAGAAATTACATGCATATAAATCCATGCACATTCATGTAAAACATGTATGTATCAGCGCATGCTTCTTTGCTATTCACTTATGCCTATTTTCATTGCACAAAATAGAGTATTTCGAGACTACATGGGTATTTATACCAAATATACATATACACAATTTTTTTCTGTCATACTGTGGTTTGAACTCAAAATTTCATGCTTGCCAGGTAAGTGCTCTACACCCTGAGCCATGTTCCCAGCCTTTTAGTTTGCCAGATGGGATTTTGCCCAGGCCATCCTTAGACCATGATCGATCTCCACCTCCCAAACTGCTGGAATTATATGCATATACTACCACACTTGGTCTTAGGATGATGTCTTTTTTTTTTTTTTTTAGCTAAATACATTTTTATGACTAGTTTGTAAAAATGGTCTTCTAATTAATGGGAAGTTGTGTTTTGGGAGCTTTGTTTTTAACTGTATTTTTTTTTCCCTTTCTTCTTTGGTACTGGGGATCCAACCCCAGGACTTGCAAGGCAGGTACTATATCCTAGCCCTGGAAGTTTTTATTTTTGGTGCCAGTCCTGGGTCTTGAACTGTCTCTGAGCTTCTTTTACTCAAGGCTAGTATTCTACCACTTGAATCACACCTCCACTTCTGGCTTTTTTGGCAGTTCAGTGGAGAGTTCAGCAGAGTTTCCTGCCTGGGCTTCAAAATGCAGTCCTCATATCTCATCTCCTGAATAGCTAAGTGCCCAGTGTGGAAGTCATTTTAAATATGGAATTTCAAGTAACGTGGATGATCAGTCCTGTGCCCCCTGGAGCCTCAGGAGAGAAATCAGGAGCCCCCGCATCACAGAAGCCGCCTCGTGGCAAAGAACAAAGTCCTTGGAGCAAACAACCTGAGTTGTTTTGCTCACAACATCCCTCACTGTGCTGTGGGTGGGGAGGGGACTCAGAAGGTCTTTTCATCACTGAGACCAATAAGGTGACAAATAAATAGTGTAAAAATAAATAGTGTAAAAAATATGGGAGTTAAAAAAGGAAGTTGGTGGTCAAGTACTTACAAGGCTCTGGGTTCTAGCCCAGCACTAGAAAAACCTAGTGAGCCATCAGAGAGGAAAGTAATAAGAAACATGGAGGCCAGGTTTGGAAGGTGTCCCAAATATAATAAATGACACTTTGCTGGCCAGGAGAATAACATTCCCAAAGAATGGACAGTAAAGACAAAAGGTTGGAGAAACAAATGCTGCATTTTATGACAGGAGGGAAATGGGCCAAATGGCTTATTTGGAGGTGGGGAAAGACAGAGGAGAAGAAAAAAAGTACTTTGGCATCATTCTCCTGAAGAGCCCCCCCACTTTTTTGGTCGGTTGTGGGGCTTGACCTCTGGGCCTGGGCACTGTCCCTTAGCCCTTCAGCTCAAGGCAAGTGCTCTACCACTTGAGTCACAGTGTCACTTCTAGTTTTCTGAGTGGTTTATTGCATATTAAGAGTCTCACGGACTTTCCTGCCCTGGCTGGCTTTGAACCACGATCCTCAGATCTCAGCCTCCTGAGTAGCTAGGATTATAGGCATGAGCCACTGGCATCTGGCTGAAGAGCCCTTTTATTACAATTTTATGAGCAGCAGCACAAAAATAGGCTATTGGTCAAATTAAACATACTCGAAGTGCCTTTGTTTTGGCAGGGCTTGCCTGTCTAAATCTTGATAGCCTCAAGCCCTGTATGAAGGTTCAAAGTCAGTTACTGGCTGGAGCAAAGAAATGGAAGCAAAGGTAGGAGGGTTGCAATCTGAGGCTAGCACCGAGCAAAAGTGTGAGACCCTACCTGAAAAATAACTAATGTAAAAAGAGCTAGAAGTATGCCTCAAGTGGTAGAATCTGCCTAGAAAGCACGAGGCCCTGAGTTCAAATGCTAGTACTACCAAAAGGAAGGAGATACAGATTTGCCCTTTTTTTTTTTTTTTGCAAACTTTTAGAACATGATCCTCCCACCTATGATCTCTTATATTAATTAATTAGGATGACAGGCACCCATACTATTAGGCTGAGATGAGCTTTCTGTAACTTTTGCCCAGTCTGGCCTCCAATCACAATCCTCCAGATCTCTATCTCCTGAGTAGCTGGGATTCCAATCACAGGTGTGAGCCACAGTGCTTGCCCCCCACCCCCACCCCAGGTGACACCTTAACTAAACCTTATGCGTCACCAACCCTGAAGCAGAACATACTAGCTAAGCCAGCCCTAGATTCCTAACTCCAGAAACACAAATATTTGTGTTAAGACACTACTGAGGCTGGCTGTGGTAGTGCATAGCTACCCTGGAGGCAGAGGTAGGAGGAATGTGATAGGAGGCCAAGCCAGGCAAAGTTAGTATGAGACCCTTTCTGCAGAAGGATTGGGGAGGGGGTGTGGCTTAGGAGTTTGAGTTCAATTGATGGGAATTTGTGATGCAGCAATATAGAAGAAACTCAAACAGTACTTAAAATAGTGGATTTAATTTTGGTATATGTGAGAGCTAAGACTTTTCTAGAATCACGGGTCAGTGCTTTGCAGTCCCTTCCCCACTCACAGGCACACAGGTGGATGGAG
Source organism: Dipodomys merriami (assembly GCF_024711535.1). Classification (NCBI taxonomy): domain Eukaryota; kingdom Metazoa; phylum Chordata; class Mammalia; order Rodentia; family Heteromyidae; genus Dipodomys; species Dipodomys merriami. The sequence goes on from NW_027203604.1 coordinate 18,864,288, forward strand.
CACAAGGTTACCACCATCCTCAGGATTTACTGCTGCTAACTTCTTGCCCCTCCCTGGAGCAAGGCTGTTTTAATGGGCCGGCTGCTCACTGGCTTTGCCCCATTTTAAACATTCTGTGGGTTTCTCTACCTTACACAGAACTAATCACTGCCTCCTGTCTGCCAGGCCCTGCAGGCCTCATCATCCAGCATTTCCAGGCCTGAGCTCCCACTATACCCTCTCCTCCAATACCCACACCACTCCTGGTTCACTCCCTCACAGCTCTGCTCAGAGGCCATTCCTATCCTGTCGCAGGTGAAGGTTCCTCTTACTCCCTACCTGGACCTGAGATGTTTGCAGAATGTGTGGACAGGTGGGACAGTGAGGGTGAGCTATAATCCTAGCTACTCAGGAGGCTGAGATCTGAGGGTTGCAGTTCAAAGCCTGCCCAGGCAGGAAACATCGGTGAGACTCTTATCTCCAACTAACCACTAGCAAAACTGGAAGTGGTACTGTGGCTCAAGTGGTAAAGCACTAGCCTTGAGCTGAAGAGCTAAGGGACAGTGTCCAGGCCCAAAGTTCAAATTCCACAACTGACAATAAATGAATACATTAAAATAAAAGAAGTATTTGAGGTAAGGAAATGACATAGTCATCCTGGACTTGCCTAGCAAGTGTGAGACTCCCAAATCAATTCCTAGTGCCAACCACCCCCCCTCCAAAAAAAAAAACAAATGTAAGCACATGAGAAACTTGTGGGCAGGGAGGGGAAAATTGGGGGAAAGCAAAGGAAGGGGGCTATTGTCCAAAAAAAAAATGTACTCATTACCTGACTTATGAAATGGTAGCCCCCTTGTACAACACCTTACTGGTAAAATTATGTTAAGAAACAAAAGTAAAATAAGAATGTAGACGGGGAGACGCAGGTTTGCACACACCTGGAGGATACAGGCGATGACATCGAGGAGGAGAAGGAGCAGCCGCACGTCGGGGGCCTTGAGCAGATTCACCAGCGGCCCCAAAACACCCGAGTAGACGAGCTGGAACAACTGGTCCACCGAGGCCCCTGTGACGAAGTTAGCCACTGTCCACACTGCCTCCTTCTGGACCCGGAATTCTCCCTGCAGGAACATAATGTTTACATTCTCAGGATCCTGGAAAAACGGAAGGTTTGCTTTCCAGGCAGGCTGGCGACAGCCAGCACTGGGTCACTTCTGCAGAATGTCCTGGCTGCCTTTTTTTTTTTTTTTTTCAAGGACAGGGAATTGAACTCAAGAATCTTGTGCTTGCTAGGCATATGCTCCAGCATTTGAGCCACACTCCCAACTGTGTTTTGCTTTAGTTATTTTTCACACAGGGTCTAGAGTTTTTGTGTGTGGGGGCACAATCTGCCTATCTATGCTTCCTTGTGTCTGGAACCACAGGTGTGTACCACCTGTGTGTTCTCACTCACTTTCTAACCAGGCTGGCCTCAAGCTGTGATCCTCCCATTCCTTGCACTTGTCCCTGCCTCTAGTTCTGGATCAGGAAATGGCGCCTATATAAAGCCATGAAACCCTCAGTCAGGCAAGGAGGCAGGGAGACTAAGGTAGCTTCTTCCCTAGGTCTGTCTGCAGAGACAGAAATAGTCCAGCCACAAATATAAACTAGGAATTACACTTGGACTTTTCCAATGGCAGTGGCTTACAGCTACACTTCTCATCTTTCTCACCCAATAAAAAGTTGGACAAGTTCCATGACGGACACACAGATGTCATCCAGGGGACAGAGTCAGGCCAGAGGTAACAACAAGACTTTAAATACTGCTCAATGAATCCTTCATGTGCAGCAAGAGTGTTTGGCCCTGGAGATATGGGCATAATTTATCATGGACCTTCTGTTCCTGGGCAGAGAGCTCATCTCGTTTTATGATTGGGGAAAGTTACCCTCTATGTGAAATAAAATCAAATATGCAAGTTCTGAAGTCAGGCATGGTGGTACAAACCTGTAATCCCAGCTATCAGGAAATTAAAGTGGAAGGATCTTACGTTCAAGGCTAGTCTTGGCTACATTAGTGAGACCAGTGGCATGAGACCCTAAGTTCAAACCTTGGTACCTCAGGGAAAAAAAATGCATTTCCTCAACCATAGGAGGCAGGCTAGGAGTACCAAGAGATGAGAAGAGGCCATTGGATTGCATACGTGCCTCAATTTCCCTCCCTGATGGTCTTCCCACTGCAGCCCAATTGCACGCAGGTAGCGTAATCACAAGTCATTCATTAAAAGGTGGCAAAAGGAAACTCAGACAGCAGGAATTGCTCTTAAGGAGAGTCTCTCCCTCTTCAAATTGGAGTTTAACCTAAGGTCTCAGGCTTACTGGCCAGACACTCTACCATTTGAACCACACCAGCAGTCCTTTTATTTTTTGCACAGTCTCACATTTTCTGGAGCCAAGGGGTCCCTATCCATTGACATAAGCTTGTTTTGTCTGGTGACAAAACAGAATGGCCAGAACTAGGCTTCCCTTTCTAGCCTGCAATGACCGGGAGGCCTGGGCCTCTGGGAGATGTCTCAGGCTGGAGGGCTACGTGTGCTACTTACATCTCTCAGCATCCTCACCAAAGCAGGCAGGACATCACTTGCGATCAGCTGCTGGATGTGGTGGCGGGGCCCGGCGGCCACGTTGCTCAGGGCCCACATGGCCTCCTTCTGGATGGAGGATTTGGGGTGCTTCAGGAGCTGGGGCAGCACCTTCAGCACTCCCGCATCTATGGCCATCTGCGTCTGCTCGTCCGTTCCAGTGACGACGTTGCCCATGGTGCGGAGAGAAGGGGTCTGGAAGAGCCAGGCGAGAGACAAAGCTATCATCATGTGAAACCCATGCCCTCCCAAACATGAAGACCGGACTCACATGCCCAGGGTCAGCTTGGGAACCATACTCATGACCCTTGTCATGCAACAAATCATGGGTGGCTGTTTTCCATCTAGTTTCAGGTTCTTGCTGGCTTTCTACAATAGTGGCTCTATTGGCTAAGGGGCAAGGGACACCTTTAGCAAGGAATGCTGCTGACTTGTGCACACCTGTCATCCCAGCTCTGCGGAAGGAAGGCATTAATAGGAGGATGGTGGTCCAGGCTACTCTGGGCAAAAGCATGAGACCCTATCAAAAATTAAACTAAAGCAGAAAGGGCTGAGGGCATGGCTCAAGTGGTAGAGGGCTTTCCTAGCCAGCAAGAGGCTCTGAGTTCAAACCCTGGTAACTAAAGTAAAAAGGAAATGCTGCCACTTGCATTACTTTTCAACTGGGGAAAACACTAAGCCAGTGACAGTGCAGATCACGTTTGTATTTGGTATTTGTGACTGCTTATTTCTAAGTGGGACATAGGAGAGCCCAATGGCATTGCCCGGTATGCTCACAGGCTGCCTCCCAGTGACCCTGAAGGTCTGCAGGATGGCTAATGATTGGACTCAAGGCAACAAATGCTGTAGAAGACTGACCATGGATTGATCTGAGTTTCTCTGCCCCTGGGACAAGGGAGTCTGTTAACCATTCCAGAGTTTTCCTAGCTTATCAGAATTGTACACCTGCTATTCCATGGAGAAGCAGCTCCGCAGGTCAATCACAGCCTTGACAGGGCAGCTTCAACTGGGCCCCCAACACTTCTATAAAAGCTTGTCTGTACATAGACGAGAAAGAACTAAGCAACCCAAAGACAGTGATGGGAAAGGAGGAATGAGAGGGAAACAGGGAACGGCTTACACTAAGCAAAAGGAAAGAAATGTAATCATCACCTGATGTGGAAGAAATAATTTGTCAAAGCTCATAGAATTCACAAACTTTATAGACCATGATAATGGCAATTTGCCTTGTGATGGTTAAAATGGGTTTGTGACTTTAAGTGTCATTATTCCACATTACTGTGAAATATGTGAAATTTATGTAATCACCTAATCTCAATTTTTTAAAAAAAGTGAGAGAAGGGATGGGTTAGGAACGCTGGGTGACAATGTTGTCAGACACCTTGTATTCATATACTGTTTTGTAGAATGAGAAGTTCTTTGTACAACTACTTAAAAATAATAAAAATATGTAAAAAAAAGCATTCAGATTTTAAAGTAATTGTGTCTTGTTAATGAGTAATGACATCGAAAGGCGACACAGTGCATAGTAAAAGGAAGTTGTTATAAGTGGGATACATTAAGGAGTAAGTAGGTTTTCTTAAGGAGATTGCTTTAAATATTAAAAATCAAAAACTTAATGTAGTAGTGAAAGTAACATGTATTCAGTGTAGTGTTGTTTTGTTAATAAAGTGAGATGTCTTACTAAAAAAAAAAAAAGGTTGTCTGTAAAAAGTGGGCATGGTGGCACATGCCTGTAATTCCAGTTACATGAGAAGCAGAAATAAAAGGATCTCAGTTCCAGGGCCAGTCAAGGCAAAAGTTAGTGAAACAGTATCTCGAAAACAAACTGGAAGGATGAGGGATATCTCTAATCCCAGCTCCTCAAGAGGTGGAGGCAGAAAGACTGAGGCTGGCCAAGGCAAAAGCTGGAGACTCTATGCAAATATCAAACAAACAACAGATCTGGGGATGTGGCTCAAGTGGTAGAACTTAGCGAGTGATAGGCCACCTGGGTAATAGGACACTAACTCAGAGGAGATGACCACTACTTGACCATATACCAAGCCAGCACCCACAACTCAGAACAGTAGGTACTTGTTCAAAGTGTCCATAATGCTTTTACCTGCATCTAGGTAATCTGAGAAGCCACTGGGGAGAGAAGAGGAAATCTCCCCTTATATTTACCTAAGAAATCCAAATTATACAACAAGAAGGCAAGAATGCAAGGATGGTTCCGGACTGGCAGGATTCTAAGCCATTTTTCACTTGGTTCATTTTTCTAGTTATCAGATTAAAAAAGAGAAAGCTCCTGGAACAGTCAGATCAAAAGGGATTCCAGCCTTCCTTTGGCTAGAGAGCAGCAAGAAACAGAGTAATGTCCACAGGAAACTGAGCTCCAGGTAAAGGATTTGAACTGGCTGAGAAGAAATGGGGTACAAGGCAGGGGTGACATTTACCAAGACATTGAGCTCTGGGACGGTCATGAGTTCCACCAGCCGGGGCAGGACTCCCATGCGGACCACCTGTTCAATGCGCTCATTGTGGCCATCGGTGAGATAGGACAGGGCCCAGCAGGTGTCTGACAGGATCTCATTGTCCAGGTGGCGCAGGAGGAGAGTGAGACGGGGCAGCATCAGCATCACGGCCTCCTTGCTGGGATATGGGTTCTTGTTACGGCACAGGTTAGACAAGGTCCACGTGAGGTTGCGCAGAAAGCCAATCTGTAACCAGGCCCAAGGGGAAAGGATGTAAGTGGCAGCATGCCCTCCCTATGTGTCTGGGATCCATGTGACAGACCAAGCCCCAGCCAAAGAGTTTGTGCATTGTGTTTGAGGCTGCTGTGCAGATGAAGGATTCAAATGCTACCTGGAGAGTCCTTCAGAGAGGACAGTCCTTCAAAATGTCCTCTCCCATATTACTCGCTTGATGACTTAATTTCATTTTCCTCAACAAAAATCTCAAGTAGGAATTCCTCACTCCTTCTGCCATTCTAGTTCTCTGCCTCTGTTTCCTTTCTTCCATCCATCTTTCCCTCCATCCTTTTTCTTCTCCTCCCTTCCTTTCTCCTTTCTCTCCTTCCTTTCTCTGGCAATTGAGCTCAGAGTCTCACTTGCTAAGTCAAATACTCTTTTTTTTGGGGTCCAGTCGTGGGGTTTGAACTCAGGGCCTGGGCGCTGTCCCTCAGCTCTTCAGCTCAAGGCTAGCACTCTACCATTTGAGCCACAGCGCCACTTCTGGCTTTTTCTTTTCTGCTTATGTGGTGCTGAGGAATTGAACCCAGGGCCTCAAGCATGCAAGGCAAGCGTTGTACCACTGAGCCACCTTTCCAGCCCTCAAATACTCTTAATTGAGCCACATCCCACTGCTTTTGCTTTTAGTTTTTAGGTTGTCTTGTCTTCAGACAGGGTCTCATACTTTTGCCTGAACAGGCCGTGGACTATAAACTGCCTATTTGCCCCGCCCCTTGTAGCTGAGATCATAGTCATGAGTCACCATACCTGGCTAGAACCCAGTTTCTAAACCACAAAACTTCTAAACATAATTTCCTCTCTTGTTAACACCCGAATGAACTTTGACCCTAGGCCTCAAATCTAGCCCCTAATAACTATGATCAAAACTGGAGATTATCTGTCTGGGCCTCCCGAATAGAAGATGGTCAAGTGGTAGAGTGCTTTCCCTGGCAAGTATGAGGCTCAGAGTTCAAATCTCAGCATTGCAGGAAAATAGGAAAAAAAACCCAAAACTGTAACGGACCTCTGCTAGTTACCTCAGAGACATGTGCTATTGGTCCCTAGTGACAAATCTAACTCAGTCTTCAGCCAAAATACACTGAGTCCCCGAGCCCTATCAGAAAGGTCTAGCCTGCAGCCCATAGGCCAGCTATGATACGGAAGTCCTTTCCCCTGCTTCTCACCCAGAAATGGTCAGCTTCCTGGGTGTGGTGGTTTAAAGACACTCACTGGTATGTCTGACGTCATAAGGTCCAGAAGGTGTGGGATGGCATTGCTGGAGATAACGAGGTCTCTGAATTCTGGGCCATCGCCTACAAATAGATCAAAACATGACATCCAAAGGGAGAACAAAGCAAATTTTGCAATGGGTGTCTGACTTCAAAAGTTCGTACAAAGGATCAGAGACTACAAGTTTGTCAGGATACTAGGCAAGCCAGGAACCAGGTCCTGGCTCTCCCGGGTCTGCTGGATGTACATTCCCAACAGGACAGACAGGTGCCACTCGGCAGCTGGCAGCAGAGGCAGGGGCAGAGGCTTCAGCATGCAGAAATACCTTCCAAACGCAATTCAAAGCAAAATCTTGGGGTGCACAGGGGTTGGCAATCAGCCAGGAAGGGTGATTCAGGTAGGCTCACGATTTTGCCCATCAGATTGAAATCTCTTGTGAAGTTGGGATGGCAGGTTTGTGCCACAACACCTGCCTTATCGAGGGGGTCTGGCTAAGTTTTTACCCAGGCTGACCTGGAACTAGGATTCTCCTATCTTCACCTCCTGTCTAGCTGGTATACAGGAGTGAGCCACTAGGGCTGGCTCCTCAACTTCTATCTTCAGCCATTAAAGGAAGACATATCATGTTTATACCATATCATGTTTATACCACCCAGTCTTGACTGCTTGTTACTGCATCCAGCAAGATGAGAGGTCACCAGGCGCCGGTGGCTCATGCCTGTAATCCTAGCTACTCAGGAGGCTGAGATCTGAGGATCGTGGTTCAAAGCCAGCCTGAGTAGAAAAGTCCGTGAGACTCTTATCTCCAATTAACCACTAGAAAACCGGAAGTGGCGCTGTGGCTCGAGGTAGAGCGCTAGCCTTGAGCTGAAGAGCGCAGAGACAGCGCCCAAGCCCAGAGTTTAATCCCCAAAACAACAACAATAACAGCAAAGATGAGAGGTAATATCTGTAATGCATGCATCACCTCTGCAAGCATTGTTTTTTTGTTGTTTTTGTGTGTGTGTGTCTCGGTCTTGGTGCCTGAACTCTGGGCCTGGGCACTGTCCCTCAGCTCCTCAGCTCAAGGCTAGCACTCTTCCACTTGAGCCACAGTGCCACTTCCAGTTTTTTCTGTTTATGTGGTACTGAGGAATAATGGAACCCAGGGCCTCATGCATGCAAGGCAAGCACTCTACCACTGAGCCACCTTCCTAGCCCCTCTGCGAGTATTGTTAAAGACATTAATTTATGTCCTGCTTGCTAGTGTTTATGCTGGCTCCATGAGAATGGCTTGCTGTTTTTCTGTACTTGAAATTGCTAAGATCTGGCCCATCTTAATTTGCCAAAAACCCTGATGGGAAGCTGGGTGCTAGTGGCTCAGGGGTATAATTCCAGCTGCTCAGTTGAAATTTGAGGATTGTGATTCAAAGCCGGCCCAGACAAACAAATCTCCAAGTCTCTTCAGCTCTAATTAACCAGCAAAAAATCCAGAACTAGAGACATAGCTCACATGATAGTGTTAACTATGAGCAGGGAGGGAAAAAAGCCCAGGCAAGAGCATGAAGCTCTGAGTTCGAGTCCCATTATCACCACACATGCCCCCCCTACATGCATACACACTGAGGGACTCAGGTGAGCTTTTTCCCCCTAGAGAACATTTGATTTCAGCCAGAAAACACAGGACTTTCAACCCTTCTGCCATTAATTTCCTACCTTGTGCTTTCACAGAGCATACAGGGAGTAAAGTATCAAACCCCAAATCCACACAAGGATTTTAAGATTGCTTTTTTGGCCTTTTTTTTTGTGGGGCGGGGGGAGTAGGGAGGGGAGAATGTGCTGAAGTTCGGACTCAAGACTTCAAACTTGTTCACAAATGCTCTACCTTTGAGCCAGGTGCCCACCCCTCCCCCTTTTTATTTTCAGAGTCCCTGGCTTTTGCCCAGGATTGACCTTAGAGATCCCCCTCCCTCCATCTCCCAAGTAGTAAGGATTACAGGGATACCTCACCAGGTCGGGTTTGTGAGATAAGTTCTTGATAACTATTTGGGGCTGGGTTGGCCTTGAATTGCATTCCTGTCTCCACCTCCTAAGTAGCTGGAATTACAGGTGTGAGACACCATGCATGGCCTACTTTTAAATTTTACTTTTTTTTTTGCAGTACTAGGGATTGAACCCAAGATCTTATCCATGCTAGATAGGCAGTCTCGGTCTTAAGGGAGACCCAAGGCTGCATTTTTAGGGCTTTTTACTCCAAACTAAGGAAATAAGTTTATAAATGTAATTATCTTTACCTATTTGTACACAAAGGTTTCAATTCAATGTATCAGTACATGCACAACACATATTAACCAGTCAGGGCTTTCAGGGTTCGGGCTATGTAAGGTAGGGCCTTAACTCCCTCCCCTGCCCCCCACCTGCATAAGGCGGACTTGTGTTTTGGGGCAGGTGTCCTTTGGAAAACTGTAACGTTAGTATGCTGTGCAACATCTACTTTCAGCTTCTGTTTGTCATCTCTGAACTTAGCTATGATTTTCAAAATAACATTGTCTCTTCCCCAGTGCTTCAAGGGGTGCCCGGGATGTCAGGTGCACCCTACTACCCAAACAAGCTGCTCCAAGGAGAGCGTCTCACCTGCGATGTTGCCGAGGGCCCAGGCAGCCTGCTCACACACCGTCATGTGGGGGGAGGACAGGAGCTCCACCAGGGACTGGACGGCGCCAGCTTCCACCACGGCACGGGTCTGCTCCGTAGTCCCGGAGGCTACATTGGTCAGAGCCCAGGCAGCCTCTAACTGCAGGTGGGGGTGCAGCGAGTGCTTCAGGAACTCCACCAGCCTGGGAATGAGCCCGGCGTCCACGATCACTTTCAGAGGAGGGTTCTTCTCCTGGGAGAGCATCTTTCTGTGCAGTGAAAAAGGTCAGGTCAGGGAGGGATGAAGACCCTCCTTTCTAGATGCACATAAAGGAACATCTGTTCCGATACCTTTGTGATATTATATAGACATAGACACACACACACACATATATATATATATAAATACATATACACACATATCTACATCCATATTTATATTGCAGTGCTGGGGACCCACACCAGCAAGCTCAATAGCCACCACTGCCACCAGACCCTGCCCTGCCATAAAGTCCCACCCCCTGCCAAACCACACCCCTACATCCAAAGCCTCACCCCCTAATGAACAGATGGGGCAAACCCCTTGGCCAGACTTCCTTCAGAATCTGTTGTTCAGGCTGCAGCACTAGCTCTGCAGCCCTGAAACACAGCAGCAGCATTTCACCTTCAGGTATTATCTATGAGCTACATTCCTGCAGAGGCCGATGTAAATGAAGTCATTCATCTCTGTCAACACATGGCATCTATTAAGTTGCCCTCAAGGACAAGGTAGCCCAGCCATCTGCTTTTGAAGGCAGGAGCCTTTCCATGAATTTTATGGGTATTTTACCAATCCCAAGATGCCACAGACCACTGGCACACCTTTCTGGTTATAAACCCATCAAGAGCAGCTGTGGGCTTGGCCATATACCTGGCTGCCTGGGTGGCCAGGAAACAGAGGATTGGATCTGAGCCATTCACACCTTCGATTATCTCTTCCAGAGTGAGGCTGGCCTGCAAGAATACATACATCTAGGTGAGAGCTCCCTCCAAAAAGGAAGCATAAACATCAATGAGCAGGGTGTCCAGGTGATCAGACAGGCCAGCATGAGCGGCAGGCCCGCTGTGGCATAGGTCCATGGCATAGGACATAGGTCGTAGGTCATAGGTCACAAGGAGACACTCCCCACATGTGAGGAGAATTCCTCGTGTAGATTCACCAGGACCTTTTTTTCTTATCCTACACAATAAGGACATGTTCGTGTATGCAGCAGGAAAAGAAAAAGATATAAAAAAAGCAAAGTGAGGACCTCCAAAATTTCCCTCCTCTATGAAAGCAAGAGAAAACAAACCCAAAGCAGGGCCTAATCTGGTGGCTCATGTCTGTAATCTAGACTACATGGGACGTGGAGGCAGAAGGATTGAGAGTTTGAGGCCAGCAAAAGTAGTGAGATTGTCTCAAGGACAAAAGGGCTGAGAAGATAATCCAAAGGATAGAGCATGAGCGAAGTTCTTTAGGGAAGGAGGCAGGGAAGGAAGGAAATGACTGAATAGAATCAGAATGGGAAAACAGAAAACTATGGAACAACAACAAAAAAATCTTTTCCAATAATCTTGAAAATGATCAACACTACAAAACCCACAGGCAGACTTACCAAGAGAAAAAAAGAGAGGAGACCTGAGTTACTAAACTCAAGAATGAAAAGTACAGAAATACCTACTGAGCTTACAGACCTAAAAAAACAGTAAAGGAACTATGAACAAATACAACCCAAGAAATGAACCAAAATTTAAGTCCTAGAAAGGTACAGCCGCCAAAAGAAAAAACCAGCCGGGTGCTGGTGGCTCACATAATCCTAGCTATTCAGGAGGCTGAGATCTGAGGATCATGGGTAAAAGCCAGCCCCAGGCATAAAAAAGTCCAGGACAGAGTCTTATCTCCAATTAACCATCAGAAAACTGGAAGTGGAGCTGTGGCTCAAAGTGGTAGAATGCTAGCCTTGAGTGCCCAGACCCTGAGTTCAAGCTCCATGACTGACATTAAAAAAAAAAAAAATAGCAAGCTAGAAGGAACTTATACCTAGAATTTGTACTAAAAAATAAAAATTTAAAGGCCACATGGTGTACATTCTCATTTGCATAAAGTGATCAAATCAGGGACCTATCGAGGCAGAAAGTAGCTTGGCGCTGGCCAAGGGACTGACTATTTAGCAGCGGTGGCATTCCAGCTGCAGGTGACAAACAGGATCTGGTTGAATGTGAATGTGCGAACACACAGTGTTCATTGTAAATAGTTAATTGTATCTCAATTTTGAATTATAACTTAATTTTTTTAAAAAGGGACCTTTTCGTATGGGGCAAAAATCATGTTTCTTCATCATCCTGCTTCATTCCTTCCGGAATAGAACACCAAGGCCTACTGAATTTAACGTAACACCTGGCTATCTCTACAGCAGTACAGTGAATGACAATATCCAGTGATTTTCCCGCTAAGTCCTAGAACTACACAAATGCCCATTCCCTCCATTTCTGGGTTTAGAGAGAACAAGAAAAATTTCTAGCCAGGTATGGTGTTGCACACCTCTAATCCCCAATACTCAGGAGGCTGAGACAGGAGAATCACAAGTTTGAGGCCAGCCTGGGCTGCCTAAGATGGTCTTGAAGAGGTAAGAAAAATACAAGGGCTAGATATGGTGGTTCATGACTGCAAACATGGCTCCTCAGGAGGTAGGACAGGAGAATCATTGTAAGTCAGCCTGTGCAAAAGTACAAAAGTGCAAGACCCGATCTGAAAAACTACAAAGGAAAAGAACAAGTGGTGTAGCTCAATGATGATTGCTTTCCTCACACTCCAGGCTAAGTTTGATCCCTAGTAGTAGCACCCAAACAAAGGTAGCAATTTCTCTACCCTCAGTAGAACACAGATCCCAGACTCTCAGCCATAAAAAGTCTTAGCCTTCTAACAAAGGCATTTTAGCTCTAACCTTGATCTCTTTATGACACCCCGCCCCTACAGTGGCATTGGAGTTTGAATTCAATCTTGCTGCTTGCTTGCTCGCTCATGTTTGGCACTCTACTACCTAAGTCACACCTCCAAGCCTTGCTCTTTATCGGTCATGGGGCTTGAACTCTGGGCCTGGGCACTGTCCTTGAATTCTTTAGCTCAAGGTGAGCACTCTACCACTTGAGGCACAACGCTGCTTCTGGTTTTCTGGTGGTTAATTGGAGATAAGAGTCTCATGGACTTTCTTGCCTGGGCAGGCTTTGAACTGTGATCCTCGGATCTCAGCCTCCTGAGTAGCTAGGATTACAGGCGTGAACCACCGGTGGCCAGCCAAGCCCTGCTTTTTTGCTAGTTATTTTGGAGACAAAGTATAGTGGAGTTCCAGCCTCAAATGACAATCCTCAGAACTTAGCCTCCTGAATAGTTAGGATTACAGCTATGAGCCACCAGCGCCTGGCTATGTTACTCCCTCTTTAAGAAAAAATTAAGTGAGAAGTCACAAACTGAATCTCTCAAACTTTGTCACCTTAGAGAGCCATGTGGAGAAGGGGATCTTTGCACACTTCTCTATAGGCTACATGCCTACCTACCACTTTGGCTGGAGTTTCAAAAGCCGAATCACAGGATAGGAGAGTAATGTTCCTTCTCTTTAAGGCTTGCTCATCTTTTTTGGCCTTGCGGAGCTCCAAGCTGGCCACCACCCTCTGCTGCCGCAGCACCTAAGGGGAGGAGAGAAACAATTCAGTAAGTCCACCAAAGATGTCATCACACGTGTCTCCAAGTATCTGGCTGCATGCTCTTTTGCTTGTTTTTTGTCAGTTGTGAGGCTTGAACTTAGGGCCTGGGCACTATCACTGAGCTCAAGGTTAGCATTCTACAACTGTCAGCACCACTTCTGATTTTTGAGTGGTTAATTGGAAAGATAAGACTTTTCTGCCTGGGCTGGCTTCAAACCATGATCCTCAGATCTCAGCCTCCTGAGTAGCTAGGATTATAGGCATGAGCCACCAGTGCGTTTTTTTAAAAATTATTTTTAAATGTCTAAATATTTTTATTAAGATTATTGTTTCAGTTAATAGCATCTCATACATATATTTCATGTTTTTGACAATTTGGATTTACCTTATTTTTGTTGTTTAGTCCTTTTTATTTTGCATTGGCAAAGTATGAACAAATATGTTTGTTCAAAAGATATTAACATTGATTTTTATCCCAAGGTAAGGTTGGATAACTTTGCAAAGAAGTTGTAAAATTCGTGGCAAAGAAGATAAGTCAGAACGTCATGGAGTTAGGTATCATATATAGTCATATCGTCTGTCCTTCCTTTATCATTTTGCCTTTCCTATACTTTTTTTATAAATGTATTTTTTTTGTGAAGATACTGTATAGAGGGGTTACAATTACATGGGCAAGATAATGAGTACATTTCTTATCAAGCATTGCAGCCTCTGGAGGCGTTTTTACAGATGCAATTGCCTGAAACTGCTAAGACCAGAGATGAGAAATGTTTCTGAGCTCTCTCCTGCCGTGAAGACCCGACTCCCCTAAGCAATGAATGATTCAGTCTTGGTCCCAAGTAAAGGAAGATCGTGTGCACATTGACAGGCCAGGATTCACACCTGATGCCCATTCATTCCTGAAGATCACCCTGCTTCCTGGATGGGCCTGAGTCTTCCAACATAGACAGGTAAGAGTGAACCTTCCAGGGACCACCTTAGACCTAGATGCCCCGAGCAGATCACCCAGGCCTTGATCCAGACCCAGATTTCCTGGGGCAATTTAGAATTTTATGGTACTAGGGCTTGAGTTCAGAAGACTAGGCTTGTTAGGCAGGTACTCTACCACTAAGCCACACCACCAGTCCATTTGCCTTTCCTTTGTTTTGTAGATAGGGTCTCACCTTTGCCCTGGCTAACCTCGAATCAGGATCAGATCTTTGCCTCCCAAGAAGCTGGTTCTGGGGTTTGAACTCAGGGCCTAGGTGCTGTCCTTGAGCTTCTTTGGCTCAAGGCTAGTGCTCTACCACTTGAGCCACAGCACCACTTGAAGATTTTTTTTCCTTTGGTAGTTTAGTGGAAATAAGAGTCTCACAGATGTTCCTGCCCAGGCTGGCTTTAAACTGTGATCCGTAGGTGTGAACCACCAGTGCCTGGATTTTTTTTTTTTTTTTTTTAGGGTTTGAACTCTGGGCCTGGGCCCTGTCCCTGAGCTCTTCAGCTCAAGGCAAGCTACCACTTGAGCCACAGCACTATTTCCAGTTTTCTGGTGGTTAATTGAAGAGTCTCTTGGGGACTTTCCTGCCCGGACTGGCTTTGAACTGTGATCCTCAGATCTCAGCTTCCTCAGTAGCTAGGATTACAGGCATGAGCCACTGGTGCCTGGCCCTAATTAAAAAAACAAAAACAAAACCCTTTTTCTTTCATCTCTAGACAGCTCACAGACAGTATTGAGACTCTCAAAGAAATTACTTCAATGTTCCTGATATGTAGTTTTAACTAAAGACTTTGAAATAGTAATTACAATCATGCATTGCTTATCAACAGGGAGGCTGTTGGCTTATTTTGCCTTGTGCACACATGACAAGATGAAGTTACAAAAAGCAGAAAAGCTTCAGTGTCACAAAGCAATAAAATCTTAGGGGACCAACCACAGAGTATGTGGTAGCGGAGTTTGGTGGCTCACACTTATAATCCTAGCTGCTTGGAAGATAAAAGATCAGAAGAACTGAGGTTCAAAGGTAGGCAGAGCAGAAAAGTTCAAAATTCTCTCCTCAAACAATAGCTGGGTGTGGTGGCATAAGCCTGCAATCCCAGCCAGCACAATGGCTGGGTGCCATGGCTCATGGCCATCCCTCCCCCAGGGACATGGGGAAGCAGAAATAGGAGGATCACAGCCCAGGCTTCCCTGGGTATAAAATCAGACCCTATCTTTAAAAATAACCAATGCAGGGTCTGGAGATGTGGCCTTGAGTTCAGTCCCTGAACAGAAAGACCAACAGAAAGATTGACTGCTGGCAGGAGCTGTGCGAGAGGTTCAGACATATCAGGAATGAATACATCCTGAGGCAAGTGATTTGATTCTTGCTTGAAAGTGGGGCCATGGTAGTGCCACACAGCGAGGTAAGAGCCTGAGGACTATGGTAGCCAAATCACATCTCCTTGTTGAAAGGAGATTTTGCCCCTTTGGCCCCCTTTGCTAGCCTTTGCTCTGGCTTTGTTCTAAATATTTTCCTTCTTTTCAGACAGGGTGTCACTATGTAGCCCAGGCTGGCCTTGAACTCAAAATTTTCCTTGCTTCAGTCACCAAGTGTACAGCTTCAAACTGGTTTTGTCATGCAGTGGTTTTGGCAGCCAGAAACCACGCGTGCTGGAGAGCACTGCGCTAAGAGTGGGGAGTGGGTTCTCCCCCAGACCTAAGCCACCTTTCAAATCCCAGATGTCACCAATCGTATGTGACATGAGCAGCACATACACACTCGTAGGGCATGGCGAGAGCCAGCAGCCCTCAGGCCAGAGTGGCAAGAAAAGCCACACACAGCGCATGCACACACACACACACAGCACGCCCCCCCCACACACACACAGCGTGCGTGCGCATGCACACACACACTTCCCCTGCTTTTCTCAACCATGAGACCAGTCTGGACTTTTCTGATCCAAGTCTGACTTTTTCAAGGCATGCTTGTCTGTCAGCATTTGCAGCCTCTGTAAACCTCCCAGAAACAGCCTCAGGGCTGGGAATGTGGCTTAATGGTAGAGTGCTTGCCTAGCATGCATGAAGCCCTGGGTTCAATTGCTCAATACCACAGAAACAGAAAAAGCCAGAAGTGGCACTGTGGCTCAAGTGGTAGAGTGCTAGCCTTGAGCAAAAGTGGTTTAGGGACAGTGCCCAGGCCAAGAGTTCAAGCCCAGGACTGGCAAAAAAAAAAAAAAGGCAGAAACAGCTGCAGCTCAATATCTATGCAGCTGGCCCCAGCCCCATTTAGAATTATTACTCATTTGTATTGTTTTGACAGTACTGCAGTTTGAATTCAGGGCCTCACCGTTGCTAGGCAGGTGTTCTACCATTTGTGCCATGCCTCCAGGCCCAGACCTTTCTTTCTGAAATTTTTTTATTGAGATTGATTACATAAATTTCACAAATTTCACAGTATTAACAGTCCTATCTTAGATAGGGTCTCAGACTTTTGCTCTACCTGGCTTTGGACTTCAGTCCTCCTGCATCTGTGCCCTGGGTAGCTGGAATTATAGGCATTTACCACAGCATCTGACTTTAGTTCCATTTTGTTGATTAAAAACTGTGGTTTCAAGCCAGCACTACTGGCTCAAACACATGTAATCCTAGCTAAAGGATAGTACCTAGTCCCGGAGTTCACGCCCAGTACCAGCACACAAAAAAGGTTGGTTTTTGTTTTGTTTTGTTTTTAAAGTGGTTTCAAGACTACACAGAAACTCTGATTTGAGTCCAAAATTGTCTGTCTCCTAATTCTATTCACTTTTTTTTATTTCAATGCTGGGGCTGGAACCCAAGACCTGGTGCATACAACTGAGCTATATCCCTAGACCCCTCAATCCTTTGCTTTTTTTTTTTTTTTGTCGGTCGTGGGGCTTGAACTCTGGGCCTGGGCTCTGTCCCTCAGCTCTTGGCGAGCGCTCTACCACTTGAGCTACAGCGCCACTTCCGGTTTTCTGGTGGTTTATTGGAGATAGGAGTCTCACGGTCTCTCCTGCCCGGGCTGGCTTTGAACCGCGATCCTCAGAACTCAGCCTCCTGAGTAGCTAGGATTACAGGTGTGAGCCACCAGCGCCCAGCTTCTCAATCCTTTGTTTTGAGACAAAGTCTTGCTATGCCACTGGTCTGGCTTGCAACTGGAGATCCATCCTCCTACCTCAGCCTCCCCAGGGCTGGGATTACAGGCATGCCCCACCACACCTAGTTTGCATCCCACTTTTGATATCTTGCCATCACATGCTTTTCCATGGCCTGGCCCGCATACTCACAGATGCATCTTTGCCGCGGTATTTAAATTTTCTCAGCCTCTCCTCAGGAGCGTCCAAGAGAGGCATGCTCATGGGAGGAAAGGAAACACCTGTAAGTGGACAATCATAAAGATACTTAGTGTTTAGGGCTGGGTTACTAGGTGAAAGCTTCTCAGGGCAATCAGTGATGACAGCATGGTGGGAATGCTGTGGGGCCAGTCCTGGGTCACAGGAGTGAAGGAATCCTTTAAAAGGAAACTAGGCTGGAACCTGACCATTGATGGCCAAACGAAGCTGCACAGAAAACATAAATGCCTCTTTTGTGTGCACATGTGCGTGCCAGTACTGGGACTGAGCACTGTCCCTGAGCTTCTTGGCTCAAGGCTGGTGTTGTAATCCTTAGATCTCAGCCTCCTGAGTAGCTAGGATTGCAGGTGTGAGTCACTGGCACCCAGCCCTCTTCCCTCCCTTTATTCTTATTTTTTTTGTGTGGTGCTGGAGATTGAAATCAGAGAGTCCAGCTTGCTAGCCAAGTGCTCAATTACTTGATTATACACCAGCGCTTTTTAAACATTTTGTTTTAGAGACAGAATTTTGCTCCCTTTGCAGGCTGAACTCAAACTCTCAATCCTCCTACCTTTGACTTCCAGAAGTATTTGGAATTATAGATGTGTACCACCATGCCCAGTCTTCATTTTATTTTTCTTACATTTTAAAGTAACAGATCAATGACTTTAAAAAAATATAAATAGGGGCTGGGAAGGTAGCTCAGTGGTAGAGCGCTTGCCTTGCATGCATGAGGCCCTGAGTTCGATTCCTCAGCACCACATAAGCAAAAAAGAAAAAAGCCAGAAGTGGCGCTGTGGCTCAAGTGGTAGAGTGCTAGCCTTGAGCTGAAGAGCTGAGGGACAGCGCCCAGACCCAGAGTTCAGGCCCCACGACCGGACCCAAAAAAAATAAAAAAAAATATATAGGATTCTCCTTGATTTTGGATTGGATCATAACCAAATAAACTCATAAGCTGAAATTTTAAGTGAAAAATCCATTTAAATCCAGGCATTGGTTGCTCTTTGCTTGTAATCCATGCTACGTAGAAGGCAGAGATCTGGATCTCAGTTTCAGGCTAGCCTGGGCAGAAAAGTCTGCAGGATTCCATCTCCAACTAACCCAACAAGAAACCAGGCTGGAGGCGTGGCTCAGGCTGTAGAGAACCAGCCAAGCAAGCAAGACAAGGCCCTGAGTTCAAACTCCATATCAGAAAACGAGAAACATTTAATATACTTAAACATGCTAACATAGCCTCGCTCAACCTTAATAAACTCAGACAACATAACAGAGTAGCCTACAGTTGAACAAAACTACAAGACTCATGTTATAAAGGTGCTAAATGCCTTATGTAACTTCGTTATACTGTTTACCCCTGCGACTCACATTGGACAGTATGTCAAGACAGCATCAAATTGAGTGTCTCTAGTCTGAGGAAAGATGAAACTTCAGTACTGGGGATACAGCTCAGTGGTGGAGTGTCTGCCTCACAGCACCAGCTCTGTTCTATCCCAAGTGGAGGCGGGGAGTGAGACGGGGAAGGAGAGAGAGAGGAAGGAAAGAGAGAAGGGAGAGAGAGGAAGGGAGGAGAGGAGGAAGGAGGAAAAAGGGAGGAAAGAAGGGAATGAAGTTTCTACCCAAAGTATAATACAGTTATTTTTTTTCGGTTTTTTAAATTAAAAAAACAGAAATCATAAAGTCATTGTAACTTTGGATGCATCTGTAGTTTCAGAAAACCCTTGAGCATCAACTACCAACATCCCAGTCCAGCATCACGCTCACCTTTAACATCTATAATCTTAGCTGCGCAGAAGGCTGCAGTTGGAAGCCAGGCTGGGGAAGAAAGTCCATAAAGACTCTTATCCCCAGTAACTACCAAAAATAAAAATAAAAAGCCAGAAGTAAAGCCATGGCTCAAGTGGTAGAGTGAAAAAACTCAGAGATGGTGGCCAGGCACTGAGTTCAAGCCCCAGAACCAGCATGCATATCCACACACATACACACAAACCTAGTACCACCGCCGGGTGGCTCAAGCTTGCAAATCTGGCTATTCAGGAGACTGAGAACTGGAGAAACATGCTTCAACGCTAGACTAGGCAGAAGAGCTTGAGTGTCTATCTCTAATGAACCAGCAAAAAAAGCCAGGCAGAGCAAGAGCTCAAGCCTCTGACTCAAAGCCTGGTACCTAGGCAGGTGGGCACGCACATGCGCAAAACACGTGTGCACGCATGCAACAGCGCTCACAACGCATGGCGGGCAGCACCCGAGTCTTCTCCTTGCTGGGTCCCTGGGTTGTATGGTCAGCCGTGCATGGACGGCCACATGCTCCGTGGAGGGTTTGTTTCCAGCCAAAAACCACACATTGAGGTGACACCTACTCCCCAGGAAGGCCAGCAGAGGGGTCCCAGTTACCAGGGCACGCAGGTAGGGGGCGGGCCAGGCCCAGCGAGGACTCCAATAGAGGCCCGGCCTCCATCTGGCGCTTGTTGGGTTCCCCGAGGGAGGGGCTGCACCAACGTGGGCGTCCCAAGCCGGGTGGGCTCCAGAGCCAGGTTCAAGGCCAGGCAGGCAGCCCTCTCCTGGTGACTAGGCCTCTCAGGTGGACTCGGGTGGGCAGTACCCACGGGGGTGGGGGGCCGCACAGGGCTCCAGGTGGCCCACCAAGCACACAGCCACAGCCAGGGGTTCAGGAGGCCACTGTGCCATGTGGGGGAGGCCTCACTGCGGGGCCCCTGGGTCCAGAAATGGCCTCCTCCTCATCCCTCCTGGAATAAGCCAGGACTGATTTGGCTGATTTTTTTTTTTTACCTTTTCTGAAGTTGCTTAAATTCTGAAGTACTTGCTAGGCAGGCGCTCAACCCTTTAAGCCACTCCTCCAACGCTTTTCTTCGCTTTAAGGTTTTTTCCAGATAGGTTTGCTTTGGGCTGAGGACCAGCATGGACTGTAATCGTGCTGATGGCCTTCCCGGGGGGGCTGGGCTAACAGGTATCACTGCCACACCCGGCTTGTTGTTTGAGATGGGGTGTGGGGGGGAGGGTCTTGCTAACTTTTTGCTTGGGCAAGCTTCATCTTTTCATCCTCCCGAAATCCACCAAGCCATTTTTCACTAATTGGGATTACAGTTGTGAGCCACTGCACCCAGCCAAAGTTTTGCCTTCCCCTGCCCTTCCTCCACACACCTCTTCAGTATTGAGGATGGAGTCCAGAGCCTTGCACAGGCTAGGCAAGTACCCTGAACCCCAAAGCCCCACTCAGGAAGGCCAGACAGCAGCCTAGGACTTGGAAGGCCTGCTTAGATCAGGCCACTTAGCTCTGGCAAGGCTCCTGAAAACCATCTCCATTATTCCCAGACAAGGCCGCAGTTACTTGGCTTGCCACCCAGACAGGAGAAAGGCGCCACCTCACTTGCCACACAGCCGGGGGGGGTGTCAGAGGGTCAGCCCAGAGGCCCTGCCACCCAGCCACAAGCCACCACCTACCTCTCACTCACCTGGCCGAGAGCTTCTACCTCTCACTCCTGGGTCAGCTTTAAATGTCCTCCCAGCCCGCAGGTGGTTCCCAGACTTGCTGGCCTCCTCTCACCCACATTAGGATCACGTGGAGCACTGGGGCTGGAGTTGGGGGAGGGAGGGAAGCCCCTTCGCCATCACCTCTGCCTGCCTCCCAAGTGATACTCAGGTCCAGCTGGAGGCCTGCAGCCTCCAGCATCCACAGCTGTAGCTTTTTTGAGGCCCGTTTCCGCCTGGCGATCTCAGGCTCCTGAGCTGTACTTGGGTGGTGATTCCCTTCCTAAAATCGCAGGGTATACTTCCAGCTGCCTTTGAATGACACTAAGCATCAACTCCCCACTGCTTCACCAACCACCAGGCTCTGGCTTCTCTGATTTCCTTACTTTCCCAGCCTCAGGGCCTTTGCACCTGTGAGGGAGCAATAAGAATCGGGTGGTTAAAAAAAGGGGGGGTGGTGGTAATGAGAATCAGTTTGCTTGCTTCCAATAGAAACGGAAATAACAACATGTCAGGCGTACGTACGTTTAACAGAGTCTGAGTACCCACATAAAGCAAATGAAAGACCGGTGTATCTACCTCCCCAGAGAGCAGGAGAGGTAAACCCTCCCTGCCAAGTGCAGGGCTTGGGGGAGGAGCAATAGCTCCAGGCAAGGCCTCAGTCCTAGGACAGTGTTGCCATAGGAACAGAGGGGGTAAGATGGCTTGTGTACAGGGGGAGGGAGGGATGGGACACCACAGCGGATGAGACCATCAGGGACTGCTGAACCTAGAGGGGATTTGATTCGGTAGTGCTGGGTACAGAATTTGGGCCTAATGCTTGCTTCACAAGGGCTCTACCATTTAGCCTCTCTCTACCAGGCAGGTTTTTCTTTTTGCTGGTACTGGGGTTTGAACTCAGGGTCTCAAGCTTGCTTGCTTGGCTGGTGCTTGAGCCATACCTCCCTACCTACTTCTTTCTGATGGTTATCTGGAGATCAAGTCTGGGGAACTGAGATCCTCCAGATCTCAGGTTCCCGTAGCTGGGATCAGGCCCCCAGCTCTATACCAGCTCTACAGGGGACTTGAATTCAGTACTAAGCCAACTCAAGGTAGGTTTTCTTCATTAACCTCTTGATGGAAGAATTCTTTTGCAATTTTGTTTGTGCTGACGACACTGGGGGTTGAACCCGGGGCCTTGTACTGGCTAGCAGGTGCTTTACCACTTGAGCCACGCCTCCAGCTCCTTTTTGTCTTAGCTATTTTCCAGGTAGGGTCTCACTTTAAGAGAACAACACACAGATGACCTTCTTCCACATCTCTCCCCCTTTCTCCTCAAAGAGCCACGGCTGCTTTGGCAGGTGTCCTTGCAAGGCAATTCCCCAGGTAATGTGGGAGGGGCCCTGTACATATTTGAGCCTGATGACAGCCCTTGGCAGTGCTGGGCCCCTCCCCTGCCCAGATGAGGCCCTGGATGCTCCACCCACCCCATCCTGCTACTCCTGACCTCGCTGCCCACCACGCCTTGCTGTGCTCCAGATGCCTGGCTTCCTCACTGTCTCTCAGGCACATCAGACTCACATCCACCACAGGGCCTTTGCACCTGCTTGCACCTGATCCCTAGTACAGGCTTCCTCCCCTACTTCCTTCAGGGTTCAGTTCAAATGCTGTTAGAGAAGTGGAGATGTGGCTCAAGTGGTAGCCTTGAGTGCCAGCCTTGAGAGAAAGGGCCATGTAAGAGTGTAAGGCTTTGAGTTCAAGCCCCAGGACTGGCACACACGCACACACACACACACACACACACACACACAATGCTGTTAGAGACTCTCCCTGTGTAAAACCACACTCCACCCTAACCTGCACTCTGACCTGTATTTTATTTCTCCCTGGCAGCCCTCATTCGCTTGCTTCTTTGCTTTCTGTCTCCTGAGCTAGAAAGCCAGCTCCTGAGTGCCGGCTACTGCATCTGACTGCTTTAGTCCCTTCACCCATGGAGTGCCCCAACCCCAGGCTCTCCCTACGCTCTACATGGTGTTTCTTGGCCACAGAACAGCAGGCAGAGCTCCAGAATGCTCCCCAGCCCAGCATCGTCTCCTGCCTCAGCCTCCTGGGTGCTGAGAGATTAGAGTGTACCTCCATGCGCTGCTAAGTCTTCAGGCTTGAAATGAGTCTCATCAGTGAACTAGCAACCCAAAGAGGTCAGAAATGCAGGAGGGGAAGGAAAATCTTTGGGTGCGATGTGAGGCCTCAAATGGAAGCCGGTGTGCCTGCTGTACCCTGAAATCCCAACCCTGTCCCCTTCCCTCCTCCCTCTCCACATTCGCCTCATCTTGCACTGATGTCTCCTAGGTCTTCATGGTCTCTGCTCCCTGATGCCCGTGGAGCTGGGGAGACACCAGTCCACTGGTTCTTTGGTGCCCCTCTAACAAACTCCCATGTTCCTGAGATTGGATCGCCGCGGTGGGCGTGGCTTACCTGCCTTTTCCCACCAGAGGCTGCAGACATCCTGCCACGTGTCCAAGGTCACACGGGGCAAGGAGGGCAGGTGTGATGACCTGTCTTCCCCTCCCTGCCTCCCACTTTACATCTTAACTATGTTAAGGGACAGTCCAGCACATTATGTATGCTCACAGTGCAACTGCCATCATATCCATTTCCAGTGTTTTGTTTTGTTTTTGGTCAGTCATGGAGCTTGAACTCGGGGCTTGGATGCTATCCCTGAGCTCTTTTGCTCAAGGCTAGTGCTCTACCACTTAGGACCACAGCATCACTTCCAGTTTTCTGGTAGTTCATTGGCGATAAGAGTCTCATGGATTTTCCTGCCTGAGCTGGCTTGGAACCATGATCCTCACATCTCAGCCTCCTGAGTGGCTGGGATTACAGGCATGAGCCACCAGACGCAGGTTTTAGTGCTCTTAGCCCACACTGACACTGTCCCAGTGAATGCCCCCTCTCTGCTCTGCCCAGCTCTGGTCCTCACCTCTGAGGGACTCCTGTGGGTGGCTCACAGATGTGTCCTCTGGGCCTGGCTTGCCTCACTCAGCCTGGTATCGTCAAGTATATCTGTGTGTGGCCATGCATAGTGGTACTTGCTTATAATCCTGGCACTTGGGAGGCTGAGGCAAGAGGACCATGAATTCAAGGCCAGCCTACATTGCCTGGTAAGACCGAAAGGAAGAAAGGAAGGAAGAAAGAAAGAAAGAAAGAAAGAAAGAAAGAAAGAAAGAAAGAAAGAAAGAAAGAAAGAAAGAAAGAAAGAAAGAAAAAAAGAAAGAAAGAAAGAAAGAAAGAAAGAAAGAAGGAAAGAAAGAAGGAAAGAAAGAAAGAGAGAGGGGGGAGGGAGGGAGGGAAAGAAAGGGAAAGGAAAGGAGAGGAAAGGAAAAAGAATTTCTTGGGGCTGGGAAGGTGGCTCAGTGGTAGAGTGCTTGCCTTGCATGCATGAGGCCCTGGGTTCAATTCCTCAGCACCACATAAGAAAAAAGAAAAAAGCCAGACGTGGTGCTGTGGCTCAAGTGGTAGAGCGCTAGCCTTGAGCTGAAGAGCTAAGGGACAGCGCCCAGACCCAGAGTTCAGGCCCCACAACCACCACCAACAACAACAAAAGAATTCCTTGCGTTCTGATTGTGTTCCTTGAAGCAAAAGCACACTTTGCATGTTTCTTTCTGTTGAATCATCAGGACCATGACCCCCAGGGGCTCCCCCGGGCAGGGGAGGTGGCATGATGTTGCCCTCCCGATTGGTGACCGCTAGTTACTGCCATAGCCACACTTGTTTATTGTGTTACTATAAAAAGGGCTTCTTCTCCAAGCCCCTGTGTTTGCGAGCCGGGGCCGTGGTTCCTCGGGGACTGAGGAAGGACTTGGGTCGAGGTCAGACTCCGGGACCCACGGGCTGCTGACGTGGTGGCGCCCACATACCGCCTCCATGGGCGTCCAAGGACCACACGGTCCCCAGGGCCGGGGGATCATGTGACTCTTCTAGGAGCTAATTTTAGGTTCTTGTGGAAGGCATCTGGCCCCGAACCAGGACATGGGGGGAAAGGAGACAGGATGCGGGGGACAACAGCAAGCAGATACCAGAGGCTGCTTGTGCTCCCAGGAGCCCCCCAAAGCCACAGCCACAGCCCTCAATGGTTATAGCTTTTGGGGTTCCTTTAGGGGATGCCTGGGGGCTTCGCACTTGCTAGGCACAGTACTCTTGGATTTAACTTTTTTTTTTTTTCAGATAAAATCTTGCGCTTTTCCCTGGGGTGGGCCTCAAACCACGATCCTTCTACCTCAGCCTCTTGAGTAGCTCATGTCATAGGCATGAACCACTGTAGTCATTAATGAATTACATTCTGGCAGTAATGGGGACTACACTCAGGTCCTTGTGTTTGCTAGGGAGGTCTACCGTTTGCACCATGTCCCCAGCGTGTGTGTGTGTGTGTGTGTGTGTGTGCGCGCGCGCGCGCGCGCGCGTGTTTACTTGCCCTGGAACTTGAACTTAGAACCTATGTACTGTCCCTGAATTTTTCTGCTTATGATGAGTGCTCTACCACTTGATCCCCAGCTCCACTTCCAGCTTTTTTGCTGGCTAATTGGAAATAAAAGTCTTAAGGATTTTCCTTTTCAGGCTGGCATGGAACCACAATCCTCAGATCTCAGCCTCCTGAGTACCCAGGACGACAGGTCTAGTGATGTGTGCCTGTAAGCCCAGCTACACAGGAAGCTGAGGCCTGATTACAGCCTGGGTAATTTAGCCAGGTCCTGTCTGGAAATGAGAACTAGAAAGGGCTGGGGATGTAGCTCAGTGGTTGAGCACCTGTGAGGTCCCCTGTGACATATGGATATGAATATCAGTGATGAGCACTCCAGACTTCCCTGCCCCCGGCTGTTCCCTGAACAATACAGGGCCTCCCTTTTCCACAGTGGGACCAGCCTCAGTCATGAGATTTGCATAGGAGGGAACTGAGGGGAACAGAGGAGGGCAGTGTGAAGCGGGGAGGGGTGGCAGGCAGGGAGTGGGGAGAAGAGGGTCCACAGTGTTAGCATCTGAGATAAAGGAGCCAAGCTCAGGACAATGAATGGCTCCCAGTCAAGCTAGAAACTAGGGCTCTTATCTCTCAGGCCTCACCCCCACACATCTGCCTCCCCCAGGCCCTCATGGAACTCAGGCTGCCCTACCCCTTCTCTCCCCTCCCCTCCTCACCCACCAATGACATCCTTGCTTGGTCCCCAAGCCTCTTTGTGCTTCTGCAGGACAATTGCACCCTTCACCATTTCTGCTGCTGCTGGTCTTTCCTATCTAGCTGTGGTGCCAAGTCCATGTCTGCGCCCTAAGTGCCCGTGATGCTCGATAGTGGTCGCAGCAACCGCAAGATCTGAGACTCTGAAGGGCTGAGATCTGCGAAGGCAAGTTTCTCAAGAGAGACACACACATGTACTGTGAGAGCTCAACAGAGGTGAAGAGATGAGCCAGAGACAGACAGACAGACAGACAGACAGACACAGAGTCTACCCTGGGTTCACTGAAGCCACTTCAGGACTTGGATGTGTTGGGGGCAGGTGAGGCTTGGTAGATGCCCCTTGTGTATGAAAACTGAACACAGTGCACACCTGAAATCTTGGATTACTTGGGAGGCAGAGGCAGGAGGATTGTGAGTGTGAGGCTAGCCTGGGCTACAGGATGAGACAAGCGAACAAGCGAGCAAGAGACAGAAAGGAGACCTAGGGCTTCTGGGGCCCGCAGACACCCCCCCCCCCATTTGGTGGATATCTCCAAGCGGCTGCTAACAGAGACTCTTGAAGCTGGGCTGGCACTGGAGAATTCTTCGCCCAGGTCCCAGGCTTGCATAGGCCAAAATGGAGGAGTCCCATGCACACAGGAATGAGTGGCCAGGCCCTCCTCTTCCCTTTCAGAGTCAGGAAGGAAGGTTCCAGCAGCTGCGCCCTGCTCCCCTCCCTGAGATGACCCTGCAGAATTCCAAGGCTCTCTGGGGCAAGGGGCTATTTCTGAGCCCAGACTCCGTGTCCATGTTTGGTCTTTAAGGAGCACACAGTGATCTGGCCAAGGCTTCACCCCACACCCCCGCTGGGAGGGCACTGATCCCCTCCCTTCCTCCCTCCCCTCCTCCTCCTCCTCGATGGCCAACAACAGCTGGGAATGAACCTCTGGGAAGGTTCCAGAAAGGACCCTCCCACCCCCTCAATGGAGAACCAAGGGGAGCCTCCTGGCACCCACTGGCATTGTTGCCCTCTTTTGCACTAAAAATTATTTCCAATGCTAGAAGCCTTTCATAGTCCTTGCCCTGAAAACTTTAGACATTTAGCCATGAGGAAGCATGCAATGAAATGATGGGATTTACAGAAGAAAAAAAAAAAGCAAAAAAGCAGATGGAGCTAGAGATCATGATGCTGAGTGAAACAAAGACGACTCAGAAGGACAAACACCACACGTGCAGAATGAAGATATGGAAAACGCAGCCTCGGAACCTGACTTGCATCAGGGAACATCGTGCACGCAGCGCTAGCAGCCTGTGGAAGGGGACCTGCAACAGCTGCTGCTGATGATCCTCAGGGCCCAAGCTCTGTGCACGGGCCTACAGCTTAGGCAGCTGCCTGCCGGGCCGTCCAAGATGGTGCACATCCTCCTTCTCTCTTCTTTCCTGGCCTCCATGAGATGCTAGACACCAACACCTCTCATCCAATTGGATGAGGCCTGGTGAGCAGAGAGAAGGCCACGCCCCCCTCCATATGCACGGTCTTGGACAGTCAGTCAGGCAGCCGCCTAAGCTGTAGGACAGTGCACAGAACTTGGGCCCTGTGCATTCTCAGCAGGCAGCTGCTGCAGATCCTCCTTGCACAGGCTGTCAGCATTGCCCTGCACAATGTCCCCAGAAGCCACTTGGGTTTCTAGAAAGGGGGCGCGGTTCCAGAGGTGCCTGGTCCCTGTCTAGTGCCTGGTGCACAGGAGAAAAATCTCTACTGATAGCATACTTCTTCCTGCAGATCTGGACAGCGGTCAGATTCACTTAAACACCATTTTATTTCTTTCAGTGGTCGGGGGGTTTGAACTCAGGGCCTTATACTTGTTAGGCAGGCACTCTACTGTTTAAGCTTCACCCCAGCACTTTTGCTTTTAATTTTTCAGATAGATTCTCCATTGTGTGTGTGGCGAGGAGAGAAGGGGTTGCTGGGCTGGGCTGGACAGCGATCCTCCTATTTATTCCTCCCATATACGTGTAGCAGATATTACAGGCATGTACCACCACGCTCAACTTTCTTGTAAAGACAGTACCTCCACAGTTGGGCTTACCGGTAGGAGCCACTAACAGCCTACATTGACATACCTAGACTGGGAACTCAGTTTTATCCATGGTTCTAGCATGGAGCAGGGGCCTCCCCTCCCAGCCTCTAGCTCACCAACTCTTCATTCCTCCTTGGGCTGTCTTAGCTCAGTGTTTTCTTGCTGGAGGCCAAGACAGAACAAAGGAAACTCCTCAAAGGAGACTCAGAAGCTCAAGGGCAGAGAATGAACGTTATTTTTGTGTCTTTTCTAGTTCCTTGAAGAAAAAGAAAAAGCCAACACAGAGCTGCTCACCAAGGAGCTGGGGGGGGGGGGAGGAGAAGAGGGGAAGAGGAAGAGAGGGCTACACAGACAGGGCTGGGGGTTGAGCTCCTCAGTGCTGTGGGGTAAAGACCTGGTCCTTTGTACATGTCATTTCCCCTCCCTGCCCCCCCAAGCACCCAAGAGAGTCCTGTCTGTCATGGCCTGGCTTCCATTCATCCTGCAGACACCCGATGGTTCCAGAAATCTTAGTACTTCACCTGGATGAACATATAGGATAGCTACTAAGGAAGATAGCACTGTGGTACTTCACTGACAGAAAACAGAGGCGGCCAAAGAGCTCATGAGGGGTAGAGCCATGGCTCAATCCCCCAGGAGTCCAAGTTCTTGACTCTCACATTCTACCTGACTCAGGAAAGTGTCCAGGTGTGCCACAATAGAAAATACACATTTGTTCCCTGCCTCCCACCGCATGCCTGCGTTAGCTCCTGAGTCACGGGATGGTGGGCCAGCACTCTCCTACTTGCTCGTTAGCCCACGTTTCCGATCCAGAGATCTTTTCTTTCTTCTTTTCTTTCTTCTTTTTGGTAGCACTGGCGATTGAACTCAGGGAATCCCTCCCAGCTCTTTCCTTTTCTTTTTCCCTTCTTTTTGGTTTCAGTTATCTTTTTTCTGACAGGGTCTCCTGCTTTTTTTTCCCCTGGAGCCAGCCTTGGACCACGATCCTCCTTCCTACCTCTGCCTCCGAAGTAGCTGGGATGATGGGGCATGCCACCACCACACCCAGCCTGACACAGAGCTCCCACAGTCTCTGTGATTTCCCAGGTGACAGGGCATCTTTTGTTCTAATGGTATTGCTCCCTAGTGAGCTCACCAGGAAAATCAGCAGCGCTAGAAGCCTGGGGCGCCCAGCCCCACCCATCATCTGGGAAGCGAAAGGGACTGGAAACTGAGTGAATAATGGACAACACTGTGCCATGAAGCTGTGTGAGTAATATTGGAGCGACAGGGTGCAGACAGCTTCCTGGGTGGTGAACAAAGATACATTCAAGTGCTGAGAGGGTGATGCACCCCAGGTCCGGGACTGAGTGCCTGCCTACATGGACTCCTCTGAACTTTGCTCTACATGTCTCCTCTTCTGCATCCTCTAAAGCATCCTTCCTAGACACCAAACAGCCATGTGCCTAGCTATGTGGGGGGAATGAATAGGAGGACTAAGGTCCAAGGGCCCGAGAGTTGGAAACTATTAGGAAAGGACTCTGAATTCAACGTCAGCGTCATTCACCAGGGGTGTGGTGACTGCTCCAGGTAGATTTTTCTAGAACTTCTAAATTATTTAAAAAGGCCCAGAAACTCAAGGCTAGTACTCTACCGCAGTGCTATTTCCGGTTTTCTAGTGGTTAAATGGAGGTAAGAGTCTCACAGACTTTCCTGTCTGGCTTAGAACTGCAATCTCTTTGTTCTCAGACTTTTGAATAGCTAAGATTACAGGCATAATCTATAAAGCTTTCTTTTTATAGGTTAAAAAAAAAAAGATTGTTACAAGGTTCACTCACTAAATGTTAACTGATCATGTAACCCTTAAGTTGGAAACCCCCTACCCTTGCTGTAACCACAGTAAAATCCCTGCTAAACTGGAAGTCAGGGCTCTCAACTCTGACCCGCTCCACAGGTGACGGTTGTGAGTCCAGGCTGGAGCTTGCAATAAACGACTCTCATGTGCTTGCAAAAAAAAAAAAAAAAGGCCCAGAAATCCCAGGATGTCCTCTCACCTCACATCTAAGGCTGTAGGCAGCTGAAAGATGTTTGTTTTCTGAATCATGTGTCTTAAGCTTTGTCCTAGTTACTGGAACTTAAGAGCTAGTGCTGGTTCTCCTATGGATGAAGAAATTAGGGGAGAGGAAGAGGAATCTGTTTGCCTTACCTAGGAGTAAGACACATTATTGCTAAGCATATACTGCTGTTTACATTTTCGATCTGTGTGCACATGTGCACGTGTGTATGTGTGTTGTACTGGGGCTTGAACTCAGGTCCTCTCCCTCTCCCTTACCTTTTTTGTTCATAGCTTATGCTCTACAGCTTTGAGCCACAACTCTACTTCTGGCTTTTTGCTTGTTAATTGGAGACAAGAGTCTCAAAGATTTGTCTGCCCAGGCTGTCTTTGAACTAACATCCTCAGATCTCAGCCTCTTAAGTGGCTAGAATTATAGGTATAAGCCACTGGCTCCCAGTTTAATTTTATTTTTTAAAGGTGGTTTGCTGCAAGCAGGGTAATGTCTCTTTAAAATAATAAATAAATAACACCTTAATTGTAACAATAAAATTGTATTACAAAATAAATAGTAAAATATTTGAGCCAAGCTCACCCCTATAATCCTGGCACCTGGGAGACAGAGATTGGGAAGGATCGTGGTTTCACACTAACCCAGGAAAAAAAAATTCTAAAGACCCCCATCTCAATCAATTAGGAAGATGTGATGGCATGCATCTATGAACCCTAGCTACCTGGTGGGCAAAGGTAGAAGAATCTTGCTCAAGGCAGGCCTCAAGCTGGCCCTAGGCAAAAATGCAATTCCCTGTTGGTTCAAGGGGTAAAGCATCTACCTAGCAAGCATGAAGCCCTGAATTCAAACCCCAGTACTAAAAAAAAAAAAAAAAAAGTGGACAGGTCTATTGCCATTTTAGAAGTAAACACTCTGAAGGAGGTGGAGGTATTTGACATGATTCTTGCCATCCCTGCTTCAGAGAGGACGCAGTGCAGGCTGCCATGGCCAGGCCAGGAGCTGGGCTCACTCGGGGGCCCTTCCAGAACATCAGGGGCTGTGTGGGGCTTGCTGGGTGTCCCTGGGCCACCAAGGTACAATTCCTCATGCAAACACCACTTCCCAACCACCAGATGCTCACTGTGAAGAGAGACGAAATCCACCAGAGGAACCCAGCCAAGTTCTACCAGACCAGCGACATGGCAGATAGGACTTTTCTGAATGAGGCCAGTGCGCTGGACAACCTGAGCCAGTGCTACAGCCACATGAGGATTTACGTGAGTGGCAGAGTGGCAGGGCTGGGTGGGGCCCTCCCACGCTCTCCCCTGCCCCTACCTCCCGTAGCCATCAGGATGCAGACAAAGGTGCTGAGCCCAGGTTTTGACATGTTGGAACTCTACCACAATGTGTGAGAGGAGAGCAGAACACAGCGCCCCCTGTGGAAGGAGGGAGGGAAGCACCCAAGCCGGGGACCAGATGCTGTGCCACCCACAACGGACTGTGTGCTGCCTATTTTGAATTCTTCATGCCAAAGAAAATGAAACAAATGTGGATTACAGCAAAGGCTTTGCTGTGCTTACTAGATAGAGAAATGGTGAGATGCAGAGTGCCCAGCCCAGAGGGATGCAGGCCTCCTCGCCACCATATTCTTCTCTCCACCAGACCTACTCCAGCTTGTTCTGCATGACAATCAACCCCTACAGGTGGCTGCCCATCTACACCATGTGGCCAATATGTACAAGGGCACGAAGCACACAGAGATGCTGCCCCACCTCTTCTCCATCTTTGACACCCATGACATGCTCATGGTGCATCCCAGGCCCTGGGATGGGAGGTGGGGGAAGCCTTCCCTGGGCATTTGTGGCTACCAACCACAAGACCCCAGTTCTGCTGGGGGAGGGCATGGGCCAAGCAACATCCCTACCTCACACCCAAACGAGAAGCCACCACTAAGTGATTTGAACCCAGGACCTCATGCTTGCTAGGCAAAGTGCTCTGTCACTTAAGCCAGGCCCTCAGTCCTGGTTTTCACTCTTCATATTGTTTCCTGAATGGGTAGAAATGGAATCACTGGTAGATTCTGCAAGCGTGAGTGTGGAAGTGCTGGGCACACTCACGCAATCTTGCAGGATCCCAGAGCAGCCAGGCCGGCAGCGGCAGGGATCGGGAAGAATGTGGTGGGGTTTGTCAAATGTCTCATTTCTCAACGCTTCCTAATTACATCTTTCCATTGCTGTTTTCTTCCCCACAGATCGTGAAAATCGGTCCATGCTAATCACGTAAGTGTCTCTTCTTTATCCCAGGCTATATACATATAATTAGGTCGGTACCTTACACATATAATTAAGCCTTCTTAGATTAATTGGGGGACTTTGAACAGAGCTTGCAGGCAGGGAAGGGGCTCACCTGCTCAGCCAATAGGAAGGTGGCCCCACGGGCTGGGGGTACAGGCTGAGGGAGGGGCTATGGATAGAAAGGTGGGTCTCAAAGGCTGGGAATGTGGCTTAGTGGTAGAGTGCTTGCCTAACATGTTCAAAACCCTAGGTTTGATTCCTCAATACCACATGAACAGAAAAAACTGGAAGTGGCACCATGGTTCACATGGTAGAGTGCTAGCCTTGAGCAAAAAAGCAGCTCAGGGACAGTGCCCAGGCCCTAAGTTCAAGCCCCATGACTGACCAAAAACAAGAAAAAGAAAAAGGAGAAAGGTGGGTCTCTCTCTGGTCCCCTCATTCCTCCTGCAGCAGGTGCTGGCAAGACAGAGAACACGAAGATCATCCAGTATTCTGCCAACGTTGGAGGTTCTGGAAAGCAGTCCTCGGATAAGAAGTTAAGGCCATATGCTAGGATCAGGCACACGCAGTAAAGGAACACACACAGGGTCCTGGGCCACTTGGGGGGGGGGGGTTATGACCATCTCCCAGGTGATAAGCCTGAGTAAAGACACAGAAAAGAGCCACTGTGCTCAGCAGAGAAGAAGCAGCTTAATTCTTTGTTAATTTCTTGTGCCCCTGGGGGAACACATGGAATACCTCTGGGCAAGTGACAGCTATGGAAAGGTGACAAAGATCTGAAGGCTGACCAAAGTGGCCAGGGCCAGGTTTCAGGTCTGCTCAGCAGCATCTCTCCACCAGGAGCATAGTGAGGGAATGAATGACAGCTCCCATCCCAGCCTGCCACAGTCTCCCAGCATCAGAGCTACAAAGGCACACACAGCTGGGGCTTTCTCCGGACACAATGTGTGTATGCCTCCCTCCCTGTGCCCCCCCCCCCCCCGCCCCCCACAAATCAGCCTCCCCTGGGCCATTCCATCCTGTCTTGCAGCACACAGGCCAGGTTCCCTGCAGCCCCTCCCTGGGGTCCCCAGGGGGGCGGCTGACTGCCCACTCCCACCCCACCCCCCACCCGTCGGTTGCTTTCTAGCCAGGGATCCCTGGAGGATCAGATCATCCAGGTGAACCTGGTGCTGGAGGCCTTCAATGCTGAGACCACCAGGAACAACTTCCCGCTTTGTGAGTATGAGCAGGGGCAATCGAGGCCCCGTGGGGGTGGTAGGACAGGTGTCAGAAGTTGAGAGTGATTTAAAGGGGGAAGGGAGGAAGGGGGGGGGGGGAAGGATTCCCCTCCCATGGGTGGGGTCTAATCCATACTGGGATCTAATCAACACACAGAGCTTGCTTCATAGTAAAATCAAGGGACCAAAGACCTGGCTTAAGGGCGGAGGCCCTGAGAGCCACAAAGGGTGGGTCAGGGCTTTGTAGCAGGAGGAGATGAGAGCGGTAAGTCAGGCCCCCAGAAGAGAGCTCATCCAGGCGGGAAAGGCTACCTCATTTTTGAGGCCCTGGGCAACATGAAGATGAGGAGCCTTCATTTAAAAAATATTAAGTTCAAGTCGGATGTGATAGTCCAGGCCTGTAATCCCAGCACCTAGGAGGCTGACAGGAGGATTGTTTGCGGCCAGCCTGGGCTTACAAAGTGAAATCCTGTCTCAAAACCTAAAAGGAGTAGACTTGTGGCTCAAGTGGTAGAGCACTTGCCTAACAAGAGTGAAGCTCTGAGTTCAATCCCCCAAACTGATGGAGGAAAGAAAGAAAAGAGAGAAAAAATTAAATATACAAAAGTAAAAAAAGAAAAGTGAGTGAAGTGGCACACCTCTGTCATCCTAGCCACATGGAAGGCAGAGGCAGGAGGATTATGATTTGAAGCAAGCCTGGGCAGAAAACGTCGTGAGGACCTAACTCAAAAAACAAGCTGGTCGTGATGGCTCACACCTGTAATCCCAACTACCTGGAAGGCAGAGGTACGACGATTAAAGTTTGAGGCCAGCCACAGGCAAAAGAACAAGGCCCTAGGTGAAAAATAAATAAAAGCAAAATGAGGCTGAGGGGGTGGCTTAAGTGGTACAGTGCTCATTCACCAAGTACAGGGCCCTGAGTTCCATTCTCAGTACGCCTTGAAAAGAAGAATACAAATTACAAAATAAAAAAAGTAAGTACTTCAAGCACCCACAGATGATTTCTATCAAGAGCATCTGAGTGTTAGCGGTCCTGCGCTCAGGGGCAGGCTCTGCTCTAGATTCCCTCACTGGTAGTCAGTGAATACACATGCATGTACACACACATGCACTCACACACACATGTGCATGCATGCATGCATGGAGCCTGTGGGTCCCCCAGTGGTGACTCTTGCGGGCTCGAGGAGAGGGAGCACCGGTTCCCCAGGGAACCCGATCGCCTGGTGGAATGCTCCGTGCTCCTCCCATTTCTTTTTCAGACCTCTTAGAGACATCTCAGGTCACCTCGCCACAGGGAGCCGAGAGGAGCTACCACATTTTCTACCAGGTTCTCTCCAATAAGAAGCCCCAACTTGTCGGTGAGGGGCCTGGTGCCCATCTTCCTGCCCTGGAACTTGCTTTTCCTTTCTTTCCCAATGAAAGAATTTCCCCATGAGCATTTGGTTTAAAGATGCATGTCAGGGCAGAGGTCAGAGGACATATTTCCCCCCCCCAACCTGGGACTGTTCCCTCCCCCCCCACCTGGGACTGGCAGTGATATGAAGGGGACAAGCTCCCGTCACCCGGCTGCTGTCCCCTCTGGCGCTCTTGGCAGAGTCTGCTGCTGGCCCCAACCCCAAGCAATACCACTAGGTGGGTGAGCTAAGGCGTCATGATGGTGGAGAACATGGGAGGAACTACAGATCACAGAGTGGTGAGTGGTGGCTAGAAGGATGGGGAGTGGAGGACTTGGGGAAGCAGGATAGGACAGGGCCCCTCAGAGCAGCCTGGCTTAAGTTCTCTGTGGAGATTCAGTTCATCACCTCTTACCGCATGCCACCCGCCTCCCAGCCCAGCTAGCAGCCACAGGCTCCACGGGCTCCGCTTTTTTTTTTTTTTCCTAATGCTGCAGGGAGAGGGGAGGACAAGCAGGTGCTCTACTGCTTGAGCCATACTACTCCCAGTCTTTTTGCTTTTTGTTTGTTTTATAAATGGGGTCTTGCTAACTTTTTGCCTGCGCCAGCCTCGACCTGTGATCCTCCTGCCTCTGCTTGCAGGGGTGGGGATGGCAGGTGTCTGTGTGCAGCATTTGAACTTCCATGCAGGTCAGTCCTGTGTTGCCTGGTAATGCGCTGGGAGGAGACATCGGCCGAACACCAGAGCCGATACTTCTAGAAGCCTCTACTACACAGTTTGTGTCGTATGTGTGGTAGAAAGCATTGCTGCAAGGGCCAGGGTGGACAAAACAGAAGATGAAATCATGCAGAGAGAAACAGCGCTGCCAAGAAAGATGTAAGAAGCTGCTGCCGACCTAACCCAACACACTACCTTATGCAGAACTTTTTTTAAAGTAGAAGTACTTAAAAATAACCATGAAAAAACATACTAAGGCGCTAGGGGTGATGGCACACACCTGTGACCCCAGCTGCTCAGGAGGTGGAGGTAGGAGGATCATCATCTGAGGCTGGCCTGAGCAAAAGTGTGAGGTCATCCCTGAAAAACAAACTGAAAAAGCAAAGAGGGCTGGGGGGCATGGCTCAAATAGTGGAATGTTTGAAGCATGAGTCCTGAGTTCAATCCCCCCCATGTACCAGGGAGAAAGAGAGGACTATGAGGTTAACCCGACTAATTATAAAATATGCCTGTAAATCACCAGGGGGGAAGGCCTTTGTAGGACTAATATGTGGTAAGGAAAAGGAAAAGTAAAGCATTTCTCAGCTATGCTAGGACCTGCAGGTCACCATGGCTGTGTGGCCCAGTCTGGCATGTGACTGCACTGTACGAGGCCCTCTTCCATAAAGGAATGGATTTTTTTTTTAATCATTCATGGGGCTTGAACTCAGGGCCTAGGCACTGTTCCTGAACTTTTCTGCTCAAAGCTGTTGCTCTACCACTTGAGCCATAGCTACTTCTGATTTTTCTGGTGGTTAATTGGAGAGAAGAGTTTATCTGCCTAGGCTGACCTTGAACCACAATCCTCAGATCTCAGCCTCCTGAATAGGTAGTATTATAGGCATGAACCACCAGCACGTGGCAAGGGATAGATTCTTAATTCATCTTGGCTTTCCCACTCCCAGAACCTTGCAGGAAGCCCTAACATTACCAGCAATAATAATAATAATAATAATAATAATAATAATAATAATAATAATAATAATAATGCCTCCTGTTATTGAGCACTTGCTATGTGACAAGCCCTGGAACCAAACATTTTACATGGCATTCTGATCTCTTCTAACCACTCCCTCTCCCCATTTTTCAGATGGCTCTACAGGGACCAGTGAGGTTGAAGACACATTGTGTCTAGGCACAGAGGGTCTGGTTTGGGATTCTTGGGGGAAAGCAGGTGTCTTAAGGTTCTGGGCCAGACTAAGAGTTCACCACCACAGAGGCACATTGCGCGTCCCTGGGTGGCAGTCCCTGGGCCCCAGGGCCGTGTGGGGAGCTCACTGAGGTTTGGCTTCCTTCTGTGTGTTCCCAGATGACTTGTGTAAGCTCACTGGGGGCATTATGCACTTTGGGAGCATGAAGTTTAAGCAGAAGCCCAGAAAGGAGCAAGCTGAGGTGTGTGCCACAAAGGGTTAATGCTGGGCAGGGGCAGCCAATGGCGGGAGCTCCGGGCCATTGCAGAGACGGGCCAGGTGTGTCTAAATCAAGCTTGCTCCTTCAAGTCTTAAGACTTCAAAACTGTCAGAAAGGCATGGAACAGAGCCAGAAGACTGACTGGGGGCTGTAGGTTGCTTTCTTCCTTCCTTTTTGAGACTGGCTCTCCCTATGTAGCTCAGGCTGGCTTCAAACCTACTGTCTTCCTGCTGCCTCCTCCTGAGTGCTGGGCTTACAGGGGTGTGTCACCATGCCCAGCTGATTTGGGTTTCTCTACTTTTTTTTTTTTTTTTTTTTTGCTACCTTTGCAACCTTGAGAAAGTATGGAAATGGCCTGGAAGTATCTCCTGCCTTCCCTTGTTCTCCTTCCAAAAGCACAGCAGAAGGTGCTGGCTGTCTCCTGGGCATACCACCATCTTCCTTTTACCGCTCCCCTTGCAGTGGCTGACCCATCTCATGGGTCTCAATTCCAGGGATCTCCAGAAGGGCATCACCAGGCCCCTGGTTGAAGTCGACAATGAATTTATACAAAAGGGGCAGAACCTGAAACAGTGCCAGAACTCTATGGGTGCTCTGGGCAAGGCAGTCTATGACAAGATGTTCAAGTGGCTGGTGGTCAGGATCAACAAGACCCTGGCCACCAAAAAGGCACAGGCAACTCTTCATTGGAGTGCTGCATATCACAGGCTTCAAGAGCTTCAAGGTACATCTGGTCTTATGTGCAGTGTCTGCTCTGCCATGTCAAGCCCCCTCCCCGCCTCTGCTGAGGTGCTTTGATCTCAGGTCTTGAGCTTGCTAGTCTGATGAGATATGGCTGAGCCACACCTCCAGTCTCATTTTTTGCTTGTTAATTTTTTTTGGAGGGGGTCCGGTCATGGGGCCTGAACTCTGGGCCTGGGCGCTGTCCCTCAGCTCTTCAGCTCAAGGCTAGTGCTCTACCACTTGAGCCACAGCACCACTTCCGGCTTTTTTCTTTTTGCTTATGTGGTGCTGAGGATCGAACCCAGGGCCTCAGGCATGCAAGGCAAGCATTCTACCTCTGAGCCACCTTCCCAGCTCCCTTGTAATTTTTTTTTAGTCTCGCCTCCCACCAGTACAAGCACTTGAGCCTCCATCCACCTACTTTTTAGGCTTCCCCTATGGCTGGGATGGCAGGTAGCAGGTGTGTGCCAGCTCCCCTCTATGGAGATGATGTCTCGTGGACTTTTCTGCCCAGCAGAAAAGGATCTGTGATCCTTGTCATTTCAGCTTCCCATGTGGCTTAGATATTAGACAGGTGCCACTGTGCCCAGCTGTGAGAAGGGAATCTTAGGAAAACCTTTGGCTTGTGCTGTCCTCAAACCATAATCCTCTTGTTCTCAGCCTCCCAAAGCATGTGTGTGTGTGTGTGTGTGTGTGTGTGTGTGTGTGTGTGTGTGTGTGTGTGTGTGTGTGTACACATGCGCACATGTGCATGTGCTGCTCTTGGGTCTTGGTGGTCAATTGGAGATAAAAGTCTCAAT
This sequence comes from Dipodomys merriami, assembly GCF_024711535.1. NCBI lineage: Eukaryota > Metazoa > Chordata > Mammalia > Rodentia > Heteromyidae > Dipodomys > Dipodomys merriami. The sequence continues at coordinate 18,902,841 of NW_027203604.1, forward strand.
CTCTTTTTATAAACTACTTTTCATTGGGGTTGTCTTGTTTATCACCGGGGACCTGGGTCAGGCCAATCTCAGTTTGCTACTGGATCCTTGACTTTTGGACTCCAGAAATTTCCATCTTCAGCTCTATGGTGCTGAGTTGTAAAGAATGGACGGAATGCGTGAGGTGCCAGACCCAGCCTGTACTGGCTGAGTGTTACATTTTCAGGAACTTCAGGAATTTGGGGAGCTAGTTAATACTGTGTGAAATTCACCATGGTGGGAACATTTACACCATGGAAATTGGCAAATGCTACAAATGAAGGTTGCTTTTGTTTTGAATAGGATGATTTGCCAACACATCACAGGTGGCACGTGATGGATCAGTCCACAAAGCATCTCTGGGATGATGATTTTAATTAGCCAGAGGGGCTGGAGTCTGGGCTGCCTGGTTCTGTTCCCGGCATCCCTGGTACAAGGGAGATAACAGAGAGCCCCTTCTCACTGGCTGACCTGACCTTGGACCAGTCAGCATTAAGGCTGATCCTGGTGAGCCATGAACGCATCATTGCACATGTACACATCCTGCTCACCTGGGCCTGCATCCATGACCCTCTATGACCTTCATCAGCTCAACAGCTTCAAGCAGCTGTGTATCAACTTCACTAAAACCCACAGGAGGTGACACTGAGCTAAGGAGCAGTGGGAGACACCACTGAAGGCCTTGGACATCCTGACCCCTCGCTCATCTTCTACATAATGGCCACAGTAGCAACTGTAATGGCTGCTGTTAAACCAACATGCAAAGGACACTCACACCCACTATGTGAGGGAAGGGCTTTCATTATACCCACTTCACAGTGGGAAGTCACTCTCCAAGTCCCCCAACCTGCAAGTGGCAGAGTCAGAGTCTACCTCCCCTATAATCACACCCCAGAGAATATTTTTAGCAAATGGCCTATTTCAAGAATATAGCCAGAGCTGGGCACTGGTGGGTCATGCCTGTAGCCTGTAATCCTAGATGCTCAGGAGGCTGAGATCTGAGGATTGTGGTTCAAAGCCAGCCTGGGCAGGAAAGTCTATGAGACTCTAATCTCCAATTGACCACCAGAAAACCAGAAATGGTGCTGTGGCTCAAGTGGTAGAGCACTTGCATTGAGCAGAAGAGCTCAGGGACAGTGCCCAGGCCCAGAGTTCAAGCCCCACAACCAACAACAACAAAAAGAATATAGCCAGATATCATGGCACACTCCTGTAATCCCCATAATCCGGGCACACACAGGAGGCAGAGGCAGGAGGATCCTAAATTTGAGGCCAGCCTAGGCTACCTGGTAAGTTTGAAGCTAATTTGAACCCAAGTCGTAGGACTCTATTTCAAGAGTATATACACACACGCATATAGATATTTCCAATTCAATACAGGCCCAGCCTATACTGGCTAAGTGGCACATTTTCAGGAACTTCAGGAAAAGATGTGACAGGATAGATGACACAATCTGAACAAAATTTGTTCATAATTGAGGGTATCCATGCTAAGCTTTATTACCACATAATCATTAATGCTAGTGTGCAGGCTGGGTTGCAACTCTGGAGGAAGGACTTGTGTTATTTGCAGCAATCTGCAAGTTACTTGCAATTTTTTTTACAAACCTGAGGTTATTTCAATGTGAAAATCTGAAGAAAGAACAAATCAACCTGAGAGGCTGGGTGGGGCTGGGACAAATGGGAGCATGGCACTGCTCGAGATGCACTATATTTATAGACTGACATGTGGAACTAAAACCCCCTTGTATAATTTTTATTTTTTTCATTTGTGGGCTTGAACTCTGGGCCTGGGTGCTGTCCCTGAGCTCTTCAGCTCAAGGCGAGCGCTCTACCACTTGAGCCATAGAGCCACTTCTAGTTTTCTGGTGGTTATGTGGCGATAAGAGTCTCATGGACTTTGCTGCTTGGGCTGGCTTTGAATCACGATCCTCAGATTTCAGTCTTCTGAGTAGCTAGGATTATAGGTGTGAGCCACTGGTGCCTGGATGTATAATTATTTAAAGGTAATTTTAAAATAAATTTGAAAAGATTATATCTTGTTGTGGAGGCTCCTCCTTGGCTAGCCACAGTTATACTTCGAAGCCTCTCGGGGTCTCCAGTGTGGCCTAACCTGAACCTCCCAGCAATGCAGAGGCTCTAAAACCAGGTTGTATGCGTGGTCCCCCTGCCCTCCAGTGCCTACACGGGCCTCCCCACGCAGCTGTTACAGAGCAGGGCATAGCCTCATTTTTAAGCTTTGGGTTTAGGCACTGTTTCTTCCACAATCATCGTTCAAAATCCAGATCCTCAGAGCCAGGTCTGGTAGTGGGTGCTTATAATCTCAGCTACTCAGGAGGTGGAGATAAGTGGAACACAGTCAGACACTAGTCCTGAGCAAAATCACATGATCCTACATGAAAAATAAACTAAAAAAATAAAAGGGTTGGGCCACAAGTGGTAGAGTGCTGGACTAGCAAGTGCTAGGCCCTGAGTACAATCTCTAGGACCTCCAAAACAAAACAAAGTGAAACAAAAGCCAAGGGGACAATGAGGTCACCAACAGCAACTGTTATTTTTCCCACTTTTCATGTGAGAATCAATGTGGAACAACATGAGGCCCCAGGTCGACAGAGGGCGGGGTCAGAGGAGCAGGCACGGAGAAGGAAAAGCAGGGGGGACCCATCTATAATGTCAGTGTTGCCTGGGGTCTGATTAAGGTGGGACTGGCACTCAGGGAGCTAATGCCCCTTCTAACCTCAGCCTTCCCTTCTGTCTCTTGTTGTCTAAATGGCTATGGCTTTTGAAGACAAGGCTAGGGAATGTCATGAGCTGTTTCTGGATATAACTGCTCCAAGTTCTGCTTCCAGGTCACATGGGTAATTAGGCAGCCTGGCAACCAGCCCCAGATCAAGGCCCTCTCCAACACCACTCTTCTCCCTCCTAGCCCATGGGGATCTTCTTCATCTTGGAGGAGCAGTGTGTCTTCCCCAAAGCTACAGATGTGATGTTCAAGGCAGTTTTGTATGACAACCACCTGGGCAAATCTAGCAACTTCCTCATCCCCCGGGGCTGCAGGCAAGGGCAAAGGGCCAGAGGCCCACTTCATGTATATCCACTACACCAGCACTGTGAGTACTGCCCTTGCCCTTTCTATGCTTGTGGGATAGGCCCTGGCCGGTCCCTCCTGACCACCTGCCCCTGCTAGCACAGTTCACTGAAATGAACTTGTCTCCTGGGAGACTCCCAGTGCCATGCAGCCAAAGGTAGGCCAGAGGCAGCCACACCAGTGTTTATGACCATCGATGGGATGGCTGGACATGAGTCTTGGCCAAAAATGACAACACTTGCAAAGCGAGAAAAAAAAATCCACGAGCCTGTGAACGACCTCCAGTGGATGGATGTGTCCATTTGTCTGCTCAAAGCCACTACCTGCAAGTGGCTTTTCCAGTCATGACAAACATGTTCCAGGGGAAGGAGGGAAATGACACATAGACAAGAGTTGGGTTCTGTTGGTGACTAATAGAGGGGCTGACAATCACTTGTCCAGCCAGCTTGGAAGAGTGTGTTTGTCTTCCTTGGAATTTTAATATTACCAGAAGGGCCCAGGCGCCTGTCACCCACAGAGCAGCTTGTGCCTCTCTAGGATGAATGTGGAGAAGCAGCAGCTTTAGGACACGCTGTCAGGAAAGTCGTAATTGCACTGGGCCCCGGGGCTGTGAGCTGTATCAGCAGTCAGAACAGCACCAATGACTGGCCAAATGCATTGGGCCAATATTTTTAGTAAACCACACTGCAGTGCCCTAGACTTCCACTCCTGAAACAAGAAAAGCTTGGTAGCTATAGCAATGGAAGATTCGAAATCAAATGATACCTGTCCCCTTTTACGTGACCCTAAAATCAGGCATGGTGGGTAGGAGATAGAAAGCTCAAAGGTTTTTAACACTCACCTACTTTCCTCTGTTCTCTATGTACCACGGTAGGATCTGGCAGGCTGCTTCCTGCTCCTCTTTCCAGCCAGAGCCATGTGGCAAAATAGGACACAGAAAGTAGTAGATGTCCGATTACCTGGATCCCCAATTACCTGGATCCCCAATTCCGATGGATGAGTCTGTGGTATTTTGAAAGGGAAGGCCTGCTGTCCAGAGGGGAGATGAGAAGCCTTGGAGAGATTTTTGCCTGTAGCACAGGATCCTGGCAGGTGTGATCAGTCACCACCAGCAATTCCACCAGGACAGAGAAAGATCTGAGGGCTAGGGGAAGCAGGTAAAGGTCAGGAGAGCACAACCAGGGGCCCTGGTTCCCAGCCATGTTCATTCAGTAAGTGTTCACGTGTGAGTGGCTGATGCTCCAATTCCATGTGGGGCTCAGGACCATCCCAGATGCCAGGAAATACATTAGGGAACTGAAGCGCCAGGGTTGAAGGCAGGTCCTGGGTGCCTACAGCAGAGCAGAGCTGTAGGCAGGAGCTGAAGACAGGGAGAGACCTTAAAAGGGGGCACTGATGGGCTGGGAAGGTGGCTTATTGGTAGAGTACTTGCCTCCCTTGCATGAGGCCCTGGGCTCGATTCTTCAGCACCACATAAACAGAAAAAGCCAGAAGTGTCACTGTGGCTCAAGTGGTAGATCGCTCGCCTTGAGCTAAAGAGCTGAGGGACAGCGCCCAGGTCCAGAGTTCAAGCCCCATGACTGACAAAAATGTGGGGGCTGAGCCCCAAGCTTACGGACTGGCATCTGCACCCCCCCATACACACACACCCAATGGAGGTTACAACATCACAGGCAGCTGGAGAAGAACAAATTCCCCTTGAATGACTGTGGTGGGCTTGTTCCAAATTCCTCCCTGGCAATATTGGCCCTTCTCATCAAAAAGGAGGAGGCTCCAGGTAGGGCTCACTTGTGCCAGTGCCCCAAAATGGCCAAAATGGGAAGAAAGAAACCCATGTTCTTGTTAAGTGAGTGAATGAGCAAATAATTGAGTGAATGACTGAGTGGATGAGTGACTGAATAAATGAGTGCAAAGTGGCAACAAGCCTCCTGGGAGTTTGTTTTGTTTTGTTTTGTTTTGTTTTGTCGGTCGTGGGGCCTGAACTCTGGGCCTGGGCACTGTCCCTCAGCTCTTCAGCTCAAGGCTAGCGCTCTACCACTTAAGCACAGCACCACTTCTGGCTTTTTCTGCTTATATGGTGCTGAGGAATCGAACCCAGGGCCTCATGCATGCAAGACAAGTGCTCTACCACTGAGCCACCTTCCCAGCCCCCCTCCTGGGAGTTTCTTTTCTTCTTCTTCCTCTTTTCTTTTTTTTTGGGGGGGGTCCAGTTGTGGGGCCTGACCTCTGGGCCTGGGCACTGTCCCTCAGCTCTTCAGCTCAAGGCTAGCGCTCTACCACTTGAGCCACAGCACCACTTCAGGCTTTTTTCTTTTTGCTTATGTGGTGCTGAGGAATCGAACCCAGGGCCTCAGGCATGCAAGGCAAGCGCTCTACCACTGAGCCACCTTCCCAGCCCCCTCCTGGGAGTTTCTATCATCTTATTTGATTACTGGGCCATCACCTCTAGGTAGTTTCTTGCTTTGCAAAAGTTGACACCAAATCCTCTGAGCTCCCCCACTCTCCCCATAAGGCAAATACCAACCCCTGCTCAGCTGACCTCAAACCACTATCCTCCCGTTCTCTGCCTCCCAAGTCACTATAATTAATAGGCCTGTGCCACCAGCACCCAGCTAAGAAAAGCATTTTTAAAATCAGAGAATTGGTTGCTTGTGCTTTGTCACAGAGCACTGGATGGTTGTCTGGCTGATGCTGGATATGGACATACAATGTGCTTTTCTCTTTCTCTACTGGAACCAAGAAGCAGAAGAGAGGCTCCTCCTTTGTGACAGTATCCAACTTGTACAGGGTGAATGCACATTTCCCAGGGGTTACCTAGAGCCAGCGCCACAGCCCTGCCTTCAATGGTGTGATGGTCATCTCACGGCTGCTACACAAAGGAAGGCAGGATCACTTCATCTCTCTGCTTGTGACCGGCTCCTTCATCTGGGGAGTTGATTCAATTCTGAAGAGAACCACAGAAACATGGGTCCCTCAGCAGAAAAGATGCTCAGATGTTGGACACCAGTGGCTCACACCTGTCATCCTTGCTACTCAGGAGGCTGAGATATAAGGATTACAGTTCAAATTCAGCACAGGCCAAGTCAATGAGACTTTTTTTTTTTTTGCTTATATGGTGCTGAGGAATCGAACCCAGGGCTTCAGGCATGCAAGGCAAACGCTCTACCACTGAGCCACCTTCCCAGCCCCTTTTTATCTTTTTTTTGGGGGGGGGAGGTCCGGTCATGGGGCCTGAACTCTGAGCCTGGGTGCTGTCCCTCAGCACTTCAGCTCAAAACTAGCGCTCTACCAGTTGAGCCACAATGCCACTTCCGGCTTTTTTTCTTTTTGCTTATGTGGTGCTGGGGAATCGAACCCAGGGCCTCATGCATGCAAAAGCAAACGCTTTACCACTGAGCTACCTTCCCAGCCCTGTCAATGAGACTTTTACCTCAAATGAACAACCATAAAACTGGAAGTGGAGCTGTGGCTCAAGTGGTAAAGCGCTAGCCTGGAGCACAAAATTCTCAGGGACAGTACCCAGGCCCTCAGTTCAAGCCCTAGCACCTATGTGCATGTATGAGTATGTGTGTGTGCATGCACACACGCACACACACACACATACAAACCTTCAGAGAAGGTCCAATCCAACCACATCATTTGTGGATGAGCCCCAGTGTTAAAGGGACTATGCTGTGTGACCGATCAGTATTTCAATGCCTAAGACCTTGTGCCAGACTTGGCCAACAAGGCTTCTAAGAGGGCCTGGGCAATACTGGGACACCAGTATTGTAATAGCAAGCTGTTACACAGAGGATTTACCAAGGCTTGATAGTCCAGGCCAGAGTGGCCACCTGAGTGGCAGGGAAGGGACCCTCCAGGGGGGAGGGTATCTGCCAGCAGGTCCTTGTCCATGAAAACCCTACAGTTTCTTTCGTTTTCTTTCCTTCCTTCTCTCTTCCTTCCTTCTTTTTTTTTTTTTTTTTTTTTTTTGCCTGTCCTGGGACTTGAACTGAGGGTCTGGGCTCTGTCCCTGAGCTTCTTTTGCTCAGGCTAGCACTCTACCACTTAAGCCACAGCGCCACTTCTGGCTTTATCTGCTTATGTGGTACTGAGGAATTGAACCCAGGGCTTCATGAATGCTAAACAAGCACTCTACCACTAAGCCACATTCCCAGTCCAACCCCACAGTTTTCTAGAACTGAGATCGTACAATGCAGTGGTCCCAAACAAAGAAGGCTTTTGTTTCCTATAGCTTATATCACCCTGAATCTGGAGAACAGCTGTGCCTAGTGATGCTTCCTGCAGAGAAAAAAATGTTCTCTTTTGCATTGTCCAATATGGTGGCCACAGCCCCAGGTAGTTAGGGAGAACTTGAAAAGGGGCAGGTGTGATAGAAGGAAGATTTTATTTCATTCTAATCTGGTTGTGATGGTGTACTCTTGTAACCCCAGCATTTTGGAAAGCTGAGGCAATGTCAGCAAGACCCTGACCCCAACCCCCACCAAAACAAAAAACAAAAACAGCATGCCAGGCACCAGTGGCTTATGACTGTCATCCTAGGCCCTCAGAAGGCTGAGACCCAGACAATAACCATTTGAAACCAGCTTGGACTAAAACATATTCAAGACGCCATCTTCAATTAACCAACAAAAGTCTGGGCTGGTAGAGTACAGGTAGAGTACCAGCTATGAGCAAGCAAGTTGAGCAAGTGCAAGGCCCCTGAGTTTAAGGTCTGGTATCAAGAACAAAAAGCAACACACACACACACACACACACCAACACCCAAGACAAACGCTAGCAAAGTACTTCTCCAGAGTGAGGTCACCCTGTGACATGAATGCTGAATTTTGCTCATTCTTTGTTTCTCTGTCCCCAAGAGCAGATGAACAAGCTGATGACCATGCTGCACAGCATGCCCCCCCCCATTTTGTCTGTTGAATTCAAGCAGTCAGGTGTGTTATGGGGCTCATCCCAGGGTTCACTCTGCCCTGCCCTGCCCTGCCCAAACTGGTGATGACAGACAAGGTATCTGCCACAGCAGGCCCCCACAGACCATATCCACTGACATCCCACTCAAACCACAGGGAAGCTGGGGCCCCGCAGGACGAGTGCAGGCCCAGGCCAGGCTGCAGGCTGGGCGCTCAGCCAGTGTTCTCTCCCAGCAGGTGTGGTGGAGGCCCACCTCATCCTGTACCAGCTGGTGCGCAATGGCATCCTAGAGGGCATCCAAATTTGCAGGAAAGGCTTCCCCAACAGACTGCAGTATCCCAAGTTCAAACAGGGGTGAGTGGTGTCTCTGTGAACCCCTGCTTAGGGGGCTGTTGTCCAGGCAGTGACAGTGGGTCAGTAGTCACTCAGACACCCCCCCCCCCACAAGGGTCTCATCCTTTTGCCTGAGTCAGCCTAAGTCCCAAAATAGGCCTAAGCATCAGTCTTCCTACCTCTGCCTCCTACAGAGTTGGGAATTACGTGCATGTGCCATCAAGCCTGGCCTACTCGCACATGAAATCACTAGAAAGCTGGGCATGCTGGCACACATCCCAGCACTTGGAAGTCTAAAAGACTTGTGAGTGCCAGGTCAGCCTGAGATACATAGTGACACCTTGTCTCAAGTAAAAAAAAAATCAAAAACCAAAATGGGGGGGGGCTGATGGAGTGCATCAAGTAATAAAGCACCTAGGCCCTGAGTTCAAAGAAAAAGAAAGAAAACTAGAAAAGAGGCTTAAGACCTTCAAACCTCAGTACCACCAAAAATGGAAAACATCAGTGCCCAGTGGTACATACCTATAATCCCAGCTAAGAGGTAGAGATAGGAGGATCATGGTCTGAGGTAGGCCCTTAGCAAAAGCGTGAGATCCTACCTTTAAAACAATCTATAGCTATAAGCAAAAAAGCTACACAAGGGTATGAGGCCTAGAGTTCAAGCCCCAGTACTGGCATGCACACAGAACAGCAATGGACGCTTAGATGGGTATGTTCAAGTGTAACCCCTCCCAAGTGGGAACAAAACAAAAACAATCTAAAAGCGAAAGGACTGGGGGCATGGCTGAAGTGGTAAGAGTGCTTGCTTAGCAAGTATGCCCCTCTCCAAGTCACTAAAACTCACCTTGTCCAAGCCCTGCCTCCTCATGGAAGATTTACAGTCACCAACAGGGCTGCCCACAGATCAACAAAGTCATGTCCCCTTCTGTACTCCCAGAACCCCATCCTACACCAACACTCACTCCCAAGCTATAGCCTGTGCCCCAAGACCTTGGGTACCAGTGGCTCAGGTTGAAGCCATGGCCTGGTACATGCGCAGATCAGCAGATGAGGCTGTGGATGCGCCAGGCATGCCGCCTGCCTGTAACCATGGTCACTCATCTCTGTCTTGCCAGGTACCAAGTGCTGAGCCCCAACGTGATTCCCCAGGGCTTTGTAGACAACAAGACCTCAGAGCTGCTGCTCGCTGGCATCCTTCTGGATGCCAACGAATACATACCAAGGTGGGAGCTTCTGTCCCTTCCCTCTTCCCTGGACTGATTCCAGCTCAGCCACTGAGCGTGTTGCCACTGCTGAGTCTCAGGTTTAGCTTCTGAAAAACCAAGGCCAATCTCAAAAATATAGCTAAAGCAAAAGGAAAGGAAGGAAGGAAGAAAGGAAGAAAGAAAGAAGGAAGGAAGGAAGGAAGGAAGGAAGGAAGGAAGGAAGGAAGGAAGGAAGGAAGGAAGGAAGAAAGCAGGCAGGCAGGCAGGCAGGTAGGCCAGGGGGTATAACTCAAGTGAAAAAGGACCTGCCTAGCAAATGAGTTCAAACTCTAGTACTGTCTCCTCTACACCCTGAAGGAAAAGGTGCAAGCACTGCGGGTGTCACTCAGTGCTAGAACCCCAGCCTAGCATACCCAAGGGCTTTGATTTGATCCCAGGACAGAGAGGGCAAAAAAAGTTTTAAAGAATGGATCAGAGTTGAGGTCCCAGATTGGACTGGGCCTAGCTGCATGTGTGGGTGATAAAACCCCATAATCCCAGCTCACCCCAACAGCATGTCCGAGTTTTGAGCTGGCAGTGAATCAGGGCTGACTCACAGCAGCCTCCTGATCCTGACTCATGGGACTCAGGCCACCCAGGGTCTAACCCACTTCCTGGGCCCTCCAGGAAAAAAAGGAGAGAATCAGGAGGCCCAGCTCGGCCAGAGGTGCAGATTATGTACCCCAACACAGCATCTGGGAGACAGGAGACAAGCATCTGGCTTGCCCCTCCAAGTCTCGTTAGTCAAGTGGTAGAGCACCTACCTCCCCCAGTACCAACCAAATATGTGTGTAGCTGCATTAACTTACAGGGACCCTTGAGCTTTTGAACACTTGATCACAAATAAAACCTGGGTAGATATTAACATACCCCTTCTTTCCTTTAGCACCCTTTTTTTGTCAGTCATGGGGCTTGAATTTAGGGCCTGGGTGCTGTCCTTGAGCTCTTTTTGGTCAAGGTTAGCACTCTACCACTTTGAGCCTCAGCTCCACTTGCAGTTTTCTGGTTACACCCCCACACCCTCCCATCCCCACCCCGCACCTTTGACAGATGTGAATCTTAAGGAAGACTGCAGAAGAGTGGAGGTAGCCTGCCAATGTCACAAACCTGTCAGATGACCTGGGTGTTCACAGCTCCACAATCAGACACAACCATTGCCTGAGCAAATGGACTGTCTCTACCTGGCATTTAAGTGGTGCACTGATACTCTTCATGAGTGACAGCTCTAGCCCAGAGCTTTGCTGGTTATTCTGCAGAGTCTGTTGGACTTTTCTGCCCAGGCTGGCCTTGAACTGTGATCCTCTAGATCTTAGCCTCCTGACTAGCTACAGTTACAGGCATAAGCCAGCAGGGCCTGGTTCCTGTGTGCTTTTAATCAAGTTCATTTATATAACATGTATTTCTGAATTCCTGGCTGTTGCTGTGCCTCACCTTCCCCGTCTATGCTGCCTTAAGGATTAGGACAATCTGGCAGCAGGAGCTGAACAAAGAATAGGATGGTTCTGCCTGACAACTGTGTCCTTTTCCTGGCTGTCATCTCTTATAAGCCATCTCTCCCCCCACCACACACACACACACACACACACACACACACACACACACACACACACACACACACACACACTAATACCAGCCTCGTTGCCAATTAGGGTTTTGGGGGGGGATTTTGTCAGTGATGGGGCTTGAACTCTGGGTCTGGCTGTCCCTGAGCTCTTCAGCTCAAGGCTTGTACTCTACCACTTTGAGCCATACCGCCACTTCCAGTTTTCTGGTGGTTAATTGGAGATTAGACTTTCCTGCCCAGGCTAGCTTTGAACTAGCTAGGATTACAGGTGTGAGCCAACTGCACCTGGTATCAATTAGTTTTGAAATACGAAGAAACACTTTATGGCCCCAAGCCCAATTTCTTCTCTACCTTGTGATGCTAATTTTGTGAGAGGTCTTGGATTTTTGGAGGGAGGGGATAGCTTAATAATGAAAAAAATTAAGCCAACTCACTGCCCACCTGTAATTCTAGCTACTCAGGAGGCTGAGATCTGAGGCTCACAGTTCAAAGCCAGCCCAGGCAGGAAAAGTCCACAAGACTCCTATTTCCAACTAACTAACCAAAAGCCAGAAGCAGAACTGTGACCATGTGCATGCAAAATACTTGATCATCTCTTTTATGCTAAATAGTCTGCTATAATCTGAAATCCAAAAAATTAATAAGACATAGCCCTTAGTTTCTTCTTTTTAAGATACCACAAAATGTACAAGTGAAAACAACGCTGCCAAGCACTAGTGACTCACACCTGTAATCCTAGTTACTCAGAAGCCTGAGATGTGAGGATTGCAGTTCAAAGCCAGCCTGGGCAGGAAAGTCCCTGAGACTCTTACCTCCAATTAATCACCTAAAAGCCAGAAGTGGAGTTGTATGTGGCTCAAGTAGTAGAGCACTAGCCATGAGTGGATAAAAAGAGCTCAAGGACAGTACTCAGGTACTGAGTTCAAGCCTCCTCAGGACAGGCATACATTAAAAAAGGCAAAATCCCTTTCCTGTACTTGAAGACAAGGAAGTTAGCATATAGGGTGAATAACTAACTCTATTACATGCCAGAGCATGGCATGGTGGGATGCGGGCTCTCATGCTGTGGCTGAGGAACAGATGACATTTATGAGCAGTTAAGTCATATTCCAAGATTCTTCTCTGTGGCACATGACACCGATTTGCCATCACTGCCACTGTATCGTGATGGCCGTCATGACCTGACACATTTACCCTTTCTCTTGTCTATGGTCACTTGGATTGCTTCCTCATCCTGACTCTTCTTCTCTCTCTTCCTTTTTCAAATTTTCTCTTTTTCCATGTAGTCAGCAACAATGCTGCCATGTGCACATTTCTTTCCCCTGGTCCCATATAGGAGTTTTTCTACAACAAAGTTTTCAAGTATTCTCATCTGGGGATGGGGAGGGAGCAGTTTTAAAAATACCAAATCCTGCTCTGGGTGTTGGTGGCTCATACCTGTAATCCTAGTTACTCAGGAGGCTGAGATCTAAGGATCACAGTTTGGTCAGGAAAGTCTGTGAGATTCTTATCTCTAATTAATTGTCAAAAAGAGGGAAGTAGGGGCTGGGAAGGTGGCTCAGTGGTAGAGTGCTTGCCTTGCATGCATGAGGCCCTGGGTTCGATTCCTCAGCACCACATAAGCAAAAAGAAAAAAGCAGGAAGTGGCGCTGTGGCTCAAGTGGTAGAGTGCTAGCCTTGAGCTGAAGAGCTGAGGGACAGTGCCCAGGCCCAGAGTTCAGGCCCCACGACCGGACCCCCCCCCCAAAAAAAAAGAGGGAAGTAGTGCTACGGTTCAACTGGTAAAGCATAGTCTTGAGCAAAAAAGCTCAGGGATGGTGCCCAGACCCTGAGTTCAAGTCTCAGGACTAGAAAAATACACACACACACACACACACACACACACACACACACACACACACACACGTGTGTATATGTGCATATATATATATATAATATGCTGTATATTATATAATATAATCCAGAAGTTCTATTTGTGCCCAGGCATTACTGAGTATCTTCTAAACCTCCAGGCAGTTTGATAGGCAGCCATGTTTGGGATACTTCCAAGGAACCAGGTTAACATCCCACCTGCGACAGGAATACCAGAATGCTTTTCAAAATTCTTCTACCAATTTACTCACCCTAGATGAACACCTTTGCCAGCTCTTGTTTCACTAGGAGTCCTCTTATTTATGAGAAAGGGACTGAGCTCAGGGCCTCCTTCAACTTGCTAGGTAAATATTCTACCATTTAAATTATATCCCCATATTTCTTTGCTTTTAGTTTGTTTTACAGGTAGGGTCTTGCACTATTTTTTTTGTGGGCCATGGGGCCTGATCTCTGGGCCTGGGTGCTGTCTCTCAGCTCTTCAGCTCAAGGCTAAGTGCTCTACCACTTGAGCCACAGCGCCACTTCTGACTTTTTCTGTTTATGTGGTGCTGAGGAATGGAACCCAGGGCCTCATGCATGCAAGGCAAGCACTCTACCACTGAGCCACCTTCCCAGCCCCAGGTCTTGCACTTTTGCCAGGGTGGCCTCAAATTGATCCTCCTTCTGCCTCCCGCATAACTGACTACAGTCATGTACCATCAGAAGTCTTATTATGCTGGAGGGAGGGCTGCAGGCACTCACCATAGTATATAATGTTCCACCATGTCATCCTTCGTTGAAGCCCTTGTGCATTGGTCTATCCTATCATCCCTAGCAACCCGCTAAGACAGGAAGCAGCACCCTGCCCCCCACCCAGATGAGGAACTGAGGCCCTGAGAGGTGACAAGGTAGGTCCAAGATGACCCAGCTTCCAGGTGCAAAGCCAGGACGTGGAGCTCAGCCAACTCTGGAGGATCCAAGGGTCTGGTAGGCCAGAGAAAGTACATACAGAAGTTGTGGGGAACCTGCAGGTGGTGTGCAGGTGGGGCCAGCTGGGGTCTTAACTTTGTGTGTCTGTACGTGTCCGTCCTAGGGCTTGAACCTTAGGGCTTGAACTCAGGGCCTGAGCTTTATTGCTCAAGGCTGGTGCCCTGTCACTCATGCCACAACTCCAGGCTTTTTGTTTGGAGGCAAAAGAGTCTCACGGATTTTCCTGCCCTGGCTAAGCTTCGAGTCACAATCCTCAAATCTCAGCTTCCTGACTAGCTGCAACCAGGAGTGAAGCACAGCGCTCGGCTGGGATCTTTCTTCACATTTCAGTCCCCAGCACATCCGGGTCTTCCTGAGAACTGCCCTGAGGTGGCCTCCCCACGGCCTGGGCTCCGCTCAGATCGTGACTCTTCCCCAGGTGTCCTCCCGGGCGGGCATCATGGCCAAGTTTAAGGACATGACAGATGAGCATCTGGTCAAGATTATGGTTTCAGTGCCGGGGCTTCTTCAGGAGAGTGGAGTTCAAGACCATGCTGGAACAAAGGGGACGTTTGCAGGCATTTTCCCTCCTAGGGTAGGAACGCGAAGCATGCATGGACGCACGCACACACGCACGCGTGTACGTGCGCATGCGCCCTCACAGGAACGCATGCGCCCTCACAGGAACGCATGCGCCCTCACAGGAACGCATGCGCCCTCACAGGAACGCATGCGCCCTCACAGGAACACGCACACACGCACGCGCATTCATGCACATACGCATGCGCACGAACAAATGGTACTAATGGTACTTGGCGCCTTTCCCCGGATCCCACGGGGAGGAGTTGTAGATAGCTAATGCCTTCTGCAGAGGCCAGGAATTCCATTTGGAGTTTGGCTTAGTCTCCTGCAGCTTGCCATCACTACTCACTGCACGTTGCGTGGCTTCAGACTGTAAGACTGTATCCAGGTGTGGTGATACACACCTGTAATCTCAGAGACCTTGGGAGGCAGAGGCAGGAGGAGGATGGAGAGAGGTAAGAGGCCAGGTCGGGGTGGAGGCATGGCACAAGTGGTAGAGTGCCTACCTAGCATGCAGGAGGTCTTGAGTTCAATCCTTAGTACTACAAAACTGGAAGTGATGCTCTCAAAATTCTGGAGGCCCCATGTCCAAGGTCAAAGTGAGTGGACATGGCCATACCTCCCTCTGAAGCCAGGAAAGACAGAGCTTTTCTTGTCTCTTCCAGAGTTCACTGGTCCCCCCCCCCTTCCATCTTCATGTGACATTCTCCTGTGGGGATGTGTCACCATCATCTCTCTTGCATCAATCATAATTCCCTAGCATGGTGTCACATTTGCTCAGGCTAGGTTTTAAGACATCAGCCTATCTTTTGAAAGGGACCCAATTCAACCCCTAACAGGGACCCACTGATATAACTCCTCCCTTTAAAGGTACGAGTCATTTACATGGCCTTACCCTTACTCCAGTCCTGTGATGGCACAAGGAGAGGCAGTGTGGTAAGACTAGTACCCCATTTTACAGATGTGGAAACAAAAATGTGGAAGGTTTAAGGGACTAGGTCAAGTTCATGCAGTGTCAGGATTAGAACCAAGGAACCGACCTCCCAAAGTGACCCTAGCAATTGTATTTTTCAATCATTTTTCTTAAGTTACTTGATGGAAACAGACATATCATGTGCCTGTATTCCCAGTGGAGAGTCAGGAGGAGGGTCGCAGTTTGATCCAGCCCAGGCCAAAGTTTTATGAGATCTTATCACAACAAATTGGGTGTGGTGGTATGCCTGTGATCCCAGCTACAGGAGAGGCATTAGGATTGAGGACTGAGATCCAAGGGAAGACTGAGGAAAAAATTAAATACCTGAAAAATAAAGCAAAAACAAAACCAAAAAAGTGGGGGTTCAAGTTACAAGGCCCTGATTTCAAATCCCAGTATTGCCAAATAACAAAACTTGCCAGATCCATCCAGCACAGGTGGCCTATGGTTGATGCTGGCTCTTGGTGATCATAATATTAATCATGAATTAGTCACCTGCTAGCAGACCTTCTTCCACCCAGAGGGAGGGGCACCAGCTAGCCTTCTGGGTGAAAGAAGCCTTCAACAAATACCAGCCCAGTCCATGAAGCCACAGGGAACAGTGAAAGGGCGGATTTCAGAAACCACACATTGATGAGACTTGGAGACTGGTGATTTGTGGTGAGGGAGCTGACGGAGGAAAAACACTGGAGTAAATGTGTCTCAGCTTTGTGCTGTCTGAGAGGGAACAACTCTATCCGTTTCCATTTCCTCCCTTTTATTGATGGTACTGAGACTGAACTCAGGGCCTTGTTCTTGCTAGGCTGGTACTCTACCACTTGAGCCATGCCTCAGCACAATTTGCTTTTCCATTTTTTTTGCGGATGGGGTCTTTTTTTCCCCTGTCATTAGCGTGTGAACTCAGGGCCTCACATTCTTCCTTAGCTTTTTTTGTTGTTGTTGGTGGTGGTTGGTTCTCTAACATTTGAGCCACACCTCCACTTCTAACTTTTTGCTGGTTCACTGAAGGTGAGAGTCTCTCATATTTGTCTGCCCAGATTGGCTTTGAACTGTAGTCCTTACTAGCTAGGATTACAGGTATGAGCCATCCCCATCTAGCTCAGCCAGGATCTTATACGAACTTTACACCAGCAGCCTCAGATCATGATTGTCCTACCTCTGCCTCCCAAGTAGCTTGGATTTCAGGCGTGAGTCACCATGCCTGACTCCCTTAATCAGCCACAGCACTCTGATTCCAGTCTGCCTCTCTCTGTCCCAGACTTCATAAGCTATGCTAGGGCTTAGGAAGCACTTTTGTGTCTAGACAACATAGGTTTGTGCACTTCTTTTCCCCCTTCCTTCCCCAAATCCTTTCCCTTAGGGAGGCCAGGACCTGACACCTGCTTCCTCCTCCCTCCTCCGACCCCAATTATTTTTACAGACTAGGCCTGAAAGTCATTCAGAGGAATGTGTGAAAGTTCCTGCAGCTCTGCTTATGGGGCTGGTGGGAACTCTACAATAAAGTGAGGGTCAGAGGCCAGGCCGGGTGAGCCAGTACGGCTGGGGTGGGCTGCAGGAGGCTCAGCTCTGGGGAGGGGGCCCCTTGGGGTGGGAGGCTACAGGGATAGGGATGTTGGAGACAAGGCATTCTAGCCACCTTGCTGACAGGCTAATTTCCTCCTACAGAAACATCACGGTATGGCTAGGCACCCAGTGGCTCATGCCTGTAATCTGAGCTACTCAAGAGGCTGAGATCTGAGGCTCTCAGATAAAGAATGAGTCAGTCCCAAGAACAAACGAGCCTCCTCTATGAGCACTTGGGGTGCTGTGTAGCAAGAAACTGGGACTGCCAGCATCTGTGGAGAGAGACTGCACCTGCAGAGCCAATGCAACCACAATGTGGTCTGAGGTCAATTCTGAGGCTGGTACACCACAGCTCAATGCCTTTTGCCCCCGCAACTGACCCCTCCTAACACTGTGGTGTCACTCATCATCCAGGTCAAACCATTCCTAACGTGGCTCAACAAGAGGAGAGATGAAGGCCAAGGAGGAGGAGCTGAGGAATGCCGTGGCCAAGACCCAGGAACTGGTAAACAAGGTGAAAGATTTGGAGAAGACAGCAATGCTGAGCCAGGAGAAGAAGGCTCTTATCATCTAACTGCAGGCCGTATGTGGGGGCCCGAGGGGAAGGGTAGGGACTAGGGTGGCCTTGGGAGCAGCCGAGGCCTCTGGGTTGCTTCAGTTGGAACCAGAGAGGGAGAGAAAGTAGCCTCTTGAGTCACAGCTTCACTTCTGGCTTTTTGCTGGTTCATGGAAGATAAGAGTCTCCCAGACTTTCTTGCCCAGGCTGGTTTTGAACTGCGATCCTCCTGAGTGGCTAGGATTCCATGCATCACCACTGGTGCCTGGCTTTGCTTCTGCCTTTGACTAAGGCTCTTCCTCACAACAGGAACAGAGAACTTGAGGGACACAGAGGAGCGGCTGACACAGACGATGCAATCCAAGATGGATCTGGAAAGTCAGATCTCCAGCATGTGGGAGTGGCTGGAGGAAGAGGAAGGTACAATGTTCAGACACAAACTGGAAGGGGAGCTGAGCCACCTGAAGTGGGACCTGGTGGGCCTGGAGACCATGCTGGCCAAGACGGAGAAGAAGCAGGTGCACAGCCTGCTCACCAGCAGGACCATGCCATGATCCCCTCAGTGTACCCAGTTGCCAGCCATGGAGGATGTCTGAGCTCCCATCAACCCAACCCAAGTTCATATGGCACCTCAGCTTCCCCAGACACATTCTGAATGCTCAGTGCTCACTTCTGTTAAGTGCTTCCGTATTGGACTGTACAGAGAATGTGCCCATCGTTGTTCTACAGGACTGGGGCTGGGCATGGTGGCAGTTGCCTATATATAGAAATAGGAAGATCAGCCAGGCGCTGGTGGCTCACACCTGTAATCCTAGCTACTCAGGAGGTTGAGATCTGAGGATCGCGGTTCAAAGCCAGCCCGGGCAAGAAAGACCATGAGACTCCTATCTCCAATAAACCACCAGAAAACTGGAAGTGGCGCTGTAGCTCAAGTGGTAGAGTGCTCGCCTTGAGCTGAAGAGCTGAGGGACAGCGCCCAGGTCCAGAGTTCAAGCCCCACGACCGACAAAAAAAAAGAAATAGGAAGATCGAGATCTAAGGAGCCCCTGTCTGACAAGCAAACTAAAAGGACTGGGTACATGGCTGAGTAGTAGAGCACTTGCCTAGCAAGTACAAGGCTGTGAGTTCAAACCTCATTACCACCCAAAAAAGAATTTTAAAAAAATCACATAATATGAAGTTCTTTGGGACCAAGGGGACTGGAGATATTTTCATCCCAGAGAGAGGAGTCCCCTTTGGAGCTGATGGATTTTTTTTGGGGGGAGGGGGGCCTAATCGGTTGTGGGGCTTGAACCCTGGGTCTGGGTGCTGTCTCTGAGCTCTTCAGCTCAAGGTGAGCACTCTACCTGTTGAGCCACAGCACCATTTCCGGTTTTCTGGTGGTTAATTGGAGATAAGAGTCTCATGGACTTTCCTGCTGAGGCAGACTTTAAACCACAGTCAGCTCTCAGCCTCATGAGTAGCTGGGATTATAGGCAGGAGCCACCAGTGTCAGGTGGATTTCTTTTTCTTTTTCTTTTTTTCCAAATTTTTTAATGTGATTAAGTGGTTGCATCATTTCCCAGATTTCATGGTATTGTGGGATGGTGATGCTTAGTTAAAGTCACAAACACATTCTAACTTTCATGGAGCAAAATATCATGGTCTATAACATTTATGCGTTCTATGAGCTTTGCGGTACAGTTATTTCTTCCACATTGGGTGATATGTACATTCCTTTTGTTTTGCTTAGCATCAGCTGTTCCCTCTTTCCCTTGTTCCCTCCCTCCCATTGCTGCCATTGAGTTGCTTAGTTCATTTTGGTCAATGTCCAGTGCAGCTATGGGTCCCACTGGTTTATGTTTTTCCCTGATTCCTTGTAGTTCTGTGTCATCCTCCTGGTTTCCCTCCGGTGTGCACATATATACCATACATGCAGCATGGGGTTATTTAGTAGTGATTCAACCAGATGAGTGGAAGTCCTTTGTTTCTTAAGTCCTGTTAATTTTGTTGGACCACCTAACATTTTGGATTTAACATTCACTTATCAGGGAGACCATGTGCCTTTTGTCTCTTTGCTCGTGGCTTACCTCGCTCAACATAATTTCTTCTAGCTCCATCCATTTCCCTGCAAATGCCATTATTTTGTCCTTTCTAATGGCTGTATAATATTCCATTGTATATAGATACCACAATTTTTGGATCCATTCATCTGTGGTGGGACATCTGGGTTGTTTCCATATCCTAGCTATTATAAACAGTGCTGCAATAAACATGGCGGTGCATGTCTCCTTGTATACTGGTTCCTGTTGTTCAGGATAGATGCCTAGAAGTGGTATGACTGGGTCATAAAGGAGGTCAATATTTAGCTCTCTGAGGACCCTCCAGACTGCTTTCCAAAGTGGTTGTATAAGTGTACATTCCCACCAGCAGTGTAATAGGGTTCCTCTTTCTCCACATCCCCTCTAGCATTTGTCGTTGGCTGATTTGTGGATGTGGGACATTCTGACTGGGGTAAGGTGGTATCTCAGGGTTGTCTTTATTTGCATTTCCTTCACAACGTGGGATGGTGAACATTTCCTCATGTGTTTCTTTGCCATTTTTATCTCTTCTTCTGAGAAGTATCTCTTTAGTTCCCTTGCCCATTTAATAGTTGGTTTGTTAGGTTTGGGAGAGATTAGTTTCTTGAGTTCCCTGTATATACTGGATATAATGCTGGTAAATATTTTTCCCCAGTTAGTTGGTTGTCTTTCTAGATTGGTTGCGATAGCTTTAGCTGTGCAGAAACTTTTTTTTTTTTGGGGGGGGGGTCCGGTCGTGGGGCATGAACTCTGGGCCTGGGTGCTGTTGCTCAGCTCTTCAGCTCAAGGTTAGTATCTACCACTTGAGCCACAGCGCCACTTCCGGCTTTTTTCTTTTTGCTTATGTGGTGCTGAGGAATCGAACCCAGGGCCTCAGGCATGCAAGGCAAGCGCTCTACCACTGAGCCACCTTCCCAGCCCCTGTGCAGAAACTTTTTATTTTAAGGTAGTCCCATTTGTTGAGTCCCTCTCCAATTTTTGTGACCCTGGGACTCTGTTCAGAAAGTTCCTGCCTGTGCCTATAAGTTCAAGTGTCTCTCCTACTCTGTCCTGCAGTAGTTTCAGAGATTCAGGTTTGATGTTAAGGTCTTTAATCCATTTTGAGTTGATGTTGGTGCATGGTGATAGGCTGGGGTCCACTTTTAGTTTTCTGCATGTGGCCGCCCAGTTTTCCCAGCACCAGTGGTTGAAGAGGCTGTGTTTCTTCCACTGTATGTCTTTGGCTCCTTTGTCAAATATCAGCTGACTGTAAGTGTGTGGTTTTATTTATGGGTCTTCTATTCTATTCCATTGGTCTTCGGGTCTGTTTTTGTGCCAGTACCATGCTGTCTTTGTTATTATGGCTCTATAGTAGTTTGAAGTTCGGCATCAAGATCCCTCCCATGTTGGCTTTTTTGACTAGAATTGTTTTGGCTATTCTAGGTCTTTTGTTGTTCCATATGAATTTTGGACTGTTTTCTGTATTTCAGAAATGTATGAATTGAATTGAATTTGTATATTAATTTTGGCAGTATTGCCATTTTCACTATATTAAGTCTGCCTATCCAAAAGCATGGAAGGTCTTTCCATTTCCTCGTGTCTTCTGTAATTTCTTTAAGTTTTTATAGTTTTCGTTAAATAGTTCTTTACATCTTTGGTTAGGTTAATTCCTAAATATTTTATTTTTGGGGGGTTATTGTGAATGGGGTTGCTTTTTCCCTTTCTGCATGTTCATTGTCAGTGTACAGGAAGGCGATTGATTTTTGTGGGTTTATTTTGTATCCTGCTACTTTGCCAAAGTGGCTAATAATTTCTAAGAGTTTGGGGATGGAGTTTTTGGGATCGTGAAGGTATAGTATCCTGTCATACGCAAAAAGGGATAGTTTAACTTCTTTCCCTATGCGGATCCGTTTAATGTCTTTTTCTTGCCTTATTGCCCTGGCTAAGGGTTCCAGGACTATATTGAAGAGGAGTGGATACAGTGGGCATCCTTGCCTTGTTCCTGATTTTAGGAGAATTGGTTGAAGTTTTTCCCCATTAAGTATAATATTGGCTATTGGTCTGTCGTATATGACTTTTATTGTTTTAAGGAATGTTCCTTCTATTCCTATTTTCTCCAGAGCTTTAAACATGAATGAATGTTGTATTTTATCAAAAGCCTTTTCTGAATCTGTGGAGATAATCATGTGGTTGTTGACCTTGGCTCTGTTGATGTGTTGGATTACATTTATTGATTTACGTATGTTAAACCATCCCTGCATCTCTGGGATGAAGCCTACCTGGTCTAAGTGTATGATTTTTCTTATGTGTTTCTGGATTCTGTTAGCTAGAATTTTGTTAAGGATCTTTGCATCTGTGTTCATCAAGGAGATTGGTATGTAATTCTCTTTTTTAGTTGGGTCTTTGCCTGGTTTGGAGATGAGTGTGATATTGGCATCATAGAATGAGTTTGGGATAGCTCCCTCCTTCTCTGATTCTCTGAAGAGCTTGAGGAATATGGGTATTAGTTCTATAAAGGTCTTATAGAATTCTGTTGTGAATCCATCTGGTCCTGGGGGCTTTTCCTTGATAGAATACTTCTGATTGCTTTCTGGATCTCGTTGTAAGATATTGGATTATTTATTGATTTACTTCTCTTTTACTCAGTTTGGGCAACTTGTATTTCTCTAAAAATGCATCCATTTCTGCTAGGTTTTCTTTCTTTAGAGCGTATAACTTTTGAAAATAGTTCTTTATAATTGTTTGGATATCTTGGGTACTTGTTGTGATTCTTCCCGTGGCATCCCTGATCTTGCTAATTTGGGTTTCCTCTCTTCTTTTCTTAATTAATCTTGCCAAAGGTCTATTAATTTTATTTATTTTTTCAAAGAACCAGCTTTTTGTTTTATAAATTTTACTTATTAATTTTATTTATTTTCCTATTCTCTATTTTTTCATGCACCTCCTGTTTGAGACTCTCTATCTTTTTCGATATTTCATCCCTGTGTTCTTTAAATTTCTGGTCTATTTCTTGCTTTAATTCTTGAGTCATTGCCTCCAACATCTCTTGGATGTAGCTTTTGTCTTCCATTCCTGCTTTGCTCCCACTGGGGCTCTCCCCTGGGTGGCTGCTGGCTTTTGGGGGTAACTTGCTATCCTGGATAATTTTTCTCTGTGATTTTCTCATGGGGATTTAGGGATTATTGGAGACTATCTGAAATTTTGTTTTGGTCAATAGGTGTCTGTCTTTGCTTGATTGCTGTTTCTGGGCTGGTGGAGAGAGTCTGTACCTGGTCTCGGTTCTGTTGGGGGCCAACCTCCAGCTGCTGGTCTGACCTACATAGCGCTCTCTGCTCTCTGCTGTAGATCACTGGCAGTTCCCACCTTTAGAAGGGTTGAGCAGTCTAAACTGTTCCTGTTTACTCCTACAGGTGCTCTTGGCGAGATTGAATGTGTTGGATGTATTCTCCCAGTTGCTGGGGTCTGCAATGGGCTCCTGATGTTTTGGGTTTGTTTTGTTTTGTTTTTTTTCCAGTTGTAGGCCTGAACTCTGGGCCTGGGTGCTGTCCCTCAGCTCTTCAGCTCAAGGCTGGCACCCTACCATTTGAGCCACAGCACCACTTCTGGCCCTTTCTGCTTATGTGGTGCTGAAGAATCAGATCCAGGGCCTCATGCACACAAGGCAAGCACTCTACCACTGATCACCTTACCAGCCTGAGCTCCTGCCTGAGTTGTCCAATTCCTGGCCTGGGATATATGGGTCGAGTTCTGGTGGGGTTTGAGCTTCTGGTTCTCTTGCCCTGGACACCCAGGTCTTTTGCTGTCACAGGCGTGATTCCGAGGGGGTGCAGTTCCCTGTTTTCCCCCCTCTGCTGAGGCATATGCTCAGTTTCTGACTTCAATCGGGAGGAGGTGGTTGTGTTACTCAGGCACCTGATCTGCAGGCCTGGCCCTGGCTCCCTGTCCCCAGCCTGGGGCACACCAGTTGGACCTGTGCTGCTGTGTATCCCGCGTGGGTCACAGAGCCTGGAGTACACAGTTCAAGTTTCTTCCACTGTTGGCTGTTGTGACCCAGGGGCGCTGTTGGGTGTTTAAGCTCCCTTCTAGGTGTGCTCTTGCTCTAGCCTGACTGGCTGGATATGCTCCACAGGCTGGTGGAGCTCTGGAACAGTTCCCAGTTTTGGTGGGTCCCGTAGTCCAGGTGTTGGGGTAGGGGTCTGGGCCAAGGTCTGGGGGTTCCCACCAGCTCTGGTCTCCCTTGAGGGATACACTGTCCCCTGCGGGGTACTCACCCTGGAGCTAGTTGTTGCTTCTATGTGATGTAGGTCTCTGGTTGCTGCTGCAATCAGAGTTCAATTGAGATGGTTGTGAGCTGGGCCTGGAGGTGGTGGCTCTGGGTTTCACCTCTGTCTCTGCCTCTGTAGATGCTGTTAGGATGGGCCTCCTGCCGAGGGGTGGGGGAGGGGTCTCCATGCAGGTTCTGAGCACTGGGGTTCGTCTCTGTTTGCGCTCTCCGGATCAGCACCAGTACCTTGCAAGTCTTCTGCCCTGGCATTCTATGGGCAACCCATATAGTTCTGGGATTTCCGCCTTGGGGCCGAGTGGGTTTGGAGGGATGGAGCCCCTCTGCTCAGAGAGTGAGGGGTGGGAGTGGGATCTTTGTAAGGCTCCCAGCTCAGAGGTTTCTCTGTTCATTGCGATCAGTGGGTCTGACACTGGTACCTCATGCGTCTTCTGCACAGGTGATCTGCAGACAACCCCGTGTCTCTGGGGACTCTGGCAGCCCCTGCGGGGTTGGGCTGGCTGCGACTTGGTGCATTGGCACACAGCCAGTAAAGGTTGGGGGAGGGGTCTTCGTGCTTCTCTGTTCTGAAATTCTTCCTTTTCTTTATTTTTTTGTTTTTTTTCCGCTTCCTGTTTTTCTTGGGGTGTTTGTCTTTTTGCTGTTGTCGGTCTCTTGGGGAAATTTAAGCGTTGGCACACAAACTCTCTTTTTGGTTGGAGAGAGCTGTGGCGTTTCCCTACTGTCCTGTCGCCATCTTTGTCCCCTCTTTGGATTTTTTTTTCTTAAATAAGCATTTGCTGCACCCCCTCAGGTTCCTCAGGAGTCCTGACTCTTGATGCCATGAGGTTGGCAGTCTTGCTGGACAAGGCCCAGAATGTGCATCTCTAGGGCACTGCCACAGGAGGTCAATGACCATTGTCTGACGCTTTGAGCCACCAAGACCTGAGTGGCCACTCCTGCCCACCCCCAGTCCTCTGCCTCAGGCTCCTGGGTGAGTCTATCCCACTGCAAATACTGCTTCTCACCTTAAGGCCCCATCACTATTTCCACCTCAGGCCCTGGGCCACAAGATGCACACCTTCTTGGGGTACCTGTCCCTTCACAAGGACAAGATCACCAAGGAGAAGAAAGAGAAGAGGCCCTGGAGGAGCTGCACCAGGTAGGGTCCCCCCTGGTAGAGAGGGGAAAGCAGCACAACACAGCTAAAGCTGGTGACACACACCTGTAATCGCAGCTACTCAGGAGGTGGAGATAAGCGCCAACTAACACTTCACACACCACCCCTCCCCAGCCTGCTGAGGCAGAGCCAGCACTGCACAGGACTCAGAGACACACAGGTAGGGAGTCTGGAGTGGACAGAGGCCCAGGTGTTGGCTGTTTCTGGAACCATTGCCTTTGGTCTATGACTCCCAAACAAACCTTGAGTCAGAGACCGTACACCACAGCTTCTGAGGCTCTGTCAGGCCACCCGCACACGGCAAGCACAGCTGTGGCCCATGCATCACTTTGCCCTCCGCGCAGCAGATCATGATTGCTAAACTCAGGGCCAGTGGCACTGACTGAGTGCACACATTTTCTGTGCAGTGGATTGGCAGCCTTCTTGTGCTTTGCGACGCCTACCCAGCTTGGGACTATTTTAAATGGGGAAAACACCATCAAGAAGTATAGAAAGGCCGGGCGCCGGTGGCTCACACCTGTAATCCTAGCTACTCAAGAGGCTGAGATCTGAGGATCACGGTTCAAAGCCAGCCCAGGTAGGAAACTCCATGAGACTCTTATCTTGAATAAACCACTAGAAAACTGGAAGTGGTGCTGTGGCTCAAGCAGTAGAGTGCTTGCTTTGAGCTGAAGAGTGCATGGACAGTGCCCAAGCCCAGAGTTCAAGCCCCACAACCGAAAAAAAGTATAGAAGGGCAACATCATGGCACAAAATGGCATTAAATGACACCAGTTGGTTCACAGAATTGGAGCCGAAACGAGGGCCAGGCACTACCTTGCTCAGCCTCAGCGGGAAATGTGTCCATCTTGGTCTCAAGCTGTGCACACATCCACAAACAACCCCCAGAAGCACACCACAGGCTTCGATTTGGAGGAAAAACAAGCACTGGGGACTGACTGTATTTGAGAATGCCTTTTATATTTTGAAGTCGAAATTCTAAGGGATACAATGCAGGATGTAAAAAATTTACCAGTGTAGACAGGAGTGGCGGTGCGCACCTGTAATCCCAGTACTCAGGAGGTGGAAGAAGAAAAGATCATGGTCCAAAGCCAACCTGAGCAGTAGTGTCAGACCCTACCTGACAAATAACCAAAGTGTGGCTCAAGTGGTAAAGGACTCGCCTAACAAGCATGAAGCCCTGGGTTTCAAATCCCAGTAGTGTCAAAAAACATGGGGCTGGGAAGGTGGCTCAGTGGTAGAGCACTTGCCTTGCATGCCTGAGGCCCTGGGTTTGATTCCACAGCACCACATAAGCAAAAAGAAAAAAGCCGGAAGTGGAGCTATGGCTCAAGTGGTAGAGTGCTAGCCTTGAGCTGAAGAGCTGAGGGACAGCGCCCAGGCCCAGAGTTCAGGCCCCACGACCGAGCCCTATATATATATATATATATATATATAGCCTTCCAGATGCCGGTGGCTCACGCTTATAATCCCACCTATTCAGGAAGCTGAGATCGGAGGATAGCAATTCAAAGCCAGACCAAGTAGGAAAGTCCATGAGACTCTTATCTCCAATTAACCACCAGAAAACTGGAAGTAGCGCTGTGACTCAGTGGTAGAGCCCTAGCCTTGCGCTGAAGAGCTGAGGGAGTGCCCAGATCCCACGACCAACAACAACAACAACAAATGTAGCATGTGCTAAACAAAAGGAACATTGCCTTAAAGTCCCAAAGAATATAAATAGTTGTTTTATGAGCATGAACACCCCCGGAGGGCATCCAAAATGTGGCTGCAGAATTCTTCTTGGAAGCCTAAGGAAGATGACTGCAGTCTAGGCTAGACCTAGCCAAAAAAAAAAAAAAAAAAAAAGTGAGATCCTATCTCAAAATAACCAGGGTGGAAAAAAGTAGTAGAGTGCCTGCCTAGCAAGAGTGAGTCCTGAGTTCAGATCTCTCTCTCTCTCTCTCTCTCTCTCTCTCTCTCTCTCACACACACACACACACACACACACACACACACACACACACGTAACCCTGTCCATAGGACCTCTACTCCTGTGACACCCACAAACCCCCAGTGGCCCCCAGTAACCCCTTACTGAGCTTAGCATAGGCCCCCTGGACCCAGGACCACGCAACTCAGAAGCAATGGAAGAAACCCAAGTGTTCCAAGACACCAGTGGGAGATGAGTATGCATCTTCCCTTCGAGAAAACTCTGGATGACCTGCAAGTACAGGAGGACTAGGTGAATCACCTGACCAAAAGCAACAGCCAGCTCAGCACCCAGATCCACGAGGTAACGGCTCCCTTCCCCGCCTGACACAGAGGAACCACGCCTGGGCTGCTTCCTGCTTGCCTCAGTTTCCTCAGTCAACTCACCTGTTCTCCATAGCTGGAGGACAATTGGGAGCAGGAAAAGAAAATCCAGGTGGAGAAGGCTCACCTGAACGCCAAGGGCGACTTGAAGATGACCATCAACCTCAACGACCTGGGGCATTCCAAGACAGACCTCAAGGAGGTGGTATAAAAAAAAAAGTATGTCTGCCTGAGTTAGGGCCCGTGATACACGCCTGTAATGCCAGCTACTCAGGAGGCTGAGATCTGAGGACTGAAGTTTGAATCTTATCTCTGATGAAACACCCCCAAAGGTGCAAGTAGTGTAGCTCAAGTGGTAAAGCAAGTCTTGAGCAAAAGAAACTCAGAGATACCACCCAGGTATACAATATAAACCCCAGGACCAGTGCAAAACTAAGTAAATCATAATACCACTACTAAGCAAAATAGATGTGGTGGCTGGGAATATGGCTTAGTGGTAGAGTGCTTGCCTAGCATGCATGAAGCCCTGGGTTCAATTCCTTAGTACCATATAAACAGAAAAGGCCGGAAGTGGTGCTCAGGTGGTAGAGTGCTAGCCTTGGGCAGAAGAAGCTCAGGGACAGTGCCCAGGCCCTGAGTTCAAACCCCAGGACTGGCAAAAAAAATAGATATGGTACAAGTGGTTGAGGACTTACCTAACAGACATAGGCCTTGAGCTCAAATCCTAGAACCACAAAAGAAATAGAGAGAAAAGGGAAGGGAAGAGGGAAGGGAGGTTGGGAAGGAAAGAGAGGGAAAGAGGAAAGGAGGGAAGGGGGGGCTGGGAAGGTGGCTCAGTGGTAGAGCACTTGCCTTGCATGCCTGAGGCCCTGGGTTCCATTCCTCAGCACCACATAAGCAAAAAGAAAAAAGCCAGAAGTGGCACTGTGGCTCATGTGGTAGAGCGCTAGCCTTGAGCTGAAGAGCTGAGGGACAGCACCCAGGCCCAGAGTTCAGATCCCACAACTGGACCAAAAAAAAAAAAGGAAGGAAGGGGGGAAAGGGGGGAGGGAGGGAGGGAGGGAGGGAGGGAGGAAGGAAGGGAGGGGAGAGGAGGGGAGGGGACCTGAGTCATTACAGGTGTCTGGCTGCCTGCTCCATGGCTCTCCAGCTTGGTGGCTCTGCCTCTGGTCTTTTCCTGAGAAGACAACCCTTCTCTTTGCAGGAGGGACATGGAAATCAATTCTTTCACCTTGAAATACAAGGATGAGCAGTTTCTGAATTCCACCCTGCAGCGGAAGTTAGAGGAACACCAAGTACATCCCAGACCCAAAAGTCTGAGCTTCCCCTTTGAAACACACTGTCACTCATCCCCCCCCCATTTTAAAGGAGGGGCTGAGACCTTATGATGATTATGAGGCACTGCACAATCTAACCTCTGCTCTCTGCTGGATTTCATCATCTACCATCTTCCACCCTATGCCCGGCCCCCTTCTACCGCAGGGTCTTTGCATGTGCCTTGTGTCTCTGTGCTTTTAACACTGGACACCATATACTCCCTTCCCTATGTCTTACTCAAGACTGGATGTGTACTCTTACCTGTCTCTGTGTGTGCCAGGCCCAAATCAAAGAGCTAGAGGAAGATCTAGAGAGGCCCAGGAGAGCCAAGGTAAAGGAAATATTTTTACTCCTTCTTGAGTCAAAGGACCCCAATCAATGCTGAGCTCACAGCTAACAGCGGCAGAAACACGCACTGCAGAAGCGAGAGGACAGAGAACCCTTGGCCAGGTGCTGCACCACAGGGCCCCTGAGCCATGATGAGATGCAAAGATACTTCCTGTGGCCAAATCCCGGGGATGGGTGCTGCCAGGGGCCAAGAGAGAAGAAACACTTGGCCTCAATGATGAATGAATAATGTAGGAGAGGGCGCAGGGGGCTCACGCCTGTAATCCCAGCTGCTCAGGAGGCTGAGAGTTGAGGATTGTAGTTCAGAGCCAACCCAAGCAGGAAAGTCCATGAAACTCTTTTTTTTTTTTTTTAATGTTTTTGGGGGGTCCAGTCGTGGGGCCTGAACTCTGGGCCTGGGCGCTGTCCCTCAGCTCTTCAGCTCAAGGCTAGCACTCTACCACTTGAGCCACAGCGCCACTTCCGGCTTTTTTCTTTTTGCTTATGTGGTGCTGAGGAATCGAACCCAGGGCCTCAGGCATGCAAGGTAAGCGCTCTACCACTGAGCCACCTTCCCAGCCCCGAGACTCTTATCTCTAATAAACCAACCTAAAAACTGGAAGTGGCGCTGTGGCTCAAAATGGTAGAGCACTTGCCTTGAGCAGAGAGCTCAGGGACAGCGCCCAGGCTCTGAGTTCTAACCCCATGTGTGACAGAAGAGAGAGAGAGAGAGAGAGAGAGAGAGAGAGAGAGAGAGAGAGAGAGAGAGAGAGAGAGAGAGAGAAGAGGAGCACTGACTCAAGTGGTAGACTGATGGCCTTGAGCAGGGACGTTGCCCAGGCCCTGAGTTCAAGTACTGCTGCAAAAATTAATTAATTTTTTAAAAAGTGCAGACAAGGCCTGAAAGCTGGTGGAAGGTCTGTCACAGACACCTCACTGGATGGGGTTCAGGCCTGCCCCCACCCAGTATGAGTACAGGGGTACAGGGACCCCAAGTACGGTGATGGCTGAGGAAAAGGAGCCTTGGGTAGCTCGGATCAGCATCTGCAAATCCCCCCAGGTGGAGAAGCAGTGCAGAGACCTGTCCAGGGACCTGGAGGACCCGAATGACAGGCTGGAGGATGTGGCAGGACCTCATCAGCCTGCTGCTATCATGGGGGACTGGAGGGGCTCGGGCCCCCAGCGCTGAGAATACCCAGCAGAGAGCTGTGGTTTCCCGAGCAGCCAGCAGAACTCCATTTTGAATAAAGGCTGGAGGAGAGGGACCTCCCCAGCCCCTACTTCCTGCCCAGCGCCCCTGTACAGCCTATGCGTGGAGGCAAAGACTGTGCGTCAAGGGCAGTTGGCTTAAATACACTTGCGGGGGGCGGGGGGGAGAGTATGTGCTGGACCTGGGGCTTGAACTCAAGGCCTAGGCACTGTCCCTGAGCTTTTTTGCTCAAGGCTAGCACTCTATCACTTAAGCCACAGCGCCCCTTCTGGCTTTTTGGTGGTTCACTGAGGTAGGAGTTTCCTGGGCTGTCCTGCCTGCGATCCCCAGATCTCAGCCTCCTGAGTAGCTAGGATTACAGGCGTGAGCCACTGGCATGGGAACTCCATGGGGTTTATAGGAATCTTGCAGGGGTGGAAAAGCCTCAGGCATGGCAGGAAGCAGGGCCAAGGCATGAAAGCTGGAGCTGGGAAGGCCTGGGAGAGGAAGGACACACAGACCGGCAGGCAAGGACAGTTGGCACCTGGAAGGGCTGGAGCAGGCTCTGGTGGAGACCTGAGCTTCCCAAGTTCTGGGGCTAGGTGAGAACTGTACATTTGTGCTCAGCACCCGGGGCAGCCCAGGCCCTAAGCTGGGCATGAAGAGGAGGCTCTTGGTTCAAGGGGCTGCTGCTGCCCACGATCAGGGTGGCAGAAAGCCAGGGAAGTGGACCTCTCCTGGTTAGGGCCCTATGTGAAGTCGAGGTGTGGGTGGTCTTAGTTCCTCTGGAAGCTGGAGATGGTGGGGTGGACCCAGATCCCCCTCCTAAAAATTCTCTCCTTGACAGGCGTGAAGAACTGTGGTTTGAAGCCAACCTGGGCTGATTCCATCACCAATTAACCAGCAAAATGCTGAACTGAAGGCATGGCTCCAGTGGTATAGTTCCCCTGATTTTAATACAGTACACACACACACACACACACACACTCTCTCACACACACAACACACATTTTTATTATATACCAAAATAGACAGTTGTTTTGAGGATAAATTTGTATAATTATTAGAGTTGTAAGTTAAACCAATTGTTTTATCTTATTTTCATGGAATTCCACTTTTACTTGTAACTTCAGCTGACAAACTATGATTAATCATATTTGAATATCTGATAGACACTTTCTTGAAATGGATTTGTATGTATGCCATTAAAAACTGATAGTTTTTGATGATGATAAAATTTGTTTTCAAGCAAAAGCTAAAATTTTGGAAAACCTATTTCTATTACTGTTTCCCAATAGTGAGATTTGAGAAACTTACTCCTCCTACTGTTTCTCAATATATTAACATTTGGAAGACATGTAATATAATAAATCAGTATTTTCCAAAAAAAAAAAAATCTCTCCTTCACCTGGCCTCCCTGTGGGTCTTCGAGTTCATTTTCCATTTTGTTTTAGTTTTCTTTTTTCTTTCTTTCCTGCCTTCTTTCTTCCTCCCTTCCTTGCGTCTTTCTCCTTCCTTTCTTCTTTCTTTTTCTTCCTTTCTACACTGGGAATTGAACTCAGAGCCTCTCCCAAGCACTCTGTCACCACTCAGCCTTTTTTTTTTTTTTTTTTGCTTTGATTTTCAAGCAAATCTTGCCTTTTTGCCCAGGGCTGGCTCACCATGGACTGTCATCCTCCTACTTTTGTCTGTCTTGCAGTTGGAATTACAAACATGACCCACTATACCTGGGTTATGGATTGAGATGACATAACTTTTTTGCTTGGACTGGCCTTAGACTACTGTGCTCCCAATCTTTACCTTTGGGAGGTCAATCTTTACCTGCTGGAATTACAGGTGTGACCCACCACACCTGGCTCCCAATATGACACCTTCACTGCCTTTACCAAGCCCCTGTGGTCACATATATTTGTATTCACAGGTGGCCAAAGTTGGGATTTGAATGTGTTGTGGGGTTGGAGGTGGGGTGCAGTTCAATACATAACACACGTCGTACACATGGCCTGCGTCGAGGCTAAGGACTGGCAATTCTAGGACATTCCTCTGCAGGACGCAGAATACTGTCAGGACCACAGAAGGACAGATGAGCTGTGGCCACCCGCAGGAGGGCAGTGCCAACCTCATCTGCTCTCTCCTCCCCTTCTTCCCTCCCCCCCCTCTTCCCTTTCCTCCTCCGCAGATCAAGCAGAACCACAAGTGGGAGGTAGAGCTGCTGACGCTGTGAACTGGAGGAGGCTGCCCTGCAGAGCCAGGCCACGGCCTCAGTGCTGTGCAGGAAACACACGGACCCCGTAGCAGAGCTGATGGAGCAGGTGGAGAGCCTGCAGAGCATCACGTTCAAGCTGGAGAAGGACTAGCAAGTCATGAAAGCTGAGATCGACGACCTCAATGCCAGAATGGAGGCTGCGCAGAAGTCCAAGGTGAGGGGGCCCCTCCCAGAGCCCGGGAGGTTCCAGCACCAGCCCCCCCACACCAGGCCACATTCCAGACCATGAAGGAGACTGGGACAAACCTGTCCCAGGTCCTCACTGTCCTTGGGTTCCTCATCTGGAAAATGGAGGGGAAAACAGTAACACTCACTGCAGAGTTATTGTAAGTCTCCGATTGTCCCTGACCCAGAAGAAATGTCCATTGAGCTGGGTTCCTTCTTCCTGGGCAGGTAAACACGTCTGGAAGCTGGAAGAAAGCCTAGCAGAAGCTAACGCCAAGGTGGTCGAGCTGGAGCAAAAACCAGGCAATCAACTCCATCAGGACCCGCCTCCTCCAGGGCCCATGTGAGCCTGGGGAGCCGCCAGGAACCTTGGGAGATGGAGGAACTCCTGTCTCCTCCCCAAGCTTTCTGGTCTGGAAAATTCACACCGAGATTCCTGGCCAGAGGACGGCAGACTGTTCTTCATTTGCGTGTTCCTGTCCCTTCTCTCAGTCCTGACAAAACACAGTCTCCAAACTTTTCTTGCGTATGGGTGCTGGTCCTAGGGCTTGAACTCAGGGCCTGGGCACTGTCCCTGAGTTTCTTTGCTCAAGGCTGGTGTTCTACCATTTGAGCCACAACACTACTTCTGGTCCTTTTGGTGGTTCATTGGAACGAAGAGTCTCATGGATTTTCCTTCTAGGTTGGCTCTGAACCCTGATCCTCTCAGATCTCAGCCTTCTGAGTAGCTAGGATTACAGGCATGAGCCAGTGGCACCTGACTCCAAACATTTTAAAGCTGCACCCCAGATGAATATAAAATGACCATTCATCAATAATTCTATTAATTCATGAATGAGATAACCTGAAAAGACTTCCGTCTAAGAAGACTGGTAAGGCTGAGCTGTATAGATTCTACCAGAAAAGTTCCACTAAAACAACTTTGCTAAATTACCTGCAAACCTCAGGTGTGTCCTTCAAGGCTCTAATATGGTAGCCTCTGGGTTTTGTTTTGTTTCATCCTATCACAAAGAAAATCCTTTGCCTCTCTGTGACTAAATAGTTTGCCATTGATTGATACGCAAGTTCTTGTAGCTTTGCAGGAGTACAGCTCTAGTCAGCAGTAAACAGAAAAGCAGACAGAGCATTAGCTCTTCGCTCACATTAAGTTGCAGGCAACCTGTGGTCTCATTTCTGTATTTGGAGTACTTTCCTTTTCAGTACTAGATTATTGAATGTGGAGCCTAACACTTGATAGGCAGGTACACTACCATTGAGGCCACAGCCTCAGCCCTTTTTTGCTTTAGTTATTTATTTTTGGGGCTAGGATCTCACAGTTTTGCCCACATCTTGGCCTGTGATCCTCCTACTTATATCTGGCATTATAGGAATGAACCATCATGTCTGGCTTATTGACTGAGGTGGGGGGGGTGCGGTGGAAAATCTCACTAATTTCTTTTTAGCCTAGTTTGGCCTCAAACTGACATTCTCCCATCTCTACCTGCCCAGTTCCTGAAATGATAGGCATGAGCCACTATACTTGGCCTCGGACTGCTGCTTAAAGTAGGGTTAAGGAAAGCGAGTCTTCGTGCAATGACTCTCTGACGCATGGAATGGGACCCCAGCAGTCACTCAC
Source organism: Dipodomys merriami (assembly GCF_024711535.1). Classification (NCBI taxonomy): domain Eukaryota; kingdom Metazoa; phylum Chordata; class Mammalia; order Rodentia; family Heteromyidae; genus Dipodomys; species Dipodomys merriami. Next base: position 18,937,147 of record NW_027203604.1, read on the forward strand.
AGATGAAGAGGAGTGGGTTCTGGGAAGGTGATCCAGACAAAGTACAGATGAGACTCTGTGCTTCACTGGTTTCTCCAAGGTCCTGTGAGAATTAGGAGCTGAGGCTTTGCTGTCTGAGGCCACAGAGTCCACGTGAGCTACCCGGACACTGGCAACCCTGGGCCACACCCCGTGCTGAGCCCCCCTCCTTTGGTAGCTGCTGGGTGGTGCAATGGGCTTCCCACTCCAGCTCACTTGGGCAGCCCACCGTATTTATGAGATCCTTTGGCAGCAATGCTCAGGGCTGCTTTGAATTGGGTTGGAGAGCCAGTTTTTCAGCCATATTGCATTGCTTTTCTTCCCACCCAGCTGAAAACAGTGAACTGACCTGCGAGTATGAAGAGTCCCAGAGCCAGCTCCATCAAATCCTGCGGGTGAAACTGTCTCTCACCTCCCAAGTGCATGATTACAAGAAGAGTCCAAGGTTGGTTTGAAGTGGAGCTGTCTCCTAGAGGAAAATAACAGTTTAAGTTGGGCACCATAGCTCACATCTATAATCCCAGCTGCTCAGGAGGCAGAGATCGGGAATATTGAGATTCCAGAGCAGCCTGGGAAAAAGTTACTGAGATACCCCCTACCCCCATCTAAACAAATAAGCTAGGTATGGTATCGTGCATGTGTGAGCACAGATATTCTGTTGGCATAGACAGGAGGAAAGTGGTCCAAGGTCAGCCCAGGCAAAAACGAAAGACTTTATCTGAAAAATAACAAAAACAAAAAGGACCAGTATGTGGCTCAAGTCGCAGAGTGCATGCCTAGTAAACACAAAGCTCTGAGTTTGAGCCCTGGTACTGTCAAGGAAAGGAGGGGAGGAAAACAATCATGGACAGATAGCGTGGACTAAAGCACCAGGTGTGAGTATGTCATGTCTCCACTGATGTTCACAGGAGCGTGGGGTTGCATACAGCTATGCAGCAGCCTCAGTGCCAGGGCAGAACGCAGGTCCTCCTAGGCTCGTCCCACAGTCCCACCACAGCACAGCTGTCATGAGTCTCACCGACACCAAGCATGACCTGGACCTGCTGAAGGAATGGCTGGAGAAGGAGCAGGGCGGCAAGTCAGAGCTGCGGCGCCTTGTGTCCAGACTCAATACCGAGGTGATCACCTGGGGGACCAAGTACGAGACAGACACCATGCAGAGGACCAAGGGGCTGGAGGAGACCAAGTGAGTGGTGGCCTCCAGCAAGAGCCAGAGGCTGAGCAGGAGGTGGTAGTGGTGGCTCTCAGTCTCAGGAGTCCCTGCTGACCAGGGCCAAGACCAGAAGGAAGTTGTCTGCACTTGCATGTACTGTGCATCCTTGTGTGCTGTTCACTGCTCGGGACCAATCCACACTTGCTCACTGCTGTCAGAGATGCAGCAGCTGGATGGATGGATGCATGATGGATGCATGAGAGGATGGGTGGATAAATAGATGATGGATAGATGGAATTATGGGTGGATAGATAGGAAGATGGATGGGTGGGTGGATCGATGGAGGGTGGATGGATAGATGGACAAATGGGTGATGGATAGATGGATAGGTGGAAGGAATGGTGGATTGATGGATGATAGACGGACAGATACATTGATGGACGGATGGAAGATGGATGGGTGGAATGATAGATGGATGGGAAGATGGATGAATAGATGGATACATTCATGGATAGTATGATGGATGGATGGATGGTGGATGGATGATTAATGATTAATACGTGGATGGATACATAGACAGCTGGCTGGCTGGACAGCAGACAGCAGCCATTCTTCTCACCAACACTCTATCTTACAACTTTTCCACTCTTAACCCAGAGCTCAGTGCCATGCCCTGGGCCCCCACCAATGGCAGGCCAGGCCTGTGTACTCCTGTCTCCTTGACAGCCAGTCTGGTCCTCATCCATAGGAGGAAGCTGGCGGGTAGGCTCCAGGAAACAGAGGAGGCAGCTGAAACTGCCCAGGCCTGGATTACGTCCCCTGAGAAAAATAAACAGAGGTTCCAGGCAGAAGTGGAGGACCTCCCCATCCACTTGGAGAAGGTGAGAGGTTGGAAAGCTCACAGCCCTGGCTGGGTGAGGCCATCATATGCCTGTGACAGGAGAGTGGGGCACAGGGTTTGTCTTCACGAGTGCACTGGACATGTGTGGGTGTGTGTGTGTGCGCTGCATGTGCGTGCCCACAAAAAGAAGGGAGGAGGGAGGGAGAAGGAGGAGAGGGCAGGAAGGAGACTTACTGGGTCTCATTCTTGCTAGCCAAGCACTCTACCACTTCAGCCCTTTTTTGCTTGAGCTATTTTTTTAGATAGGGTTACATACTTTTGCCTAGGCTGTCCTCACACCACGATCCTACCCTCTCCTGAACAGCTGGAATTACAGCTGTGGGCTACCACGCTCAGCCCTATTCTGAGATCTTAACACCCATCAAACTACAACCATCATCACAGGACCGGCAAGGGATTGGTTCCAGGATTCTCCAAGGATCTTCAAATCTGTGGGTACTCAAGTTCCTTATGAAGTGTTTGCATACCCTTTCATATGTTCTATGTACCTATTTTTGAATGTGCTGGGGTTTGAACTCAGGACCCCAAGTTTACATTGTGAATACTCTACCACCTGAATCCTGTCTCAGTTCATGCCTTCCCGAATATTCTTGATCTGTGGCTGGTTGACTCTATGGCTGGTAGATGCAGAATCTGAGGATAAGGAGGAACAGCTGTATTTAAATAGGTCCATGAAGAGAAAATGTATTCCTAGAAAGTTATGTGACAAGTCTTCCCATTTCCCTCTTGTGTACACAAACCAGGTCTCACCACGCTGTGTAAGTATGTCTCATTGCATCTATGGTAAGGACTGATTGGCCCAGGGCTGGGGGCGTGGCTCAGTGGTGAGGACGTGGTTCATTGGTGTGGGCCTGGTGCTAGAACTCTTGCCTAGCATGACCAAGGCCCCGGGTTTGATTCTAAGCACCACAAATATATATTTTACAAGGTTTCCTCCTGAGTAGCTAGGTCTTTCTTTTCAGTGGTACCAGGGTTTGAACTCAAGAGCCCCACACTTGCTAGTCAGGCAATTTACCACTTGAGCCACACCCCAGCGTCTCTTACTTTTAGTTATGTTTCAGATAGAGTTTTGCTTTTTCCAGGGACTAGCCAAGATCTTCCTACCTCTACCTCCGAAATTACTGGGATTATGAGGCATGGACTAGAATTTTCTCCAGTGTTGAATGAGGAGTTTGGGTCATGAGAAATGCATGTCACCCAACCTAATTTCCCCATGATGCATTTCTCTAGATGATAACATGTCTTGTTTTCAGACTTGATTTTCCTGTGGTTCTTCCAGCTGCCTCATAACCCTCTGGTGATCATATATGCACTGCTGTGCAAGGTTACGTTTTATAAAGTTTGGGGGAGGCAGAACCCCTTGGCTGTCAGGGATTTGTTTGGAACATTCTCACATGATATGGCTTCTTGGCTGTGTGGCCACTGGACAGAGCCACATTTTCTGACTCAGTTACCTGCGACCTGTCACAGTCAGTATGGGTCCAGGATCCTTCCCACACCGACGGGAGGGCTGTGTGTTCTCCTGGGAAGCTCTGTGTGTGTGTGTGTGTGTGTGTGTGTGTGTGTGTGTGTGTGTGTGTGTGTGTGTGTGTGTGTGTGTGTGTGTGTGTGTGTGTGTGTGTGTGTGTGTGTGTGTGTGTGTGTGTGTGTGTTCATGTACACATCTGCCCACAGTATTGGAATGTGAATGCAGACTAGGTTGGTGCTCTACCACTTGACCCAGGCTCCTAGCTTTTTCCTGTAGTTGTTTTTCAGGTAGGGTCTTCCTTTTTTTTTTTTGTCTTGGCCAGCTTCACACCACAATCCTCCTACCTATGCTGCTCTCTTAGCTGGGACATTTGTGAGTCACTACTGCCTAGTTTATTGGTTGAGATAGGGTCTTCTAATTGGCCATCATCAAACCACAGTCCTTCTGATCTCCATCTTCTAAGTAACTGGGATTACAAGCATGAGATACAGTGCTCAGCCTAGACATCTTATTTTAATTCAGGCTGACAAATCAGTCTGCAAACTCACAGTTTGAAGCCATCCCAGGCAGACAACTCCAAGAGACTCTTATCTTCAATTCACAGCAAAAAGTTCAAAGCAGAGCTATAGCTCAAGTGGTAGAGTACTAGCCTTCAGTGAAAAAGCTCAAGGAAACCAGGCACTTGTGGCTCACACCTGTAATCTAGCTACTCAGGAGGCTGAGATCTGAGAATTGTAGTTCAAAGCTGGCAGGAAAGTCTGTGAAACTTTTTTTTATCAGTCATGGTGCTTGATCTCTGGACTTGGGGGGCTGTCCCTGTGCTTTTTAGCTCAAGATAAGCACTCTACCACTTGAACCACAGAGCCAATTCTGGTTTTCTAGAGTCTCATGGAAAAAAAAAATGCCGGACACCGGTGGCTCACTCCTGTAATCCTAGCTAGGCTGAGATCTGAGGATTGCGGTTCAAAGCCAGCCCAGGCAGGAAAGTCTGTGACTTTTTTTTTAATATATTTTTTATTGTGAAAGTACTGTACAGAGGGGTTACAATTACATGGGCAAGGTAATGAGTGCATTTAAATCAAACATTGTTGCTTCGTTCTTTGTTTCCCCTTACCATCCTTTCCCATCTCCCCACCCACCCCTGACCACCATACTCCCCCCCCCACGCCAAAGATGTATAGTTCATGAGACTCTTAATTCCAATAAACCACCAAAAAACTGGAAGTACGCCATGGCTCAAGTGGTAGAGCACTCGCCTTGAGCTGAAGAGCTCAGGGACAGCACCTAGGCCCAGAGTTCAAGCCCCATGACAGACCAAAAAAAAAAAAAAAAAAGAAGGCAGGCAGAAAGAAGGGTAGAGTAACAAAGGGAAGGGAAGGGAGACAAAGGGAAGGGAAGGGAGGCAAAGGGAGGGAGGGAGGAAAGGAGGAAGAAAGGTAAGAAGGGAAAGGAAAGAAGGAAGGGAAGGAGGGAAGGAGGGAAGGAGAAAGAAAGAAAGAAAGAAAGAAAGAAAGAGAGAGAGAGAGAGAGAGAGAGAGAGAGAGATGCCTGGTGCCCATGGCTCACTCCTGTAATCCTAGCTACTCAGAAGGCTGAGATCTGAGGATCACAGTTCAAAGTCAGTCTGGGCAGGAAAGTCTGCGAGACTCTTATATCCAATTAACCACCAGAAAACTGGAAGTGGCGCTTTGGCTCAAATGGCAAGCCTTAAGCTAAAGAGCTAAGGGCTCAGGTCCAGAGTTCAAGCTCCACCATTGACCAAAAAAAAAAAAAAAGAAAAGAAAAGGGAGGGGAGGGGGGGAGAGAGGAAGGAAGGAAGGAAGGAAGGAAGGAAGGAAGGAAGGAAGGAAGGAAGGAAAGGCAAGCTCTGGTCTGGGAAAATGGAGAATGCTGCCTGAGCCCAGGCCTGAGCAGAGGTCATAGGGCAGCCACAGCCTTCCCACAGTGTGTGTTCAGAGCCAGAGTGTGGAAAGGAGGCCCATGGGAGCTGAGGGAGGGATTGGGAGATGGGGCTCCTCCCCCTCCCCCTTCCCCCTGGCCTCCTCTTCCCAGGCCAACGTGGTCACTGCTGCCCTGGACAAGAAGCAGTGCATTTGATAAGATGCTGGCCCAGTGTCAGCACAAGTTCAAGGAGCTGCGGGTGGAGGTGGACAGCTCGCAGAAGGAGTGCTGCGTGTACATGACCGAGAGCTTCAAGATCAAGATGGCCTATAAGGAGTTTTTCTAGCACCTAGAGCCAGTGAAGAAGAAAACCTAGGGGCTGGGAAGGTGGCTCAGTGGTAGAGCGCTTGCCTTGCATGCTCAAGGCCCTGGGTTCGATTCCTCAGCACCACATAAGCAAAAAGAAAAAATCCGGAAGTGGCGCTGTGGCTCAAGTGGTAGAGCACTAGCCTTGAGCTGAAGAGCTGAGGGACAGTGCCCAGGCCCAGAGTTCAGGCCCCACGACCGGACCCCAAAAAAAAAAAAAAAAAGAAGAAGAAAACCTGCAGGGTGATGGCCCCGCCTGGGCCACGCCCCAGGCCTGGTTCCTGCTGAGTGCCCTGGAAACTGAGCCCTGTGAGTTTCCTCATCTGCAAAACCAGGAAATAACTTTTTCCTTGACAGCTTCGTGTGAGAATAAAATCTGACATATATGAAGTCCTTACCTGGCACACACAGTGGCTTGAATGACTTTCTATTCTGAGTCCTTACATTTCTCATAAGTGAATAATCCATGTTTCACAAGACTCAGGGACTGGAGTTTTTTTCCACTTTATCATAATTCTTTTTTTTTCAAATTTTTATTGTGATTAAGTGGTTACATAATTTCCCAAATTTCACAGTATTGTGGGATAGTGATGCTTAGTTAAAGTCACAAACACATTCTAATTTCATGGAGCAAATTGTCTATCACGGTCTATAACATTTATGAGTTCTATGAGCTTTGCAATACAGTTATTTCTTCCACATTGGGTGACATGTACATTTCTTTTGTTTTGCATAGCATCAGCTGTTCCCTTTTTCCAACTTGTTCCCTCCCTCCCATTGCTGCCGTTGAGTTGCTTAGTTCATTTTGATCAATGTCCAGTGCAGCTGATGGGTCCCGCTGTTGTATGTTTTTCCCTGATTCCCTCTAGTTCTGTGTCATCCTCCTGGTTTCCCTCCGGTGTGCACATATATACCATACATGTGATCAGCAGCATGGGGTTAGTTAGTAGTGTTTCGACCAGATGAGTGGAAGTTCTTTGTTTCTTAAGTCCTGTTAATTTTGTCGGATCACCTTACGTTTTGGATTTAGCATCCACTTATCAGGGAGACCATGTACCGTTTGTCTCTTTGCACTTGGCTTACCTCGCTCAACATGATTTCTTCTAGCTCCATCCATTTCGCTGCAAATGCCATTATTTTGTCCTTTCTAATGGCTGCATACTACTCCATTGTGTATAGATACCACAATTTTTGGATCCATTCATCTGTGGTGGGACATCTGGGTTGTTTCCATATCCTGGCTATTGTGAACAGTGCTGCAATAAACATGGAGGTGCATGTGTCCTTGTATACTGGTTCCTGTTGTCAGGATAGATCATAATTCATTTTTATTGGTAGAAAATAAACACTTATTCCAGTTTCAAAGTTGTTATACTTGAAGTTCCTAATTCTAAAATTAAAAAAAAAGAATTTACTCACTTAATTCTTTTTCTACGAAGACAATGAGACTGTGGCTTAAAAAAGAGTGTTCAGCACCATTTTCTCAGGGTCTTTCAAATTTTGTTGTGAGCTGGGCGCCAGTGGCTTATGCCTGTAATCCTAGCTACTCACGAGGCTGAGATCTGAGGATCGTGGTTCAAAGCCAGCCCAGGCAGGAAAGTCCCTGGGACTCTTATCTCCAATAAATCATTAGAAAACTGGAAGTGGCGCTGTGGCTCAAGCAGTAGAGCGCTTGCCTTGAGCTGAAGAGTGCAGGGACAGTGCCCAAGCCCAGATTTCAAGCCCCACAACCGACCAAAAATAAAAAGTTTGTTGTGAAAGTGTCTAGGAACTTTGCCATCTGTAAGGTGCAGGAGTTGCTGAGCTGTGTGGGAAGCCTCTCTGGGACAGACAATAGGGAGCTAAGCATCACAGGTCAGTGTATGTTCAGCACAATAATCTGCTCTGTAACAACAGTCCCTTTCCCTCCCCTCTCCCTCCAGAGGGACATGCTTCTAAGCACTGAGGTATGAGGAGTCGCATTATTATTGGCTTTCCAGCTAGTAACAGTAAGTATCTGGCACAGATGCAATTGGTCCTTAATGTCCTGTGATTTTAGGAAATTCTGTAAATAATTTGGATTTAGTTCAATTTATTCAGAACTTATACATTCTTTTCTTTTTTTGAGGGGGGGGTCTGGTTGTGGGGACTGAACTGGGCCTGGGCGCTGTCTCTCAGCTCTTCAGCTCAAGGCTAGCGCTCTACCACTTGAGCCACAGCGCCACTTCCGGTTTTTTCTTTTTGCTTACGTGGTACTGAGGAATCGAACCAAGGGCATCATGCATGCAAGGCAAGCGCTCTACCACTGAGCCACCTTCCCAGCCCAGAACTTATACATTCTTAATAAGGTTTACTACTCTGGCAGGGGAAGGGTCTGCTGGTTTAGCATCCTTATAAAACATATACATGTGCAGACAAGTCATTGTCTTAGAGCATAATTATGGTACTACATTATTTAGACTAGCATCTAACAAAACATCCACAATTAAAATAGCTGATGAAACTAAATCCACAGTTAAGACAACATATTCTCATTCTCACTTAAGCAATGTTTCTTAGAGAACTTTTAAAAAAAACTATGTGTGTGTGGGGGGGTGTAGTTGTGGAGGTGGGAGGGAAGGGATGATATGGAAAAACAAAGGAGGAGGCAATAATGCTTGATAAGAAATGTACTCATTACCTTGCTCATGTAATTGTAACCCCTCTATATAGTATTTTCACAATAAAAAACTTATTTGAAAAACAACAACAAAAAAAACCTATGTGTTCTTAAAGCCATGTTAGGAGAGGTAAACAAGCCTTCCTCATTCTTTACTGTGGGATTTCACTTGGGATCAAGACAGAAATTCCCATATATAAATATTTCAGAAGGGGCTGGGAAGGTGGCTCAGTGGTAGAGGGCTTGCCATGCACACATGAGGCCCTGGGTTCGATTCCTCAGCACCACATAAGCAGAAAAGGCCGGAAGTGGCACTGTGTCTCAAGTGGTAGAACACTAACCTAGAGCTGAAGAGCTCAGGGATGGCGCCTAGACCCAGAGTTCAAGCCCCACGACCGACCAAAAAAAATTTTTTTTTTCAGAAAAATCCACAGGAGTATTAAAAGTCTTTTACGCAAAGTGATGTCTAATGCCTATCTTTCTGCATCAGTAAGAAGTAAGGCAGACCAGAATTTCCTAATAGCACAAAGGCAAGTCCACATACTTGATCAGACGTCAAAGGACTGAGGTGGACTACTATGTCACTCTTAGTTGGAGTTTTTGCTGCCTTTTTCTATATTCTGTTCAGCAATGTGAGTAAAGTGGATTTTTGTTAAGAGAATAGTGTTGGGTTTCCAGGACCTCTTTTGGGCCTTTCTTCCTAAATGGAATATACAACAAGTAAGGGAGTGGGGGAGGTAATATGGGAAAACTACTCTTTCCAGCTCAGAAGGATTTGATGAAGCCCATATATGTATTCAAGAAGACCATGGGATCCTCTAGCTGTGGGTCGTGGCTAATGTGGTCATCCAGAATTGACACTGTAGACTGCGGCAGCATTTTCCTGTACAGCTCCAAAACCTTTGGGTAGGGGTTTATAGGATCCAATGGCCCATAGATAAAATGAATGGGAATCGTTACAGAGGCAAGGTCTCACCCCTGTCTTTGGACCCTCTGAGAGTGAGCTGTGGGACATGTGGGCTGGAATCCGCAACAACGATGGGAACCTGGCCATTGACAGTCTCTTGTAGTACGTTAATCAGAGGAAAAAGGTTAGAAGATGCTGGGTGGGAGCACTTGCCTCTGGGACTGGAGTTGCATTGCTCTGGATATTGCTTTAAATTTTTGGCCTATGTAGCTGGGTGCTGGTGGCTCATGTCTGTTAGCTGCATGGGAAGCTGAGATCAGGAGGATCACAATCCCAGGCCAGCTCAGGCAAAAAATATCTGTGATACCATCTCCACAAATGAGAAGCTGGATGTTTTGGTGCATGCCTGTGATCCCAGCCAATGATGGATCAAGGCCCAAGTGCGGACCTGAATGGCAAGCAAGACCCCCATCTTAAAAAATACCCAGCAAAACACAGAGCTGGAGGTATGGCTCAAGTGGTAGAGCACCAGCCAGGAAAAAGCAAACTGAGCAAGAATGAGGCACTGCATTCAAACCCTGATACCACCAAAAATGTCTTTGGCTATCTGATGAATTTCATCTGATTACAGAAACCACTAACAAGAGCTCTCCCTTTTCCCTGTTCGTTTCCTTTGCATTGGGTGCTAAGGAATGCAGGCAGCTATGGGGGAGATGAGGAGGGGTGAAGCATCCAGCTGCTCAGGACTAAGCTTTGAGCTGTGTCAGGCATTGGGGTGACAGGAACAATGGGTCTGTCTTAGTTGAGGGGCTACATATTCATGTCAAGGACAGAATGTGTCATGTCGGGACCTGTCCCTTCTCTAAAAGTCTTTCTCATGTGGACAACTGCAGTATCTGTTCCACTATCGCCTCCATAAAAGATATGTGCAAAACACAATGACAGCCTGCTTTCCTCTTTATAGCTTTCATTTTCTGTGTGTGGGGATGGGGGTGGGGAAGCTTAAGACACAGTCTCCCTGTGTATTCAGCATGATCTTGAATTCATGAGCCTTTTGCCTCCCTCTCCTGAGTGCTGGCATTACAGGCATATGCTACCATACCCAGCTCTAGTGTTCGTATTTAAGAATTTGTATTTTTATCTAAGACTTCCAAATCTGAATACAAATTTCACAACTACCAAATATCATGGGTCTAACTGTATACTTGGACCCTAATTCCCAGACTACTTTCTATTGGAAGCCATGAATACTGCACCATTTTGTTGAGGTTCATTTTAAACTGTGTGTGTGTGCATACACACAAGCATGTGTTAATATTGGGGCTTTCACTCAGAGCCTGGATGCTGTCCATTTTTCTCTCAAAACTAATGTTCTACCACTTGAACCACAGCTCTATTTCTGGCTTTTTGCTGGTTAATTGGAGATAAGAATCTCATGGACTTTCCTGCCTGGGCTGACCTCAAACCATGGTCCTCAGATTTCAGCCTCCTGAGTAGCTAGGATGACAGGCATAAGCCACCAGTGTCCTCTGCTCTTTCCACATTTTGAAAGGGCATATCAGAGAAATAAAGACAAACTAGGTTTCCTAAAGCCAAGAGAGTCAAAGAATCCTTTGAGAGGTAACACCTGTAGTGCAGCTGGCTACAAGTTCCATCCCTGCATCTCTCAGGATGCTCACTGGCAGATCTGTAATGGATTTTGTTGTAGTTGCTGGTACTCTGGCTTGAATTCGGGGCTTTCTTGCCCATGGCTGGTGCTTGAGCCATGCTTCTAGCCCAGTGTTTTGCTGACCCACTGGAAACGAGTCTCAGAATTTTCTGCCCAGGCTGGCTTCAAACCACAATCCTCAGATCTCAGGCAGCTGAATGGATTACAGGCATGAGCCATGGGGGCTGGCCCCTCCTGGTTGTCTTTAGATTGAATGGTGTCGTAGGTTTCCATTGTTCTAACACTTCTTGACTCCATTTTTTTCAGCCTTTCTTTTTTCCTTCCCTGCAACTGGACCAAATGTGGAAACACTGCCACAAGGTGGTGAGGTGGGGAACTACTGTGTGTGGATTTCCTGGTCGTAACTTAGAATTATATTTGAGTTTCACGGCTGACAGAACATCCTGAGAGATGTGCAGTTAGGGATATCTTTCCATAAAATAGCAATTCAACTTTCCCCCATTTAAACTCAGGCTCTTGTTTGCGCTTCCATTTGCTCAGGGGTATGATCTGAAGAACTCTACCCTTCCATTTCCTCAACAATTAAGCCAAAACAAGTACAGAGTCCCTCCCATACTAACCTGAAGTTTCATTATAATGGCTTGGTACACATCCCATTAAGCCTGACACTTCCCAAGTTCCTTAGGTCATTCCCTAGGACTTCCTGTGCTCATCCCCAGAGGGGCTTTTGGCCTATCAACCATTCTAGCAGGTGTCAGCTTGGAGGCTTCTTACTGGAGAAATGTGGGGGGGCTCCCTAGGCTTTAAGGAGGCACTGTGGTGATTTCCTAAAGGGCATCCCCTCCCCCGCCTCACGGAATTCCAAAGCAGCCCTCCTTGCCTTTCAGGATCCAGGTGTGTTTGTGCCTTCCTCAACTTCCTAATAGCAGAACTAGAAAAGTTCTTGTAGTGGGATATGAGGTGATGTTTTTAGCTTCATATTTCTAAGAAAATGGACCGGCACAGAGACAGTGGCTCACCCCTATAATCCTAGATACTAAGGAAGTTGGCATCTGAGATCAAGGTTCAAAACCAGCCTGGGCAGGAAAGACTGTGAGACTATGATATTCAATTAACTACCAAAAAGCTAGAAGTAGAACTGTGGCTCAAGTGGTAGAGGACCAATCTTGAGTGAAAAAGCTAAGGAATGATGCCCAGACCCTAAGTTCAAAGTCCTAATACCAGCACACACAAAGAAAAAGAAAAAAGGACTTGTGACACACACGCTTTGTCATGTAATTGCAGAATGGTTTGATACGAAAATATAATCTATGGTCTTGTAAAAAAAAATTTATTAGCTGGGCACTGGTGGTTCACGCTGGTAATCCTAGCTATTCAGCCTTACCCAGGCTGAGGTTTGAGAATTGTGGTTTGAAGCCAGCCTTGGCAGGAAATTCTGTGAAACTCTTACCTCCAATTAATCACCAAAAAGCTGAAAGTGGAACTATGACTCAACTGGTAGAGTATTACTAGCCTTGAGCAAAAAGCTTACGAATAGCACACAGGCCCTGAGTTCAAGTTTTGGACCAGCACACGCACACACACGCACACACACACACACACACACACACACACACACACACACACACACACACACACACACACACACACACACACACACACACACACACACACACACACACACACACACGACACTAATTGGTAATCCGCAAATCCACAGAAGTCAAAGTAAGGGTACAGACACAGAGAAAATGGACCAACAACTAAATGGCTTTTCTTAATGTCTTGAGCCAGCTTTCAAGGCTGTTATTTCTCCTCAGGAAATCATCACAGAAACTCCCAACCCTCCCACCCACTAGCTACTGGGAATCAAGACAGAAGATTTGCTAGAAAAAGGCCAGTCATAACTTAGTTGAATCAAAGGCCCAAAGGGAACCTGCTGAACATTATAAAGGACTGTTCTTTCTACATTTTCCTATGCTATGTTTTAGACTAAAAAAAATGTTCTGCTGCCAGGTCCTGAGGTACATGCTTAGAACCCTAGTACTCAGAAGGCTTTAGTAGAAGAATCCTCAGACTTCTGCATCCCAAGTAGCTAGGTTTACAGGTATAAACCACCACTAGCCCAAGGCTACTAAATCTCACCTTTAGAACAGGTATGAATTTGTAAACTGAAATTCCTGGAAGCTGAATCGTATTAACATAGTATTATGGAGAGATGAATGTTGCAGGTTGAGAGACAAAATGATCTTGGGCTATCTTAGACACTTGAATCACCATTCACTTTTTAAAAATTTTTTAGCTAATTCTCATGATTATCATGTAAGCCTCTGGGAATGGATGACTAAGCTTAGGGAACCCCTGTTCCCCACCCACTCAAAGCTAATAGCTGAAACCTATAGGAAGTGACTTGATTTCCCCACCTAGCTGAAGCCTCATCAACTGACTTTGATAATAGTGCTGATTTATGCCTTTCTTTCATTATGGGAATGTAAACATTTGAGTAACCTCTCCCATGATGACAGATGTCATTCACAGTAATTTAACCTGTGTCCCTTCTGGCTCAGAATAGACTATTGTTTCTGCTAAGGCAGAGTTTATTTCACATCATGGTGGTCAAACAAATCATCAGGAATGGAGCAAGCACGTTGGAGACAGGTAGTGAGACTCAGTGTTTACCCCTGAACTTCCACAGGTTCAAGGGCAGCAGTCTGTCTGGGCGGAAGTGTGGTTCAGGACATTTGTTTTTTTTGTTTTTTTTTTTTTTTGGGTCCAGTCGTGGACCTGAACTCTGGGACTGGGCGCTGTCCCTCAGCTCTTCAGCTCAAGGCTAGCACTCTACCATTTGAGCCACAGTGCCACTTCCGGCTTTTTTCTTTTTGCTTATGTGGTGCTGAGGAATCGAACCCAGGGCCTCATGCATGCAAGGCAAGCACTCTACCACTGAGCCACCTTCCCAGCCAGGACATTTGTGTGTGTGTGTGTGTGTGTGTGTGTGTGTGTGTGTGTGTGTGTGTGTGTGTGTGTGTGTGTGTGTGTGTGTGTGTGTGTGTGTGTGTGTGTGTGTGTATCAGTCGTGGGGCTTGAACTCAGGGTCTGGGCACTGTCCCTAAGTTTCTTTTTATGGTCAAGGCTAACACTCTACCACTTGAGCCACAGTGTGTGTGTGTGTGTGTGTGTGTGTGTGTGTGTGTGTGTGTGTGTGTGTGTGTGTGTGTGTGTGTGTGTGTGTGTGTGTGTGTGTGTGTGTGTGTGTGTGTGTGTGTGTGTGTGTGTGTATCAGTCGTGGGGCTTGAACTCAGGGTCTGGGCACTGTCCCTAAGTTTCTTTTTATGGTCAAGGCTAACACTCTACCACTTGAGCCACAGTGCCACTTCTGGCTTTTTCTGTTTAAGTGATACGGAGGATTTGAAACCAGGGCTTCATAAATGCTAGGCTAGCACTCTCCCACTGAGCCACCTTCCCAGCCCATTGGTTCAAGACATTTCTTCTGGGCTGGGAAGGTGGCTCAGTGGGAGAGTGCTAGCCTTGCATGCATGAGGTACTGGGTTGGATTCCTCAGCACCACATAAGCAGAAAAGCCTGAAGTGGCACTCTGGCTCAAAGTGGTAGAGCGCTAGCCTTGAGCTGAAGAGCTGAGAGACAGCGCCCAGGCCCAGACTTCAGGCCCCACAGCCGACCAAAAAAAGTGCATCTTTTCGTTTTGGAGTAGTTGCCAAGTTCCCTCCAACTTTTCTTTTTCAAGGGATACTAAAGGAGTAGGAGAGGAGGTGAGGGAGGAGAACGTGGGAGAAGAAGGAGCGGGAAGAGTTGGATTTCAGAAGCTCTGAACAAAGGAAACAAGATCACAGGCCGAGCAGAGGTCACCTGTGGCCACTGAAGCTCTGAAAAGACAAGCACTTAGTCGCCCTCCAGGTGAACGAAGACCACAAGTCCCCAATTCTGGCCTGGCGCCGGTAGCTCACGCCTGTAATCCTAACTACTCGGAGGCTGAGATCTGAGGACTGTGATTTCAAAGCTCACCCGGGCAGGAAAACCCATGACTCTTATTGCCGAAAGAGAGAGAGAAGAAGAAAGGAAGGAGAGAAAGAAAGGAAAGAGAGAAAGGGGGGAAAGAAGGAAGGAAGGAAGGGGGAGAGGGAGGGAAGGAGGGTAAGAAAGAGCTCTGTGGCTCAAAGTGGTATGGCTCCAGCCTCAAGCGAAAGAGCTCAGGGACAGTACCCAGGCCCTGAGTTCAAGCCCCACGACTTACACACACTGACTGACACACAGGCAGGCAGGCACGCGCGCGCACACACACACACACACACACACACACACACTCAGTAACTCGCGTCTTTAACCAAGAGCACACGTCTAGCTGCCGAGATGTTCCCAGAAGCGAGCTCTGGTCACTACCTTCCGGAAGTCGTCTCGCACCACCTCGAGGGACCAACTCCAGACCGCAGGCAGCCAGCCGCCCGGCCCCCGGCCCCCAGGACCCCCACGCCCCAGGCCCAGCCCAACCGAGCCGTACGCGTGCGTAGACCCGCTGCCCACCGAGCCGTGCGCGTGCGCAGACGCGGCTAGCGACTGCTCCGCGCAAGCGCCCTGGCTACTTCCGGGACCTGTCAGCCGCTCCCTCCCGGCTTCCGTCCTCCGCCCGCGCGCCCGCCGGAGCCCGTTCGCGTCGACTGACCAGAGTCCGCGAATCCTCCGCTCCGAGCCCCGGAACCGCCCCAACCCCAGGTAAGGGGCTCCAGGGGCGAACGGCTGGCCCTGCGGGCCACCACGGCCCCCATCTCTCATGGAATTCGGGCCTGTGGGGCTGTGAGAGCGGGATTTAGGCCTCGGGGCCCAGAGCTGGGGGGCGGCCGGACCTTCTGAGAAACCAGGGGAGGGCATCAGGAGGTCCCCGTTAACCCCGTGACGTTCCTCAAGCTCCTGGGGTCCCCACTGTTACAGATCGGCCCTCTATCAAGATTCTCCACCCATCTCTCCGGCGCCCCAATAAACCCTAGTGGTACCTCAAGTCTGGGCATCTGTCACAGACCATAAAATTCTATTAAAATGGGCAGATCTTCCCCCGAATGGATCGTTACGAGGGGCCCTTCTTTAGTGTCTTAAGATGTTTGCCATGGGCCACCCTCCCCAACTCGAAGAAAACCTCCCCTCGAGTTCTTTAAGCCCGCCCGAGTCTTAGGACACTTTTCCTCCAAATCAGAATTGTGTGCTGTTCTTTTCCGGGCTCCTAGTCACTCCGTGGAACCTTTTACTTTAGGACCAGCCAAGTTCCCATCTCCAAGCTGTCACTTTGTTGGGTGACTCTGGGAAGGTAACTTTTCTGTACCTCGGTTTCCTCATCCACTTGTTTGCATATTTAAACTGCTGAGAACTGTTTCTGGCCCAGGGTAGGTGTTCAATTAATATTAACTAGTATTACTGCTATCTATCTTACTCTCCCACTCCTGATTTGAGGACCAGAATGATAGCAGATTTATTTAGGTTTTTAGCTCCAGCCGGTTACTTAGAATACTGTTGGGAACATGGTAGTCCCTTAGTTAATTGTACTTTAGAATCTGATTATAAAGCCATCTGTTTTTATATTGGGACTTTGGAGCCTTCTGTCTACTTCAACTCAAATGAGCAAAATCACCCTAGCTCGCTCCTCTTCTGTTACTTTTACCTAACCCTCTAGTTTCTTGTAGGCCCTTAGAGTTAAGTTATCTGAAATCAGAAGTTATCAGTGAGGAAGGTGTAGTTATCCTGGTAGGAAGTAGGTGTAACTAATTGATTGCTTGCTACCACAAAATATTTGGCTGATATTCTAGGTTTCCCATTTAAAGAAGGGGAAATCATTTTGGAAGATTACAGCTCATGCTTTTGGAGTCAACTGTGGCAGTACTTGGAGCTAAATATCTAATCTTAGGTTAAGACGCAGGTGCTGGATTTGCTGGCCTAGCTGGAGTGGAAACCTGTGGGCCTTGGGAGGGGAGGGTGTGGCTATCTCCTAGAAGAACCTGCTGTGGCTGGGTTGGGTCATGAGAGTGATTAAATTATTAGAAACTGGATGAATCACAGTATTGAAAAACTGAACCTAAACAGAGAATAGAAATTCCCACTTCCACCGATATGTTTAAGGTCTAGAATGTACAGTGTATGTCAGTGTATCCAAGTTCAGTGTCCATACATCAGAATGGCAGTATTCAGTGTGATCCAGGAAGAACAGGAGTGGGAGTCCCTGGAATTCTACTCTTCCATAAGTCATTTATTTCTCTCAGTGCTGACAAAGGAGCTTGCTATGTTTAATGTCACCACCTTTTGTCCCCATTTTTCTCCTCTCTAAGCCTAATTAGCACAAAAATTTTTAGATTCCATGTAAATGCCAGTCATTGTAGAGAGTATAATTATCACCCTATGTCAGAAGTATGCTTTTCTCGGTACAAAAGTCACATGTTCACTGCATGCATTATAAACTTAACTAACATGGATTATTGTCTAGGCCTGCAGACTTAAAATAGCCACAGGATTATAAAAGAAAGACTGGTTCAGATATATGTTCAAATATAGAACTTGAGTGATTGAACAAAATTAGAAGTGTATTTTAAGAAGTAATTATACCATTGTATGACCACGTACCTCTTTTGAAAACCTCTGTCTATGGCTACACATGAAACATATGCTTTTCTTTTTTTTTTTTTTTTTTTTTTTTTTTTGGTCTGGTCGTGGGGCCTGAACTCTGGGCCTGGGTGCTGTCCCTCAGCTCTTCAGCTCAAGGTTAGTGCTCTACCACTTGAGACACAGCGCCACTTCCGGCTTTTTTCTTATGTGGTGCTGAGGAATCGAACCCAGGGCCTCTTGCATGCAAGGCAAGCACTCTACCACTGAGCTACCTTCCCAGCCCATATGCTTTTCTTATACAGATATTCATGTGAAATTATTAGTTTGCCAACAAATTTTGTGACAGCCAACAAGATTTTTTTTTTGTTTTGACATTTCTTTTTTTTTTTTTTTATATGTTTTTATGGTAAAAATTCTGTACAGAGGGAAGTCAACAAGATTTTGCTTTTAAACTAAATTGCTTTCATTAGAGATATTCGTGACAGGACTCTGGGTCTAAGCTGTTGTGACAGAACAGTTGGGGTAAGCATCAACTTCCGGAGAGGAGCAAGCAGTGTGCCTGGAGTGACACTAGGAAGGCAAGAAACTGGAGAACAACTTGGGGCTGCGTAAATGACACCCAGGGCCAAAGACAAAAATTCCTGTTTCACAAAAATTCACATTTCAATATTCTCCCTAGGTTAGCATGACCTAGGTAAGTGTGTTGAAATTTATCTATAGTGAGATAGAAATAACAAGTTTGGCTAGGTGTTCATCCTAGCTACTCAAGATGCTGATATCTGAGGATCACAGTTCGAAGCCAGCCCAGACAGGAAAGTCCATGAGACTTTAAAACAAAAACAAAAACAACTGTGTGTTTGTCTTTTCTTTTTTGGATTGAACCCAGGATATTACACTTGCTAGGCAAGCACTTTACCATTGAGGTACATTCTGCTATGGTGAGACTCTTAATCTCTGATTAAATACTTTAAAAAGCTGGAAGTGGAGCTGAGGCTCAAGTGGTAGTGTTAGCATTGAACACAAAAAAACTCAAAGACGGGGCTAGGAAAGTGGCTCAGTGGTAAAGCACTTGCCTTGCATGCATGAGGCCATGGGTTCGATTCCTCAGCACCACATAAGCAGGGGAAAAAAAGAAGTGGCGCTGTGGCTCAAGTGCTAGAGTGCTAGCTTTGAGCTGAAGAGCTGAGGGACAGCGCCCAGGCCCAGAGTTCAGGCCCCATGACCAGATCAAAAAAAAAAACAAAAAACCCTCAAGGACAGTGCCTATGTTCTTAAATTCAAGCCTCAGGACTGGCACCAAAACAAGGAAATAACTGGTTCCCTTTTGGAAAAATTTCCCCAGTTGAGGAAATAATTGCTATTTGAGTAGAAAGAGAGTGAATTTAATTTTGTTTTTAATTTGATGAATGTTTTTCATATTCTTGCTTTTTTTTTTTTTTTTTTTTTTTGGCCATGGGGCTTGAACTCTAGACCTGAGCACTATCCCTGAGCTCTTCAGCTCAAGGCGAGCACTCTACCTCCAGAGCCACAGTGCCATTTCCAGTTTTCTGGTGGTTAATTGGAAATAAGTGTCTCACGGACTTTCCTGCCTGGACTGGCTTTGAACTGTGATCCTCAGATCTCAGCCTCCTGAGTAGCTAGAATTATAGGCGTGAGCCACTGGCGCCCAGCATATTCTTGCTTTTTATCCTATGAAAAATAGTTAAACAGTAATATAAACTATCGTGTAGTTTTTGCTCGGATTACTAGTTAACAGATTTTTAGTTGTCTTTTTTTTTTTGGTCATGCGGCCTGAACTCTGGGCCTGGGTGCTGTCTCTCAGCTCTTCAGCTCAAGGCTAGCATACTACCACTTGAGCCACAGTGCCACTTACAGATTTTTCTGCTTATATGGTATTGAGGAATGGAACCCAGGGCCTCATGCATGCAAGGCAAGCACTCTACCACTGAGCCACCTTCCCAGCCCCTTAGTTGTCTTTTTTTTTTTTTTTTTTGCCACATTCATATTTTTTGTATTTTCTGTCCTGAACAATTGAAGTTACAGAAGATATTGTGAGATTTTATCTGAAGCAGTTCATCCATCTTTATTATCTCCAAAAAGCCAAGACATGCCTCTGCCTTAAGACAACGCCATTACTATAGCTAAGAAAATAAAAAGAATTCCTTATTGTTATGTAATAGCCTCAAATCAAGTTTTCCCAGTTGTATATTGTGTTATTGGGCTGGGGATGTGGTTCAGCAGTAAGAGCATTTGCCTGGCGTTCCAGCCCTAGCCTGCAAGGGAACAAAAAGACAAAAACCTTGTTGTCTGACAGCATATATCTTTAGTTTCTATTTCAACACAGTATAATCAAGTTTTATTTATGAGATACTTACGTCTTCAACCATCTTCCTCTCCTGTTGTCTTTTGTGTATATGTGTGCCAGTCCTGGGGCTTGAACTCTGGGCACTGTCTCTGAGCTTTTTTGGTCAAAGGCCAGTACTCTTATCATTTGAGCCATAGCTCTACTTCTGGCTTTTTTAGAGACCAGAGTCTCACAGCCTTTCCTGCTCTGGCTGGCTTTGAACTGTCACCCTCAGATCTCAGGCTCCTGAATGGCTAGGATTACAGGTATGAGCCACCTGTGCCTGGCTTTGTATTGCCTTTTTTTGAGGAGTTGCAGGCCTGTTGCATGCAAGGGTATTCTAGATGGGGTGACCATGTTGCCTCAGGATTGTCCTGTGACCTGTTGGCCCATGGCCATTTCCCGTCACAGCCCATCTCTCAGGATTAGTCTGGTCTGGATGACCAAGTAGGTCAGTGTTAAAATGGTGGTGTGCACTTGCTTTTTCTTGCCTCTCCTTAGGAGCCCTAACAGGTTAGATTACCTTGCTATTTGATAAAGAAGTTTGATCATCGTGGTTCAAAGCCAGCCTGGGCAGGAGAGACCGTGAGACTCCGATCTCCAATAAACCACCAGAAAACCGGAAGTGGCGCTGTAGCTCAAGTGGTCGAGTGCTCGCCTTGAGCTGAAGAGCTGAGGGACAGCGCCCAGGCCCAGAGTTCAAGTCCCACGGCCGACAAAAAAAAAAAAAAAGAAGTTTGATCATTTATGAAGCCATGTGTTCCCCTTTGTAACTCAAGAGTGCTATGTGGAGTGATAATCTGAGGCTGTGTACATTAGCCTATTTCCCCCACAAACTTTTTTTCTTTTTTTGTCATGGGGCCTGTCTCTGGGCCTGGGCACTGTCCCTCAGCTCTTCAGCTCAAAGCAAGTGCTCTACCACTTGAGCCACAGAGCTTCTTTTGGTTTTCTGGTGGTTAATTGGAGATGAGTCTCATGTACTTACCTGTCCTGGCTGACTTTGAACCCTGATCCTCAGATCTCAGCGTCCTGAGTAGCTAGGATTACAGGTGTGAGCCACTGGCGTCCAGCTTCCCCTACAAACTTTAAACCATGGTTTGAGAGTCTACAGTGATGTTTACAATGCTAGTTCTGTTTAAATGCTTACCTTTTGAAGTTTATTCTTTTTAATGAAAGAACAATGTGTGAGTTATCCCAAGGTCCTCATAAGTTGAATACTGGTTGTCTACCGTTTGAAATGCTTGTTTCTGTTGCCTGTTGCAGCTTTCTGTTCTTAAAAAATACTGAGAATCATGTCGCTGCACCAGTTCTTACTAGAGCCCATCACCTGTCATGCCTGGAACAGGGACCGAACCCGTAAGTATGCTGTTGAGTTCCCTACAGTATTTGATACCTTCAGAGCATTTCACAATTACATATCTTTTTGTTGTTGTTGTGTCAGTCCTGGGTGCTTAAACTCAGTGTTTGGGCTCTGTCTCTAAGCTTTTGTGCTCAAGGGTAGCACTCTGCCACTTGAGTCACAGCTCCACTTCCATCATTTTGGTAGTTAATTGGAGATAAGAGTCTCTTGGACTTTCCTGCCCCAGCTGGCTTTGAACTATGATCCTCAGATCTCAGCCTCCTGAGTAGCTAGGATTATAGGCGTGAGCCACCAGTACCCAGCTAGTAAAGTATTCTTCAGGGATGACTTTGGGAACCCCTTTTTTTTTTAATTTTTTTATTGTAAAGATACTATACAGAGGATTATAGTTACATGAGTGAGGTAATGAGTACACTTCCTCTTGAACATTGTTACCCCCTCCATTGTTTTCCCCCTATCATCCCTCCCTCCCTCCCTTCCCCAGGTTCTTTTTTTTTTTTTTTTTTTTGATTGTGATTAAGTGATTACATAATTTCCGGAAATTCACAGTATTGTGGAATAATGATGCTCATTTAAAGTCACAAGTTCATTCTAACTTTCCTGGAGCAAATTGTCTATCACAGTCTGTAATATATAACGGTGCTCACATGTTATATACCATATATGTGATCAGCAGCATGGGGATATTTGGTAGTGGGGAACCCCTTTTTTTGAAACTGCTTTTTCATTTTCAGTTGCAACATCTCTTTGTTTTGGTGACAGCTTTAAGATCAGGTATTAACAGTTATGTGGTCTTCTTTCCTCAGAGATCGCCCTCAGCCCCAATAATCATGAGGTGCACATCTACAAGAAGAACGGGAGTCAGTGGGTGAAGGCTCAAGAGCTGAAGGAGCACAATGGGCATATCACAGGTAAGAGGTGCACGCTCCCCTTCCCCCTCAAGCACGCAGCCTTTCAGTGAAGAGGCTCAGGCATTGAGCCCTGTCATTTAAAGCCATGAAACAGTTTGCTGAATTCAGGATGTAGGCACTGCATCTGTGCTTTTTTTTGCTCAGGGTTCTTTAGCTGAAAACAAATGCTCTACCATTTGGTCCACAACTCTACTTCTGAGCTTTTACTGGTTAATTGGAGATCAGAGTCTCATGGCCTTTCCTGCTGGGGCTGGCTTTGAACCACAATTCTCAAATCTCAGTTTCCTGAGTAGCTAGGATTATAGGCATGAGCCACCAGCCTCTAGCACCACTTTATTTTTAATGCATTTACATGTATGTTTATGTATTCATAGGTGCTCTTTAGTATTTTGTCATTGTGTAGCCTTTTTTACTATGTTCTGGCAGAACAGTTGCCTCAACCGGCTGCTTTGAGCAGTTTGGTCTAATAGATGAAAACTTCTTCTCAGGCTCTGTGGCAAGTAATCCTGGCAATCGTGCTTTGACCAGTGGTTTAGACAGGTTGCTCATGAGCGCTATGAACAAGTATATCACCGAAGTCATTGTTTCTATTTTCATTGCGCTTGCTTCCCAGGACTTCATTTCTATTAGCTCTGGCCTGTTTTAAGTTCCTCAGCCAATGGCCTTATGCTTAAGAAAGAAGACATTTAAGTCTTAAATTGGAAGTTTAGCATTAGGAAATTTATTTATTTATTTATTTTTTGTCGGTCGTGGGGCTTGAACTCTGGCCTGAGCACTGTCCCTGTGCTCTTCAGCTCAAGGTGAGTGCTCTACTGCTTGAGCCACAGCACCACTTCTGGTTTTATAGTGGTTTATTGGAGATAAGAGTCTTTCCTTCCCAGGCTGGCTTTGAACTGTGATCCTCAGATCTCAGCCTCCTGAGTAGCTAGGATTACAGGCATGAGCCACCGGCTCCTGGCTAGGAAATATTTTTAAATATTTTTAAATGAGAAAGAGTAGGTGAAAGATTTCCAAATATAGCCAAAAGTGTGAAATACTTTTTTTTTTTTTTTTTCACTTTGCTTCTTTCCTTGGGTCCTTTGAACTGGGGCCTGTTTTCTGTCCACTCACATAGAAGAGTTTTTGTTTTTGTGCCTAGGTGCTGTCCCTGAGCTTTTTTTGCCCAAGGCTAGTGATCTACCACTTGAACCACAGCCCACTTCTGGCCTTTTCTGGTGGTTAATTGGAGATAAGTGTTTTACAGACTATCCTGCCCCAACTGGCTTCAAACTGTGATCCTCAGATCTCAGCCTTCTGTGTAGCTTGGATTATAGGCGTGAGCCATCACACCTGTTTCAGTTTTTAAATCTGAAAAAAAAAATTTGCTTTTGGAAAATCAAAATATAATTCTCTATTGGAAATCAAGAATAAAATATATTTTCTCATAGTAACTTCACGGGAAACAGATTTTCTGAAGCATTCTAGAAGGAAAAACTAGCCAGTATTATACACAACACAAGTAGGGCAAACATCAAAGGGATGACAAAGTTTGGGACATGGTCTCAGAGTTTATTGAATTGCCTTGTTTTTTTCTTGTTTCTTTTTTTTTTTTTTTTTTTTTGTCAGTTGTGGGACCTGAACTCGGCCTGTGCGCTGTCCCTCAGCTCTTCAGCTCAAGACTAGCACTCTACCACTTGAGCCATAGCACCACTTCTGGCCTTTTCTGTTTATGTGGTGCTGAGGAATCAAACCCAGGGCCACATGTATGCAAGGCAAGCACTCTACCACTGAGCCACCTTCCCAGACCCCTTGTTTTTTTTTGTTTTGTTTTTGTTTGTTTTGTTTTGTTTTTTTGTCAGTTGTGGGGCCTGAACTCTGGGCCTGGACACTGTCCCTCAGCTCCTTAGCTCAGGGCTAGCACCCTACCACTTGAGCCACAGCGCTACTTCCGGCCTTTTCTGCTTATGTGGTGCTGAGGGCCTCATGCATGCAAGGCAAGCGCTCTACCACTCAGCCACCTTCCCAGCACCCCCCTTGTTTTTTTCTATTGAGAGTATCTCACTGTGTAACCCAGGCTGACCTCCTGCCTCAGCCTCCCAAATGCTGTTATTATAA
Source organism: Dipodomys merriami (assembly GCF_024711535.1). Classification (NCBI taxonomy): domain Eukaryota; kingdom Metazoa; phylum Chordata; class Mammalia; order Rodentia; family Heteromyidae; genus Dipodomys; species Dipodomys merriami. The sequence continues at coordinate 18,961,457 of NW_027203604.1, forward strand.
GTGTGTTCCACCACACCTGGATCCCACCAACTTTTAATTGATATGCAAATGAAGTCAAATACAAGGTTGTGATTAGTCTTTTTGTTTTATGATCAGTTTCTTCTTTTTTCTTTCTTTTCTTTTTTTTTTTTATTTGTCAGTCATGGGGCACTGCTCCTCAGCTTTTCAGCTTAAGGTGAGTGCTCTACCACTTGAGCCACAGCACCACTTTCGGTTTTCTAGTGGTTTATTGGAGACAAGAGTCCCACAGACTTTCCTGTCCAGGCTGGCTTATGAACCGTGATCCTCAGATCTCAGCCTCTTGAGTAGCTAGGATTACAGGCGTGAGCCACCAGCTACCGGCTTGTGATCAATTACTGAACCAATGAGCTCTGTTGAGACAGAGTCCCTCGTGGGACTTCCTGAGTACCAGACACTTTGCAGAGAAAGGTCCTTGTTTTGGTATGAGGTTGTGGTGAGGCCTGGTGGTGGAGGAAGCTGTCAAGCACTGTGTTCTGCTGAGCTGGACCCACCGTCACAGCAGGTGGTGTTTGTCATACTTTCAGGCATTGACTGGGCTCCGAAGAGCGACCGCATCGTCACTTGTGGGGCAGACCGCAATGCCTATGTCTGGAGCCAGAAAGACGGTGTTTGGAAGCCCACACTGGTGATCCTGAGGATTAATCGTGCGGCCACGTTTGTGAAGTGGTCACCCCTCGAGAACAAATTTGCTGTGGGCAGTGGAGCCCGACTCATTTCCGTTTGTTACTTCGAGTCTGAAAATGACTGGTGAGCACCATGGCCCTCCTTGTGTTTCTTTCTGCAGAATCCACTCCTGGACAGGTGAGGGCTTCTTGAGGCACTGTGTGAATGCCCAACTACAGCGCCAGGCTCTCCTCATTGAGAGATTTGTGGGGTTTCCTTCTAGAATCCTTCATCCTTTGAGCATTTATTTCTTCTCCTTATGGTACATTGAATGAGTCAAATCTCACATCTTTTTTTCTTATCAAAGTATAGTTACTGTGAACAACCTCTCCTCTCTTAACTCGATTGTTCTGTAGAATGTACTACAGTTCTTGTCTGTGCTGCCAGATGCTGTTTTCTTATTCTTTTTGTTTGTTTTTATGTCAGTCCTGAACTCAAGGCCTGAGTACTGTCCCTGAGCTTTTTTGCCACTTGAGTTATAATTCCACTTCTGATTTTCTGGTGATTAATTGGTAGTAAGAGTCTCATGGATTTTGCTGTCTGGGCTGGCTTTGAACTGTGATCCTGAGATCTCAACCACTTTACTAGCTAGGATTATAGTCATGATCAATCAGCACAGCTTCTGATTTACCTTTTTCTTTTCTAAATTACTGGAGAATATTTATTAGCTATAAATTCTTCCCTCCACACCTTAACTTTTTTTGTTGTTGGTGATGGTGGTGGTGATGGTTGTAGGACTTGAACTCAGGGCCTGGGCACTGTCCCTAAGCTCTTTTGCTCAATACTAGCACTCTGCCACTTTGAGCCACAGTGCCACTTCTGGTTTTTGTGTGGTTAATTGGAGATGAGAGTATCACTGGGACTTTTCTGTGGCTTTGAACCACAGTCCTCAGATCTCAGTTTCTTTTTTTTTTTTTTTTTTTTGGTCGGTCGTGGGGCTTGAACTCTGGGCCTGGGCGCTGTCCCTCAGCTCTTCAGCTCAAGGCGAGCGCTCTACCACTTGAGCTACAGCGCCACTTCCGGTTTTCTGATGGTTTATTGGAGATAGGAGTCTCGTGGTCTCTCCTGCCCGGGCTGGCTTTGAACCGCAATCCTCAGATCTCAGCCTCCTGAGTAGCTAGGATTACAGGCGTGAGCCACCAGCGCCCGGCAGATCTCAGTTTCTTGAGTAGGATTACAGGTGTGAGCCACCAGTGCCCTGTACTGATTGACTTTTTTTTGTTGGTTATGGAGCTTGAACTCTGGGCCTAGTCACTGTCCATCAGCTCTTCAGCTCAAGGCAAGCACTCTACCAGTTGAGACACAGTGCTAGTTCTGGTTTTCGGGTGGTTAATTGGAGATAAAAGTCTCACAGACTTTACTGTCTGGGCTGGAACACCCCAATCATCAGATCTCAGCCTCCTGAGTAGCTAGGATTACTGGCGTGAGCCACCAGCTGGCTTCTGATTGACTTTTAAAGCAGCTTATACATAAATGATCTTTTCTGAATGGCAGTGCAGAATTATAGGATAATCTTCCAACAAGAAGTTCTACTTAGGGGCTGGGAAGGTGGCTCAGTGGTAGAGCGCATGCCTTGCATGCCAGAGGCCCTGGGTTCGATTCCTCAGCACCACATAAGCAAAAAGAAAAAGCCGGAAGTGGTGCTGTGGCTCAAGTGGTAGAGTGCTAGCCTTGAGCTGAAGAGCTGAGGGACAGCGCCCAGGCCCAGAGTTCAGGCCCCATGACCGGACCCAAAAAAAAAAAAAAAAGAAGTTCTACTTACTTGGTTGTGATTTCTCAATGGGAAACAAAAAAATTCATAGCTTCATGGACAATTGTAAAAGAAATTAAACCAAAATTAATCCAAATTACTTCAATGTTTATTGGGTGTTTGTAATAAACACTTAAGTAATTTTAGCCTTCAGGGTTTTTTTTGTTTTGTTTTGTTTTTGCTAGTCCTGGGCTTGAACTCAAGGCCTGGGTGCTGTCCTTAAGCTTCTTTTGCTCAAGGCCATGGCTTTACCACTTCAGCCACAGAGCCACTTCTGGCTTTTTCTGAGTAGTTTATTAGAGAAAAGTTTCCCGGACTTTCCTGCTAGCTTTCTGTCGCAGTCCTCAGATCTCACCTTCTGAGTAGCTAGGATTATAGTTGTGAGCCACTGGCTCCAGCTTCAGCCTTCAGTTTTTTTTGGTTTGGTTTGGTTTTGTTTTTTTTGGTCAGTCATGGGGCCTGAACTCTGGGCCTGGGCACTGTGCCTCAGCTCTTCAGCTCAAGGTGAGTTCTCTACCACTTGAGCCACAGCACCACTTCTGGCTTTTTCTGCTTAGGTGGTGCTAAGGAATCAAACCCAGGCCCTCATGCATGTAAGGCAAACACTCTACCACTGAGCCACCTTCCCAGCCCAGTTTTTATCCCAAAGGTTTTAACATCACGGGAGATACAATCTCAGATTCTCTTTTTCTTTTCTTTTTCTTTTTTTTTTTTGGTGGGGGGGGCGGGTGTCCGGTCGTGGGGCCTGAACTCTAGGCCTGGGTGCTGTCCCTCAGCTCTTCAGCTCAAGGCTAGCGCTCTACCACTTGAGCCACAGTGCCTCTCTGGCTTTTTTCTTTTTGCTTTTGTGGTGCTGAGGAATCGAACCCAGGGCCTCATGCATGCAAGGCAAGCGCTCTACCACTGAGCCACCTTCCCAGCCCTCAGATTCTCTTTTTCGAAAGTGCGCCTGCTCTCTGTCAGGAGACTTGGCGCCATCTTAAACCCATGCAGGGGCATTTGTAAATCATGTGTGGATAAGCCACTGTGATTTTCCTCTTCCCGCAGGTGGGTGAGCAAGCATATTAAGAAGCCAATCCGCTCCACTGTCCTCAGCCTGGACTGGCATCCCAACAACGTCTTGCTGGCTGCAGGGTCATGTGACTTCAAATGCAGGTGCGGACTCACAGAACCTGGCAGGCCGCAGCTGTTCAAGGTTCCTTTTCTTTACAAGGTTCTATGCTAAGCACTGGCAGGGCCACAAAGATTGCAGGAGCTTGTGGTCTAAAGAAGGCACATGCGTAAGTCACCAAGGTAGATAGATGAATGCAGTAGGAAGGGCAGGGCAGGCTGGAGAGCTTGCCTTAAGTAGAACAGCCATTGTTTCAAGTGGAGGATTAGTTTGTGCTGTCTGTTCTATCTCTTCCTCTCAGCTTGTCTTTCTGTTCCCCCCAACCCCTTTTTTTTTAGTAGTGGGGCTTGAACTCAGGTTCTTATATTTTCTAGGCTGGTGCTTTACCACTTGAGCCACACTCCAAGCCCTATTATCTTTATTTTTCAGATAGGGCCTAGCGGGTTTTTTTTCGAGGGCTGGCCTCAGACAGCAATGCTCCTAGCTACACCTCCCACACTGCTGGGGTTACATGTATGTAACATACATGTATGTAACATACATGTAACCCCTGTACCCAGCTTGTTTATTGAGATGAAGTCCTGCGAGCTTCTTGCCAAGACGGTGTCAGAGCACTATCCTCCTAATCTCTGTCTCTCTTGTAGGTTTTTTTGTTGTTGTTGTTGGTTGTGGGGCCTGAAGTTAGGGCCTGGGCGCTGTCCCTCAGCTCTTTAGCTCAAGGCTAGCACTCTACCACTTGAGCCTCAGCCCCACTTCTGGCTTTTTCTGCTTATGTGGTACTGAGGAATTGAACCCAGGGCCTCATGCATGCAAGGCAAGCACTCTACCACTGAGCCACCTTCCCAGCCCTCTTGTAGCTTTTATTACATGTGTGAGCCACCACACCCAGCCTATATACATATATTTTGATTGTGTCTTCTTTTTCTCCCTTCAGAGTGTTTTCTGCCTACATTAAAGAAGTGGATGAAAAGCCAGCCAGTACACCCTGGGGCAGCAAGATGCCTTTTGGTCAGCTGATGTCAGAGTTTGGTGGCAGTGGTACTGGTGGCTGGGTCCATGGGGTCAGCTTCTCCGCCAGTGGGAACCGTCTTGCCTGGGTCAGCCACGACAGCACTGTGTCTGTTGCTGATGCCTCAAAGAGTGTGCAGTGCGTATTTGCTTTTGATTGTTTGTTTGGAAGGTAGGGAGCAGATGGACCATGTCCCTCCCTGGATGCACACTGGCACGAAAAAGATGCCAGTCAGATTGCAGGTGCCAGTGAGGTTACAGACCCACCATCCTGTGACCTTTTGCAGTTGTTTTTGTCATGTCTACATACATGCATGTGCACATGTGTACATGCACACACATATACAGACAGACAGACAGACAGACAGACAGACAGACAGACAGACAGACAGACATCTTTTGGCTTTTTGAGACAGTCTCAACATTCATGATTCTGCCCCATATTCTGCCTCCCAAGTACTGGGATTACAGGCAGACGCGTGCTGCCATGCCCAGCTCTGAAGAGGTGGCACTTCCTGGGGTAATCACTCCTTGAAGTTAGTGTAGCCAGTAACTCTTAGGGACAACCTCCTGCTCTGCTGCTCATAAAGGCCCCTTCAAAATGGCAGCTTACGCTGTTCATCCATGGATGACCCACTCAAGGTGGGTCAGAGAAGAAGTTGGCTGTGACCACTGGCGTGAGTGGGCCGCCTGCTCAGCCTTGTTCAGTCTGGTGCAGAGTTTGATGCTTATTAGATGCGGGAGGGGAGATACTGGAATCCTTTTCCTGTCATGAGTCTACTGCTGCAATTTTGCCCTTGGTAGCTAAAGGTAGCTTGTGCCAGGCACTGACACCTATAATCCTAGCTATTCAGGAGGCTGAGATCTGAGAATCATGGTTCAAAGCCCACCCAGGTAAGAAAGTCTATGAGACTCTTCAATGAGCCACCAGAGAACTGGAAATAGAGCTGTGGCTCAAAGTGGTAGAGTACTACCCTTGAGAGAAAGGGCCTTGGGGTCAGTGCCCAGGCCCAGAGTTCAAGCCCCACGACCGACCGAAAAAAAAAAAAGTAGCTCACTGCTAGGGGTCTCAGACTCTCTGGGCTGTGTGTAGTCTTGGTCACAGTAAGTCTCTCTCTCCTCCCACCCCCACTACCCTATGACTGGGAGACGTGACACTGCATAGCCCTTCCTACCTGGACTTACTATGGATTTTGTTATTTTATGGGTTGATTTTTATTTTTATAAGGATTCCCCCTATTATAAATGTAGCTCCCTAAACTGAGTGTGGTATGCCTATAATCCCAGTTGAGGGGAAGATCCTAGTTCAAGGCCAACCTCGTCTCTTTAGCTAGGTCCCATTCTGAAAACAAGAAAAATCTCCTTAAACTAAGAGTAAACAGTACCTTCTGGAAAATTCCTGTACAGATACAGGCACTTGTCTTTCTTTTTGCACACAATGGACTGTGTGGCCATTTGGGCAGTGATTTACCTCCCTAGAGAGAGTGCAGTGTGCAGTGTCAGGCTGGGGCTGGCATTGATTTCTGGGGTGGGCTGTGAATACATTCTTTTTTTGGGGGGGGTGGGACTTGAACTCAGGCCCTGGGCACTGTCTCTGAGCTTCTTTTGCATAAGGCTAGTACTCTACTACTTGAGCCACAGCACCACTTCGGGCTTTTTCTGTTGATGTGGCACTGAGGAATGAAACCCTCTGGGCTTCATATATACTAGGAAAGCACTCTACCACTAAGCCTTTGTCCTAGCCCCCCGCGCCCCCCCCCCCCCCCGCTCCCACTTCCCTAAGAACATTCTTGCCTGCCATCAGGGAGACTCAGGCTTTACCCTTTCTAATTGTGCAAGTATGTAAGTATGTTTCCTTATTCCAGCCAGCATGAATACTTGAGGACATAAAAGTCGAGTGTACCTCAACAGCGCCACCTAGTGTTTCAGCTCCATCCCCATAGGGTCAGGGTCTCCTGAGGCCCAGCAGCTGGCAATGCCAGTGCTTCTGACTCACCTCAGGGATTGCCAGGTGTGGGGGTGGAGGCTGCACACACAGCTCATTCTGGAGGCACCTGGGTGAGAGAGAGTGCCCAGCAGGGCCAGCACTCCATGGGCACTCCAGTGGGTGACAGGTGCTGCCACTGCTGCCGGGGCCAAACCTTGATGGCTAGAGGAACAGGACCACACTGTCTGTGGAGAGCCTGTCCTCAGTGAGAAGGGCATCAGCAGAGGCAGACAGAGAACTCAACTCCTATTTCTTCCGATGCTGGGATGCAGCCAAGGTCTCACTCCGTCTCTACCTACACCCCCAGCCAGAAGGCCTCAGCTCCTGAGGGTAGGATCACTTAGGGGGTCACTGCATGCTGGAGACTCCTGCAGGAAAGATCAGGGTTTTTTTTATTGGGGGGTGCTGGGCCTGGTGCTTGAACCTTAGCTTTTTATTTGTTTGTTTATTGTCAGTCATGGGGCTTGAACTCAGGGCCTGGGCGCTATCCCTGAGCTTTTCTGTGAACCTTAGCTCTTTTTGCTCAAGGATAGCACTCTACCACTTGGGCCACATTTCCACTTCTGGCTTTTTGGTGATTAACTGGCGATGAGTCTCATGAACTTTCCTGCCTGGGCTGGCTTCGAACTACAGTCCTCAGATGTCAGCCTCCAGAGTAGCTAGGATGACAGGCAGGAACCACCAGTGCCCGGCTCAGCAGCAGCAGCTGAGACTGGAGCTCCTTGGAGCAGGGGCCTCTGTCATCTGTGTCTCAGGATGCACGATTGGCTCCGCTCAGGGTCACGTGTTCTGTGTTCAGGGTCTCCACTCTGAAGACCGAGTTCCTGCCTCTCCTCAGTGTGTCCTTTGTCTCAGAGAACAGTGTCGTAGCTGCTGTAAGTATCCCCTGCCCGCCGTGGGGCCCGCTGTGACGTGCAGAGTGGGCATGGTGATGTCCTGTGACCCTGCCCCCTGGGCACTGTGCTGAGGAGTGGGCAGTGGTGGCCTCCTCTGCCCCCACTCACTGACCTCCCCTATCAGGGCCATGACTGCTGCCCCATGCTGTTTAACTACGACGACCGTGGCTGCCTGACTTTCGTCTCCAAGCTGGACATCCCCAAACAGAGCATCCAGCGCAACATGTCAGCCATGGAGCGCTTCCGCAACATGGACAAGAGGGCCACCACGGAGGACCGCCACGCTGCCCTGGAGACACTGCACCAGAACAGCATCACGTAGGTACCGCCCTGGCTCCTGGGTCATAAGACAAGTGGTCACGCCTGTCATGCTAGCTACTGAGAAAGCTGAGCTCAGGATCACTATTCAAAGCCAACCCAGGCAGGAAAGTCCGTGAGACTCATCTCCAGTGAGCCACCAAAAAGCCAGAAATGGAACTATGGCTCAAGTGGCAGAGTGCCAGCCTTGAACACAAAAGCTTCAGGACGGTGCCTAGGCCCCAAGTTCAAGCCCCAGAACTGGCACACACACACACACAGAGGGAACCACTGCCACCCAGTCCTACTATCATTATAATGGTGCCGCATGTCCAGCAGGAGGGGCATGGGGCCTGATTCTCACCAAGTGGGTTGAGCATGGGAGGAGACCTTCCTGAGTGACCTACATCCTGTGTCACAGGCCTGGAGTCACAAGCCCTTCCAGAGACAGATCTCAGCCCCTTGAGTAGCTAGGATTACAGGCATGAGCCACTGGCACCTGGCATAACTAGGCCTTTAATATCAAGAGACTTTTATTATGGTGGTATTGGCAGGAAGAATAAAGGAAACTTCTGGCTTTTTCTAGAAAGGTGCTTTTTTTGTTGTTGTTAATCATGGGGCTTGAACTCAGTCAGGGCCTGGGCATGGTCCCTGAGCTCTTTGGCTCAAGGCTAACACTCTGTCACTTTGAGCCACAGTGCCACTTCTGGTTTTCTGGTAGTTAATTGGAGATAAGAGTCTTGGATTTTCCTGCCCTGGCTGGCTTTGAGCAGCGATCCTCAGATCTCAATCACCTGAATAACTAGGATTATAGGTGTGAGCCACTAGCACCAGATTTAGAAATGTAATTATTAAATGTAAGTTGTGCTTCATGTTCAGCAGGATTTAAAGGAGGCTGAGAAGCTGGGTGCTGGTGGCTCACACCTGTAATCCTAGCTACTCAGGAGGCTGAGATCTGAGGATTGCGGTTCAAAGCCAGCCTTGGCAGAAAAGTCCATGAGATTCTCATCACCAGTTAACTACCAGAAAACCAGAAGTGGTGCTGTGGCTTAAGTGGTAGAGAGCTTGCCTTGAGCTGAAGAGCTCAGGGACAGTGGCCAGGCCCAGAGTTCATGCCCCACGAACAACAAAAAATTAAAAAGTTTAAAAAATATATACAAAGGAGGCTAAAAATGCCCAGCTGTGTTGAAAAGTACAAACTGAGCTTAAGTAAAACCATGCTGTTGGTCTGGGAAGGTGGCTCTGTGGTAGAGTGCTTACCTCACATGCATGAGGCCCTGGGTTTGATTCCTTAGCACCACTTAAAAAGAATAAGTTGGAAGTGGTGCTGTGGTTCAGGTGGTAGAGCACTAGCCTTGAGCTGAAGAGCTGCGGGACAGCGCCCAAGCCCAGAGTTCAAGCCCCACGACTGACAAAAAAACAACCCACATTGTTGGGGCTGGGAAGGTGGCATGCCTGAGGCCCTGGGTTTGATTCCTTAGCGCCACATAAGCAAAAAGAAAAAAAGCCGAAAGTGGCGCTGTGGCTCAAGTGGTAGAGCGCTAGCCTTGGGGACAGTGCCCAGGCCCAGAGTTCAGGCCCCACGACCGGACCCAAAAACAAACAACAAACAAAAAAAACCACATTGTTGAGATTTCTCTCTGGAACCAGTTAGTTAATTGACTAGTGAATTTCTTACTTTTTCTGTGCTAACTTGAGGGAAGCAGTTCTCATCTCCTCTCTGACGCTTTTTGGTGAAAAGTAAAAGAAACTCTTGCATACTGGATAGTCTACTTTTGTTCATAGGAATTAGAAATCTTAAGCCAGGTATGGTAGCATAAACCTGTAGTCCCAGCCTCTGGAGGCTTAGAGACATGAGGATAGCAAGTTTGAGGGCAGCTTGGGCTACATAGAAGACCCTGTCTCAAACAAATTTAAAAAATTAAGTATAAACAAACAAAAACAGATCTTTGCTAGTGCAGTGTTGGCACCTTTTTTCTGTTAGGTAGCTGCGCTCCTGTGGTAGTTTTCTGCTCTGCATTGAGGCATGAAAATAGTTGAGAAAAGCACGGTGTGCTGGCTGGGCCCGGCAGAATGCTCTACACTGAAGTGTGAGTTTCATAGGATTTTCACATCATGAGATAATGGTCTTTTCCATTTTTCCCCAGTCATTTAAAAATGTGAAGGCCATTGTCTGCTCTCGGGCCGGACACAGTGGCCGTGTGTGCCTCGTTCACTGCCCCTACCCTGTGCAGCTCAGAGGAGAAAGAAAGAAGGATCTGTCTCAACTGTAGGGCTGGCTTTCTTAGCTTCCCACACAATGTCTCTTAGCTGCTCAGCCCTAGGGCTGGGGCCTAGTGCTGAGTCTGGGGGGCTTTGGGGGCTCGGGCTGCCGTACAGGGTGGTTTCAGAGTTTTGTCTGGAGCCAGTTGGATTTCACTTAACATGTAATCATGGAAGAAAATTGTTCCTGTGTCTGTCTTTGCTGTTGGCTTGCTTTTTTTTTTTTTTTTTCATTTTCTTTTGTGGCAATACTTGGGTTTGAACTCAGAGCTTTGCCTGTGCCAGCCAGGTGTTCTGCCTCAGAGCCACGTCTCAATCCCACAGAGTGCTCTTTATTTGCCTACAGGGTGGCTCCGTCATCCCTGAGGGGCTTCTTCAAGCCACACTGCTTCGTACCCCACTACGTTCCTCTTGAGGATTCAGTTTTGTCTTTCCTACACACCTGGCAGTGAAATGCTTTGGGATATCTTATGAGTCAGATCACTGTGGCCTAACATTGCTGGACATGTTACCATTTAGAAGGTGAAAGACTGGTCATAAGTCAAGCATGGTGGTGCCTGCCTGTAATACCAGCGCTTGGGAGGCTGAGGCAGGAAGATCATTGAGGCCAGCCGGGGCTACAAGTTTATCTTCAAAAAAATAAATGATAATAGAGAAATTAATGAAAGGAAAACAGATCATCTCCTTAAAGGGCATGTACGCTGAACATGGGGCTCGTGTCCACCATGCACTGCACCATCTCTTATCATTGCTTTTTTCCAGCCAAGTGTCTATCTATGAGGTCGACAAACAAGATTGTCGCAAATTCTGCACTACTGGTATTGATGGAGCCATGACCATTTGGGATTTCAAGGTAAACATATCTCTTTTGTATAGCAACTGTTCCCCAGACAAATATTCCTCATGTTGTGAAGTGGTGAGCTCTGTATCCACAGAAGACCAGGCTGCTACAGTGTGACTGCTTTAAAACCTGAGCAGGCCAGGCACTGGTGGCTCACATCTATAATCCCAGCCACTCAGGAGGATGAGATCTGAGGATCATGGTTCAAAGCCAGCCCAGGCAGGAAAGTCCATGAGACTCTTATCCCCAATGAACCATCAGAAAACTGGAAGTAGCACTGTGGCTCAAGGTGGTAACTTGCCCTGAGTGAAAAGAGCTCAGGAACAGCGTCCAGGCCCAGAGTTCAAGTCCCATGACCAAACAAAAAAAACTCTGACCTTCTTTACCAGAGGGAACCCCCACTCTCCGTGGGGTGAGAAATACTTTCTGACACTGACAAGATCCTGAGTGCTGCTGGCAAAGCAGGCCCTGCCCTGGCCACCAGCCTGCATTTTGGTGCCCAGCTGTACTCTACGGTGATTAATACAATTAACACAAAAAGTCTGCCAGGTGTCGGGCACCATGCTAGGGATAGGCATCTGGAGGTGTAGGGGTCCTTGACAGAGCGGGACAGGTTTGTCTCAATGGGGTAGGGCCGGGGTGGTGAGTTGAGAGAGGACAGGAAGCATGGTCCTGCCCCACCCCCCAGCCATGTCTCATCATCACCGTGCTATGGCCCTCTGGGAATCTTGGAACCCAAGATGGAGCTGGAGAGGAGAGCTGTGGGGGCCAGAAAGAGCTTGAGAGAGCGCACTGAGGGCATGGGTAAAGTGTGTGCGCACCCAGCCAGGAGAGGGGGTGAGGACACAGTGACGCATCTGCAGGGAAACCACGCTGTCCGCTTGGGGATCGTGCAATGGACACCTAGGAGGGACAGAGCAGGGGTGGGACAGTGAATGGCAACTCCACCATGTATGGCATAGCACAGCTCAGCCCGCTGTGGCTGAGGGTGCGGGCTGTACAGTAGAGACAAGACAAGGGGTCCCCAGCCCTGGGGGCGGGGCCTGGTCCTGGGGAGGGAGTGGGACTGGAGCACGGTGGGAAGCCAGTGCACAGTCCTGCAAATGGTCAGCGAGTGTCTTCCACCTTTCTCAAGACCTTGGAGGCCTCCATCCAGGGCCTCCGGATAATGTGAAGTGAGGGCGCCTCTGCCAGCCGCAAGAGGACCCGCGGTGACCCGGCCCGCCGCCCGCCGCGCGCATGAGGGTGAGGACGGCCGCCCAGGAGCACGGAGCACGCAGCCCCGTGTGCGTGTCTGTGTGTGCGTGTGTCTGTGTCTGTGTGTGCGTGTGTGAGCACAGCCGTGGTGGATGTGGTGGTTTTTAATGGCAGCAGTGAGTTTTTCATCTTGTTTCGTGTTTGCTATTTCATTCCATTCTTGACCAAAGCTTCTTTTAGTTTATTATGGAAACGTCACACTAACTTAAAGAAAAGAGGAGGAAGTATGTTCGTTGTCTGCTAGAAAATGAAATAAACATCCTGAATGTGCTTTTGGTTTTGTTTTCTTATACGCTGCCGTTTTCATCAGAACAAATGTGGGTCAGTTCCTCATTAGTTTGTTTTGAGGGTGGGATCTTAAGAGTCCAGTTTCGAGGTTGCACTGTCCTGTGGGACTGTTGATTGCAGGACGCATTGATCCCAGCGCTCCCTCAACACTGCGCCCCGAGCCAGCCAGCCCTGGAGGACGCCAGCCCAGGGCCCACAGCAGGACGGCAAGAGGGAAGAAACATCATCTTGTCTTAGATTATTGTGCCCAAGCTGAGGGTCCCCCCTTAAACTCTGTGCTCTGGTGAGGAGGGCCCTGCCTACTTCCTCTTCCTCCCTTACTATCCCTGAGCTGCTTTTGCTCCAGGCTAGCACTCTGCCACTTGAGCCACAGCACTACTTCCAGCTTTTTCTGTGTACGTGCCACTGAGGAATGCAACCCAGGGCTTCATGTATGCTAGGCAAGCACTCTACCACTAACCACATTCCCAGCCATCCTCCCTTTTTTTTTTTTTTTTTTTGGTTAGTCGTAAGTCTTAAACTCTGGGCTTGGGTGCTTGCTGTCTCTCGGCTCTTCAGCTCAAGGCTAGTGCTCTACCACTTGAACCACAGTGCCACTTCTGATTTTCTGGTGGTTTATTGGAGATGAGTCTCAGGGACTTTCCTGCCCAGCCTGGCTTTGAACTGGGATCCTCAGATTTCAGCCTCCTGAGTAGCTAGGATTACAGGCGTGAGCCACCAGTGCCCAGCTTCATCCTCTTTTTTTTTTTTTTTTTTTTAAACTGGTCTTTCCATCTTAAAGTTTGACTGTGCCAGGCTGACAGTTCTAGGAAGTAGAAAATACATACAGAAGGCTGGGAATGTGGCTTAGTGGTAGAGTGTACCCCCATCATTAAGTGACCCATGGGCATCTATCTTAATGGGGCTTGTGATGTTTCAAAGGTTTGAAAACCACCAATGGAAGTGGTGCTGTGGCTCAAGTAGTAGAGCGCTAGCCTTGAGCTGAAGAGCTCAGGGACAGCTGGGAGGAGGAGGAGGGAGGAGTGGGGAACGAGCAAGAACCTCAGTCTGCCTGCCTGTTTCTGAAGAAGTTAACAGCATTTCTTGGAAACCTCCGACTGGATTTAAAAAAAAAAAAAAAAAGAGCTGAGCATCTTCATCCCTGGACACTCAGATGCCAGGAAGCTGCCCAAGCCCCCTCCACACTCCAGATGAGACTCCTCCATCCTCAGCTCTCCTGCCCCTCCCTGCCTCACTAAGACTAGGCTGGGCCATTTCAAATAACAGCTCCCATTGCTTCACAGGGCCTTAGGGCAGGTTTGTAAGGCCCTCTGCCGTCATGGGGAGGAGGGGCCCTGAGGGTACTACCACTGCTGAAAGTGGCCCAACTGGAATTGCCTTCTGCTGTGGGCCACATGTGATCATGCTGAGGATATCCCCCTCAAGGGGCACAGTGGGTTATGCAAACCTTGCTGCTGCTTCCTGTGTCAACTCTGAGTCTTTCTTCACCTCAGCCAGCCTCAGAGAAACGTCCTCAGGCCTACCTAGTGCTTGGGATGCTTCTGGTAATGGATAGCAGAAGAGCAGCACAAACCAATTTGAAGCCAGTCCAGGCATGGTAGTGCATTATAATCCCAGCTATATGAAAGCAGAGGGATGAAGGAAGGAAGATAATGGTCTGAGGCCAGCACAGGCAAAAGGAAGAGACCCTATGGAAAAAAATAACGAAAGTAAAAAGGACTTGGAGACATGGCTTAAGTGGAGTACCTATCTAAGCAAGTACAAGACTCTGAGTTCAAGCCCTAATACTCCCACCTGCCCCCCAGGCAAATTATATATTTATATATACACACATATATATATAATATTATATCACATTGGCTGGGTGTGGCAAAGCAGACTTGTAATCCCAGCACTTAGGAGGCTGAGGCAGGAAGATCAAAAGTTGGAGGGCAGCCTGAACTACAATAGTGAACCATCCCTGTCTCAAAAATCAAAACAGAGGGCTGGGAAGGTGGCTCAGTGGTTAAAGCGCTTGCCTTGCATGCCTGAGGCCCTGGGTTCGATTCCTCAGCACCATATAAGCAAAAAGAAAAAAGCCGGAAGTGGCGCTGTGGCTCAAGTGGTAGAGCACTAGCTTTGAGCTGAAGAGCTGAGGGACAGTGCCCAAGCCCAGAGTTCAGGCCCCATGACCGGATCCAAAAAAAAAAAAAAAAAAATCAAAACAGAAAAGAAAGAAGGAAAGAAAGGAAGATTCAGCAGGTGTCTTGGCTTACCTATTTGAATCCTTTGGAGGCTGAGTGGACACAGGAAGTTTTTTTTCTCTAGGGTTCTTTGCACTGTGTTGGGGGCATTGTTTTCCCTAGGCTGGGGGCACTTTCATGTTCAGAAAGGGGTTTCTTGGCCTGGATCGCCAACCCCAGAGTTATAGACATGGTTCAGCTTTGGTCAAGATCCAAAGCTTTGGGTCAGCTTAGGTCACAGCCTGGGACAGAAGATAGCTGGAGCTGATACACTTAGAACACACAAGCTCCCTGCCTCCCTTCTCCCATGGGAAGGAAGCTGCTGCTACAAAACGCTGGAAACTTCTCTAAGCTAAAAGCTATTACGTGGCTTTGCCAAGGCTATGTAAACAAATATGCAGGAACAGCAGGCTGCGGGGAAGGGGGACTGGATTGTAGCCCCTCCCGGTGTTCTCAGAACTAAATAAATCTGAGCTGAAATTTTTGATGCAGAATTCTCCCGGGCAGAGCTCAGGGACTCCGAGTAGAGTCTCAAGTTGGTGACGATGGCTATTGGGAGCTTAGCAGGCATTGCCTTGGTGGAAGGGCAGTGACAGGGGCAAAGTGACCTCATGGGTCCTCAGCCTCCTCATGCAGGACAAATCCAAGTTGGCAAAAGAAGACTAGGTGGGCCAGGCACCGATGGCCCACGCCTGAAATCCTAGCTACTCGGGAGGCTAAAAGCAGATAATGGCAGTTCAAAGGCAGCCCAGGCAGGAATGTCCGTAAGATTATTCTCCATCTAAGCACCTGGAAGTGGAGCTGTGGCCCCGGTGGTAGAGAACTAGCCTTGAGCATAGATGCTAAGGGACAGTGTGCAGGACCTGGGTTCAAAATGCAGGACGGACGCACAAAAATAAAAATACCCCTTAGAGCTCTCAGATTTCCCGGACCCAGGGCCTCCATCCGAGGGGAACCTGAATGGCAAGGGTGTAAAGCGTGTGGCCGCGAGGCAGCCCAGGAGAAGCAGGCCCAGTGGGACTAGAAATGGGGAGGAGGGGGGGAGGCGGAGGGGAGAGAGAGAATGTACAGGGACAGGGAGTCCCCAGAGGAGGCCCTGTGCTCGCCGTCAGGGGCTCCCCCCGCCCTGCTCCCCGGGCCCCCGCCAGGGCCGACGCCCGCGGTACACCGAGGGCGGGGAGGGCGGGGAACCCTCGTGGGACGGGACGGGGCTTGGGACAGGGCGATAGGGGTCGCGAAATGGTTGGGTCCTATGGCCACCCGCCCCGGGCGCTCAGGCTGCGCGCACCTCTCTAGCAACCTCAGTTTCCCCACCCAGAAAGCAGGAAGGGGCGACCGCGGAAGGGGGGGAGTCTGACGTCCAGGGCGGATCCCCATACCCGCGGGGTGGGCGTGGCAGGAAGCCCCGCCCCTCTCATCGTGGCCCCGCCCGTCTCCCCGTGGCCCCGCCCCGCCGGCCCGCCCCGCGAGGCCCCGCCCTCCGCCCACGAGGAAGCGCTGCGGGGCCAGAGCCGGGTCGGCGCGTCGACTGTCCAGAGTCCGCGGCCGGAGCGCCCCGAGGTGAGGGGGCGCCGGGCCCGGGGTGGGGGTGGGGGCTCGCGGTCGCCTTACGTGGGGGGCTCTGGGTGGGAGACGCTGCCCGACGGCGAGGGGATGCGGAAGAGAGCGAAGTGCGGCGTGGGCTGCGGAGGGCAGAAGCGGGGCGCCCCCCCCGCCCCGCACCTCAGGGGCGCGGGGTCGCAGCACGCGCCCGGCCCCCCGCCCCGGGCCCGGACCCCCCCCCCCGCGTCACCCCGTTACTCCGGGGCGCAGGGCCCCACGCCCAGCCGCTTCCCCGCCGCGCTCCCGCCTTCGGGCGGCTGCGGCCGGGAAGTGAGCTGGCGCCCCCGCCCGCTCGGCCGCGCGCGGGGCCCGGGGTCCCGCCGGGGTCCCGCCGGGGTCCCGGGGGTCGGGGTGGAGGCGGCCCGTACCTCCCCCTTCCCCCGCGATCCTCCACCCGGGCCGGGGGTCCCCACTTCCTCACCTGGAAAATGGGGGGTCGGTGTGCAGAGGACACGGAGGTGGACCCCCGGGGTGACCCCAGGAGACCTGGTGTGATTCGGGGTCCCCCGTCCTAGGCCGAGCCAGGGAGGACTTGTGTGACTTGGAGGGATTCTTGACTGTGGTCGGCTACAAAAGAGGGGGGGGGAAGAGCCCAAGGAAACAGACGTCTCAGGATCGCTTCAGGGCCCCAAAAGAGAGAAGTGTGCGAGAGAAAGTTCTAGCTTAACCCCGGCCGGGGAAGTAGCTCCATCTTCTCTGCATCGTCGTCAGTGGATCGTTTTTCTTGAGCCACGTCTCCAGCCCTCCCTTTGGGTGGTGAAGTGGTGATGGAGCCTCTGGGACTTGGCCTGGGAACCGAGATTCTCCAGATCTCAGCCTCTTAAGTAGCTAGGATTACAGGGATGAACCACCGCACTGGACGAAATTTCATATTTGTTCCTCTTTTTTTTTTTTTCCTTGCCCAGGGCCCTGTGCATGCTTGGGCATGCATTCTGCTAACGGGGCCCTATGCTGAGCCCCCTAAACTCAGTGCAGCAAACTCTACATGTTTGGGAGGGTCTAACCTAAGTTCTAACTTGTCACCATTGTAAAACCAATGGCTTTTGTGAACATTAACATAATTTCAAAAAAATATTGGTGGTTGATTCCTTAGCCCTACAAAGGCTATACATGAACCTAAGATTGCCAGCAATTTAAAAATAACAAAATGTGAATCTGTCCTGTGCTCTCACACAGTTTTAATGTGAAACCTATTTCTCCTTCCTTCCCTTCCTCCTTCCCTCCCCCCCCTCTCTCTTTTTGTCAGTTTTGAGGCTTGAACCCCAGGGCCTACGTGTTCCCCTCTTTCTCCTTCCCTCCCCCTCTCTCTCTCTCTTTCCTCTCTCTCTCTTTTTGTCAGTTTTGAGGCTTGAGCCCCAGGGCCTCGGTGTTGTCCCTGAGCTAGCAGCGCTCTGGCTACCACTTGAGCCACAACTCTACTTCCGCTTGAGAAAGAGTCTCAGGGACTCTCCTGCCTGGGCTGATTAAACTGTGATTCTCAGATGTCAGCCTCCTGACTAGGATTTTAGGCTTGAACTGCCAGAGCCTGGCTTCTTTTTCTTTTCTTTTTTTGGTTCAGGACCTGGGGCTTGAACTTAAGGCTGTCTAGGCTCTAATGATTTGAGCCACTGTTCCCTCCACTTGTGGCTTTTTTGATGCCTATTTGGAGATAAGAGTCTCCTGGACTTCCCTTCCTGGACTGGCCTCAAACCTTGATCCTCAGATGTCTGGCTTTTCTAATTTTTGTTAGCATAAATTATACAGAAGGGCATGGTGATACTTCCATAGTGGCATATAATGTCCTTATGCCCTCATTTTAACAGATTTTAGTGGAATCTGTTTATCTTATCTATCTCCTATGTAGTGTCTATATGTCATATGACATGTATATGTATATATCCTGTATGGTGTGTACATATATGTATATATACCATATCATATATGGTTTATGTATATCTATCTATCTATATTTACACACACACAAACTTATGGGTACTTGGTCATATCCAACCCCCTTCTCTCTCTCCTTTCTCCCTCCCTTCTCCTTCGGGTCTCCCTTTCACAGTGACCTTCCACAGTTGTGGAGAGTTAAGAGTTGGCAGCTGTGTGGATTTTCCCACCATCCTGCTGGCACTGAGTTTCCTGTGTGTGGGGTTTGTTGGGACTCTGTGGGCTGCTGTTGCATGCCTTCTGGTGATTGGTGTGTCTGTTTTCGGATTGACCTGGCCTGGCTAGGAAGACTACTGGGGCTGAATCTGAGCTTGGTGTTCGATCCTATCCCCCCCCCCCAGGCTGCTCCCGGCCCCCTGCTCCAGCGCACAACAGGAAGTTGAGTAACGCCTAGCCCTGCGCTGGGTGACTTGCTGGCAGCCAGAGCTGGGCGTGGACTTCCTGGGGAGCTCCTAGAGCCAAGACCTTGCTGCAGGCAACGCCTGCCGGCTTTTGCCTGAGATCCTACACTCGGGGAAGCTGAGTGATACCTGGGACTCCAGGATACACCAGGGGATTGTGGGCTGAGGACACCCAGCCCTGCTGCAAGGAGCCCTGCGACCCAAGACCCACAGCCTGCCGCTGTGTCAGGCTGGCTTGCAGGGGGCTGTGCACCCCGACTGGAGGCCAGAGGCGGCTCCAAGCCTCCCCTGATTACTGACTCCATTTGGAGCATGTACTCCCATCCCCCTCTTGAATTTATCTTTTCTTTCTTTCTTTTTCTTTTTAATGGTTAATTGGAGATATTTGTCTCATGGACTTAACTACCCAGGCTGACTTCAAACTTTGCTCCTCAGATCTCAGCCTCTTGAGTAGCTAGGATGGCAGGTGCAGATCACTGGTGCCTGGCCTCTTTTTGCTTTTTTTTTTTAAATTATTTTTTTCAGATAGGGTCTCGTGCATTTTTACCCTGGCTGGCCTTGGGCGTTGATCCACCTATTTTCTCTTCCCAAGTAGCTGGGATTTTAGGTATGTGCTACCATTCCTGGCAATACAGGACATTTCTAGTATGTGAGGAAGGAATACAGGTGGAAGGCCAGGGGTGGGGCGCTTGCCTAGCATTGTGGGAGGCCACGGGTTCCATCCCCAGCACTATAAAAATCTAAAATAAGATACCCATGGGCCTGAATGGGAGCCCCGCCCGGGCAGCCTTTCCCTCCCCCAGGAGCCTGGGGTGGGTGTGCAGCCTACTTGGTAGGCTGGAGGTTTAGATAAAGCCAGGGCTGGAGCTGAGGCAGAGAAAGCTGCTTCCGGGATATAACCACATGATGTGAGCCCTGAGGCCTACCCCTTTCGGGGCTCCCACTTCCTTCTTTGGTAGGCCAATCTGCTGGAGTCTTGCTGTTTGGGCTGGGGGTGAGGGGGATGACAAGGGAATAAAGGGGAAATGAGTCTTCCTCTCTCCTACCTCCCCTGCCCCTTCCCCTACACTTTGTAAGGTTCTGGGGAGCTGTCTGAATTCATACTAAAGTGTGACTGGCTGATAGAAGTGATCTGAACTCATTCTGCCCTCACACCCTGCCTATGGCTATGTTTACTAGCTTGTTCACCTCCCCCCCCCCACTTTTGGCCTCCTCCAGGGCATAGAGGCTGTGAATGGGGGCAATGGCTCTTTCTCTACAGCCAGAGCAGCCATGTACCTGGCACACTGCTGCTGGAGTTTGGAGGTGGGCTTCTGGCCTCCTGCACAGTGGCCTGGGCTGGAGGAACAGCTTGGCAGACTAGCCTGGAGCTTCCTTTCCGGAGCTGGGCCTCTGGCCCCAGAAGCCCTCAGGAAAAGCCTGGTCGGGCCTGCGGACCTGTCTGTCCCTTACCCAGAGGCCTTCACGGGAAAGGGGCGGAGGAGGCTGTGAAGGCTGCTTCTCACTCTTAAGGTGAGACCCAGTGGCTGCAGTGGTTGGTTATGTGTGCATGCGTGCGGGTGCCACACTGATCGCTCCTGAGGCCTGAGCTGTGTGCACACACATCTGCACACATCCCCTCAGCAAAGGGCAAGTAAAGATGCCATTCTAAATGTGGAGGAAACACGTGTGCATCTCACACCTACAAAGGTGTGTGCACACACTGTGTCTGTCCCATGTGGCCCTGAGGACTTTCTAGAACATTCTGCCACATAGAGAAGCAGGTGGTAAGCAGGAAGTAGGCGGTGCCATTCAGAGCCCTGTGTCTGGGGCTGGCTGTGTGGGCTGAAGCAGCCAGTGTAGGGGCCTGACACAGTGGGTTCTGTGCCCCTCTGACCTGGCCAGGGAGGATAATTCACAATGGGTAAACTGAGGCTGGGTGCCATCACCACCCCGTGGACCGGAGCTGTCACTAGCAGACATGATACAACTCTTCTTCTCCCCTCCCTGTTTTAATCTGTGCAGGTCCAGGGCCTTGACTTCTGGGCCTGGGCACTGTCTGAGCTTTATTTGCTCAAGGCTAGTACTCTACCATTTGAGCCACAGCTCCACTCCCAGCTTTTTGCTGGTTAATTGGAGATAAGGGTCACATGGAGTTGGCTCTAGTCGCTCACACTTGTAATCCTAGCTGCTGATCTGAGGAACTCGGTTCAAAGCCAGCCCCGGCAGGAAAGTCCAAGAGATTCTTATCTCTAATAAACCACCAGAAAACCGGAAGTGGCGCTGTGGCTCAAGTGGTAGAGCGCTAGACTTGAGCTGAAGCGCTGAGGACAGTGCCCAAGCCCCACGACTTGGGGAGGTGGTGGGGGAGTCTCATGGACTTTTCTTCTTGGGCTAACTTCCAGTGGTGACCCTTAGAGCTGAGGCTTTTTTGAGACAGTCTCACTATGTAGCTGGGCTCTCCTCTAACTCATGTTCCTCCTGCCTCAGCCTCCCCAGTGGAGGGATTATAGGCATGCACATCAGGCCTGGCCTAGGTGCATCATCTTACTTGACCCTCTCTACGCTTTGCATTGCGCACACGTGAGGAAATGCAGACAAGGAGAGGAGCCGGGGCCACACATCTGGCAAGGGCTTTGGGCCTCTGCCTCCCACCTGGTGATCTGCAAATGGCAGGAGTGGGTTTGGAGGTTGTGTTTGCCTTGAGTTGGACCAGAGCAGGGGGTGTGGATTACAGGTGTGAAAAGGATGGCTTTGAGGGTTGTGGTGTGTTTCAAGTGGTAGAACACCGGCCTTGAGCAGGAAAGGCCGAGTGAGAGTGGGAGGCCCAGAGCTCAAGCTCTGGTACCAGCAAAAGTGAAATAAAAATGATCAGGCAATGGTGGCTCACGCCTGTAATCCTAGCTACTCAGGAGGCTGAGATCTGAGGATTGCATCTCCAAGCCAGTAAAGTCCATGAAACACTTATCTCCAATAAACCACTAGAAAACCAGAAGTGGTGCTGTGACTCAAAGTGGTAGAGCACTCACCTTGAGCAAAAAGAGCTCAGGGCCAGCGCGCGCGCACACACACACACACACACACACACACACACACACACTGCCCTGATGACACACCAGCTGGACAGGAAGAGCCGGTGCAAAGGCCAGGGGGCCTGTGGCCTCCAAGCGTGTTCAGGGCAGCGGGCGTTCCAGGGAGGGATGGTAATGGATAGCCACGTGAAGAGGTGGGAGGGGCAGGGGGCAGTGCCCCATACTCCAACCTGAGCTGGGCTTGGGTTAGTCCCCTGCCACCACCCAGAAGGTCCCCCAGAAACTAGACCTGGGGCTTTGGGCAGGTGGGCAGAATGTGTTCTGTGGGGGAGTTACCAGCGGTGCTAGGGCCAGATGTGGGACCTCCTTTCACATGCCCTCCTTCCTCCAGGGACACCATCTGTCTGACCATCTGCCTACCTCTGTCCTCCCCTCAGACCCTCGGCTGGGGGCCACATGCTGGTGCTGCGTGGTTGGTGGGGCTGTCTCCATCTGCACCCCATATTCTGGGTGGAGTGGTCTCTGGCTGTGAGCCTCTGAGTAGCCACGGCTGCCTGTGGAAAGGAAGCAGCTCAGCTTAGCCCCCCTCCCATTGCTGCCTGTCCCCACCCTTGTTCCTGGACACGGCTACTGTCTGAGATGAGGGAAACTGAGGCCATGGGCCAGAGTCCTCCCTTGTGGGGTGGGGTGCACAGCCCCGGACCCCGTGTCACCTGGATTATCTGGTCGTGGCAGGAGCTGAGCGGCCATGGCGTACCACAGCTTCCTGGTGGAGCCTATCAGCTGCCATGCCTGGAACAAGGGCCGCACACGTGAGTGCTCGCTGCCCCTTGGGCAGTGGGGATCCGCTGGGGGGCAGGGCCGGGAAAGAGGCAGGCAGGCCTCTGAAGTGGGGCTCCCTGAGTCCCTCCCCAGTCCTTGTGTTGGGAGGGGTGACAATGAGATACCCAGAACAAGCAGGGCAGTCGGGTGGGGAGGGACTGGGCCCTGTTGGGGTGCTGCATGGAGGGGACCAGGGGGAGGCAGGCAAAGGGAGAACATGCAGTCTTGGGGAGCAGATGGAGGTGTGGGAAAAATGGTAGCGGCTGTGCATAGTTACACATGCCTGTAATCTCAGAACTAGGAAGACTGGGAGTTCAAGCTCATCCTGGGCTACATAGTGAGACCTTGTCTCCAAATAGTAAAGAGGAAGGGAGAGAGGGACAGGGGGAGGAGCGCATGCCGTGGAGCACCTACCTGGGGGTGGGGAGGAAGGGAAGGAAGATAGAAAGGCCGGGGTGCCTGGCACTGGTGACTCATCCCTGTAATCCTAGCTACTCAGGAGGCTAAGATCTGAGGATTGTGGTTTGAAGCTAGCCTGGACAGGGAAGTCCTCCATGAGACTCTGATCTCCAAGTAACCAGCAGAAAACTGGAAGTGGCGCTGTGGCTCAAGTGGTAGAGCGCTTGCCTTGAGCTGAAGAGCGCAGGGACAGCGCCCAGGCCCAGAGTTCAAGCCCCATGACTAATAGAAAAGAAAAGAAAGGCAGGAGTACCAGGTTAGAATTGGTGCTCAGAAAGACCTTTTTGGGATGGAAAAGGGGAGGAGGAGTGAGGAAGAGGAGGAAGCAGCTCCCTGGAGGTTTGGAGCCAGGCAGTGGGCGGAAGTGGCAGAGGTCATGAGCTGTGGGGAGGGCCCCAGTCCGCAGCCCTGTGAAGGCATTCAGGAGCGGGGGCCGTGGTGGGGAGGGGGGGGCTGAACCCCGTCCTCTCTCCCACAGAGATCGCCATCTGCCCCAACAACCACGAGGTGCACATCTATGAGAAGAGCGGGGCCAAGTGGACGAAGGTGCACGAGCTGAAGGAGCACAACGGGCAGGTGACAGGTGGGTCAGGGCCTGGCGCTCTCCCTGGCCTCCAGGGTGGAACAGTTGGGAATACACGGGGCATCACCAGACTCTGCTCTAGCCCTGGCTTGAGCGATGCAGGGGTGTCTGGGCCTCAGGAGAGGCTTGATCCAGCAGCTCCTCACTGCCACACATTGCTTCTTTCCTGCCTCTTTGCCCATCTGAAAGTTCGGGAGGCTTGTCAGGTTCTCAGGTAGGCTCCAGGAGCAGCATGGGGGAGAGGGGCGCGCTCGCCGCAGAGCCGCTTCGCGAGGTGGGAAGACCGTGAAGTGGCTCCCACGCGGCCAGGTGCCACCGCGCACGCGCGCGGCTTCAGCCCTGCACCTCCCCCAGGCATCGACTGGGCCCCCGAGAGCAACCGCATTGTGACCTGCGGCACGGATCGCAACGCCTACGTGTGGACGCTGAAGGGCCACACGTGGAAGCCCACGCTGGTGATCCTGCGGATCAATCGCGCTGCCCGCTGCGTGCGCTGGGCGCCCCAGGAGAACAAGTTCGCAGTGGGCAGTGGCTCTCGCGTCATCTCCATCTGTTACTTCGAGCAGGAGAACGACTGGTGAGTGTGTGGGAGGGGCGGAGGGACGTGGGGAGGGCAGGAATGAGTGTCGCACAAGAGCACGGGGACCCCCGAGAGCTCCGGCTCAGGGCCTCATCCGTGCAGTAGAGGGACAGGGCGGTACCAGTGCCCCCTTCCCTGCAGCCCTCCAGGCTGCCGGCTTCACACAGGGGCACGAGGAGGCTGTGGGGCGCCGCGGACAAGCTCCAAGCTCTGGGCTATCAGTCGTCGTTTTTTGGCGCACACACATGGTTGTGTATGTGTGTGTGTGTGTATGCGCTACTGGGACTTGAACTCAGAGCCCTGCACCTGCTAGGCAAGCGCCGGCCACTGGAGTCACACCTCCAGCCCTTTTGGCTTTAGGTCATCTTGAGGTTGGGTCTCCTCCTGTCCGTGCTGCCCCTGCAGCTGGAACCACAGGTGTGCCCCACCGTGCCTATTGGTTACTGGTTGAGATGGGGACTCTCTCTTTTTTTTTCCTGGACCAGCCCCACTCGTGATCCTCCTGGTCTCTGCCTCCCAAATAGCTGGGAATACAAGGAGCCATCACTCTGCACAACCCTGTCAGGTGTGTGAGACTGGGTGTCCTGAGGTCAGGATCCAGGCAGAAGCGCAGTTCGAGTCTGGGAGACCTCAGTTCAAATCCCACCGTGGCCTCTAGCCACATACAGGAGACAAGGCAGGGAGATGGGACCAGCGCACATGGCCACTGGAGCCACTGGGCCACAGGAGGTGGCAGGGAGCCAGGGGCACCTGGTGCCTCAGGGCTGCAGGACCCATGGTGACCACCTGCCTGTCCCTCTCGCCCCGTGTGCCCAGGTGGGTGTGCAAGCACATTAAGAAGCCAATCCGCTCCACCGTGCTCAGCCTGGACTGGCACCCCAACAACGTGCTCCTGGCTGCTGGCTCCTGTGACTTTAAGTGCAGGTGAGGTGGGCAGCTGTGCAGGGATGGGGCTACATGCCCAGAGGTGGGCTTAGCAGGGCACACCCCATGTCACCTCTGAACGTCAGCAGGGTCCTGTCCAAGCCTTCCTCCTGCCTCAGTAGACCCTCTCACCACAGCTGTTTCCTGGCTTGTCTGGAGGAGAGTGAATGGGTATCCTGATTCATACTCAAGTGTAAAAGACTAGTAAGATGAAGCATAGCTGCCTTTATTATTACCTTAAAAGCCTAGACTATCAAGTGTCTAGTTTCCATTCATATTTTCATTCCTGGCTGGCTCAAGTTAGGGCCCAGGGTTTGCAGGAGGTCAGAGGATGCTGAGCTGGGAGACCACTGGGCCCCCAGCTCGTTACTCAGAGGGGACACTGAGGCCCAGGCTTCACTCCATGCACTGACCATGCTGAGATGGCTCCGTGGCTGCCTTGGAAGAGGGCTGCCCTTCTTAGGTGATCTCTCGCGCAGGATCTTCTCAGCCTACATCAAGGAGGTGGAGGAGAGGCCAGCCCCCACCCCGTGGGGCTCCAAGATGCCCTTCGGGGAGCTGATGTTCGAGTCCAGCAGCAGCTGCGGCTGGGTGCATGGCGTCTGCTTCTCAGCCAGTGGGAGCCGCGTGGCCTGGGTGAGCCACGACAGCACTGTGTGCCTGGCCGACGCGGAAAAGAAGATGGCGTGAGTCCAGCAGGTGGGGGGAGCGGCTGCGGGAAGCCAGGGCCCAGAGCAGCAGGGCGCGGCTGACCTCCTCTCCCCCTCAGGGTTGCCACCCTTACCTCGGAGACGCTCCCGCTGCTGGCCCTCACCTTCATCACCGACAACAGCCTGGTGGCAGCGGTAGGCTGAGTCCATGCGACTCATCCATTCTGCTCTCCCTACTTCCCTCCTGTCCATCTGCCACCCATCCATCCATCATCCATTCATTATCCACTCATCCATCCATGCCTCCATGAATGTGGTGTAGTAGAATAGGTTGGGTGATGCTGCAGTAACAAATTCCCAACGGGACCCAGCATGGTGGTGCATGCCCATCCCAGCACTCAGGAGGCTGAGGCAGGTGGAATGTGAGTTTGAGGCTAGCTTGGGCTACTTAGCTACAAGCATCTGCAGACCCTTAAAGGACAGGCTTGTGAGTGAGTGGACAACCATGTCCACTATGCGTTCACCCGCCTGCCCACGTGGATGCCAACTTTCTTTTCATCCCTCTGCAGTACAGTATGGGGCTGCCAGGAGGATGAGGCTTGCTTGCTTCCGGGCAGGGGCCAGGGATCCTGGGGCGTCCCCGGTGGGCTGGGTATCTGGGGTGAGGGCAGAGGGCAGTCTTGCACATGGTCGGGTGCGAGGCCTGCCTGGGGTAGAGATCTCCTCCCCGGCGGGCCAGGCCTGGACCGAGCAGGCCTGCTTCCCCCGCAGCAGTGGGGTGGCCTCTCCTCTAGCCTTGGTTTCCCGTGTGGTGAGTGGCCAGTGGCCCGTGACATCTCCCAGGTGACACCTCTCGATCCTGCTGCAGGGCCACGATTGCTTCCCGGTGCTGTTTACCTACGACAGCGCCTCGGGGTCGCTGAGCTTCGGAGGGCGGCTGGATGTGCCCAAGCAGAGCTCACAGCGCGGCATGACGGCCCGCGAGCGCTTCCAGAGCCTGGACAAGAAGGCGAGCTCCGAGGGCGGCGCCGGCGCGGGCGCGGGCCTGGACTCGCTGCACAAGAACAGCGTCAGGTGCGAGTGGGCGGGGCTCCGGGTGGGCGTGCCTGTCCGCCCAGGGCAATGGGGGTGGGGCGCAGATCGGCGTGGGCGGGGCCAGGAGGCAGAGGAAGGGGCTCTTCAGTCAGCCATGACATCCTAATAGGCCCATTTCTAGCTTTTCCCCCTGGCCTGGGGCACTAAAGGCACTTTCTGTGTCCCTCCTCCCCACCCAAGCCTTCAGTAATGTTACACTGGCCCAGATGGCCATCCTTGCCAGCCACACCACTGCGCCCCAAAGCAGGCTGGGAAGTGCGCTCTCCAGGCAGCCCCTGGCTGGCACACCCCATGTTGGTGCTCAGCGTGAGAGTGGGCTCCACCAGGGGTCTGGGAGCTCCTGAACCCTCTATCCTCTCTACAGCCAGATCTCGGTGTTGAGCGGTGGCAAGGCTAAGTGCTCACAGTTCTGCACTACAGGCATGGACGGTGGCATGAGCATTTGGGATGTGAAGGTAAGGCCTGCTGTGAACCCCACTTCCTGCCAGGCCTCCAGGGTTGATTTCCCCCACTCCTCCTGTCTGGAATCCTTACAGGAGAAAAGTCCTGGGATGGGAGGAGAGAGAGGAACAATGGCATCCCTTTGACCTTCAAGTCTCTAGGTCAGGATTCAAAGTGCCGGGATTGAGAGATGTGCAGGGACTGTCCATGGCAGGGTGTCAGCACAAGGCAGCTGAGTCTGCTTGTCCATTCTGCCTCCCTGCAGAGCTTGGAGTCCGCCTTGAAGGACCTGAAGATCAAGTGAGCTGTGGGAGGAACGCTGTCCCCGCTTCATACATGCTGCTGGGCAAAGGACCAGGGGACAGGAGGCTGAGGGTGGCTTTGCTGAATGCTTCTAGGTACCAGTATGAGTCCACGCAGGGGAGGGGTGGGGGCTTTTCTTACCTATTCAAAGAACATGTACCTTTTTCTTTACAAAGAAATGCTTGCATTTATTGTAAAAATGCTCCTAAAGCACAATGCTGGTCATGAACTGCTTCAGAAGGGAGGTAATAAATGTTACAAATGTGGTATGTCTGCCTGTGTCTGGAAAGTTGGTATCCACCGGCTTGAAGCCCAGTGAACAGTCCCAGCTCCCACCACAGCCCAGCCCTGCCTGGGCAGCCCCCCCCCTTTTTTTTTTTCTTTGTTCGTCTTGGGGCTTGAACTCTGGGCCTGGGCGCTGTCCCTCAGCTCTTCAGTTCAAGGCGAGCGCTCTACCACTTGAGCCACAGCACTACTTCCAGTTTTCTAGTGGTTTACTGGAGATAAGAGTCTCAAGGAGGGCTGGGAAGGTGGCTCAGTGGTAGAGCGCTTGCCTTGCATGTATGAGGCCCTGGGTTCGATTCCTCAGCACCACATAAGCAAAAAGAAAAAAGTCAGAAGTGGTGCTGTGGCTCGAGTGGTAGAGTGCTAGCCTTGAGCTGAAGAGCTGAGGGACAGTGCCCAGGCCCAGAGTTCAGGCCCCACGACGGACCAAAAAAAAAAAAAGTCTCAGACTTTCCTGCCCGGGCTGGCTTTGAACTGTGATCCTCACATCTCAGCCTCCTGAGTAGCTAGGATTACAGGCGTGAGCCACCGGTGCCCGGTGGGCAGCACCTTTCAAAGCTGGCAAAAAAGGTATCTTTTAGGTCATGATTTTTAGTGGACATTTGGCTGGTTTTGGACTTTAGTGCAAACATGACGCAGGAAGTTGGGCTTTGATAAATTGATGATTTTCCAGTTAAGATCCTTTTCCTATTTCCATTGTTCCTAGAGGGTATTTTTTTTCCTAAAGCACAGATTTGGATCTCTCTTCACCTAAGAATCTTAATCTAAGTAGTGAATTATAAGGACTTCTTAGTGGTGGAATTCCACCTGATGAATAAAATGGAATCTAGACAGATTAAGTCCCCTCCCTGCCCCTGCCCCAGTATCTACCACTAAATAATTTTGCATGGTGTCAGTTAACCATAATACTCTCACCCACACTCCCTTCTGCATCCAGCCACTGCAGGTGTGCTGGCTTCTGAGGACCATGTATTTTACAAGGTAGAGGAAGCTGGGCGCCGGTGGCTGACGCCTGTATTCCTAGCTACTCTGGAGGCTGAGATCTGAGGATCACAGTTCAAAGCCAGCCCGGGCAGGAAAGTCCGTGAGACTCTTATCTCCAATAAGCCAATAGAAAACTGGAATTGGCGTTGTGGCTCAATTGGTAGAACTCTTCACTTGAGCTGAAGAGCGAAGGGACAGCACCCAGGCCCAGAGTTCAAGTCCCATGACCAACCAAAAACCAAAAAAAATGTAGAGGGTAGGATTGGCTGTGGAGTTTCCTCCAGGTAGCAGAGTCCACAGATAGCCCTAAATGGCATTAAGCCTCATCACCCCCCTTCCCCCCCCCCCCCAACCACACATATAGAAGCACACTCAGGCAAACCTAGCTATTAGCAAGCTAACACAGAACCAGGCCATTACCACTAGGGGGCACTCGAAGGCCAGAAGACAAATGTCTGTTGGCTGCTCCAGACTCTGCTGGGCTGGACTTGCCCTTAGCCATGACATCAGAGCTTTCCCCGCTTGATTTCCCTTTTAGTCCCCATATCATGCTTGTGCCACCTGACAGGCTTCCCCAGCCAAGCTTACCTTAGCAGGGGCACAAGCATCAGCAACAAGACAACTGAAACGTGAGTTACGATAATGTCAACTTTAATCTGCCAAATATACAAGTTGAATTTATGGAACATGTTCTGCCTTGGTGCTGCACAGGAACCAGAGGTTCTTGAAATGATTCATGGGTAGGTAAAAATGGGCACTAGCCCTGGCCAGATGGGTGGGAACAGGGTGGGGAAGAGCAGAGAGGGCCTTGGCGGGAAGAGACTGGCCAGGGACAAACCAAGACCCTCAGGGACCCAGATATTATGCAGGCTCCGGACAACAGCCCCACGTGAGCACCCAGCAACAGACTGGGGCTGGCTGCTGCAAATCCACAGAAGCTGCCCTGCCCCCTGCACCCTGCCCCGACGTGCAATCTACTGGACAAACGGAAGCTCTTGTTACCCCACCTCCCAGCACCCCCCAACCAGGGTTCTGAATTCTAAAAACAGCAAAAACATTCAAATGGTTACATATGAAATGCTGTCCTGCATCTTTCTGTCACAAAGATAGCAGCTGCCCCTCCCCCCACAGCCC
Source organism: Dipodomys merriami (assembly GCF_024711535.1). Taxonomy (NCBI): domain Eukaryota; kingdom Metazoa; phylum Chordata; class Mammalia; order Rodentia; family Heteromyidae; genus Dipodomys; species Dipodomys merriami. The sequence goes on from NW_027203604.1 coordinate 18,991,263, forward strand.
CGCAATTTCTGTGCCACGATGGAGGAGGCCCCAGGCCGGGGGCTCGCGGCCATGAAGGGCTGCTGCAGCGGCGCCAGAGCACAGGGTGGGTGAGATGCTGCAGAGGTCCTGACGGCACGGCCGGGTTCCCTGGCATCTCCTCCCATAGCCAGCTTACTTATTCAGGGACAGCGACTGCATTCGCTTTCCTGACAAAGTCGCATCGTCTTTTGCTGAGGAGCAGAAGGGGAAGGGCAGGAGTTAGAACACAGCAGAGTGAACCACAGAACTCTAGGTTTCCAAGGACAGTGCTCATCAGCCAGCACACAGGAAGAGACCCAATGGGCCCAGGCTGTTACCGCCGAGGAAGACCAAAAGCTCCAAGCCCCAGTGCAAAACCCTGTGGGGTCCATCCTCTCCACAGGGTCTTACATCAGCAGCAACATCCCCTGGCTGCACAAGGTCCTTTCCTGCCTGGGCTCGCAGGATGGGAACTGTAACCGAGCCCTGAACTGCCCTCACCTCCATGGGCTTCCCCAGCCTCGGGGACACGGACAGTCATGAGCAAATGCTTCTGTAAAGCCTCTGACCTACACACACTCATGGGGGAGGCACACAGAGAATCTGCAGGGTTTTGTGTCTAGCCTTTGGGTACATGGTAGGAACTATCAGCTTGCTTGGCTTCACTAGGCACCAGAGGCCTCAGCAGGACTTCCAGTATTACTGATACTCTTGTCACTAGCTGCTGGTGACAGCGAAAGTACTGTCATGGACAGTTTTCTGCTGAATGTCCACCCACATTCCACGAGCCCACTGGCTTCTCTTAGAGCTCCTGTCTACCCCCCACACTGGGTTGGCCTCTACTAGACAGGCCACACAGCCAATACTGGCCTTACCTTTCCTCTCTTCTTCCTTCTTCCTCGCTGCCTCCTCCCGCTGCTTCCGGATGATCGCCAGCCGGGCAAGGTCAGCCTTGGCCTGCTCTGTCTTCCCAGCTAAATGCATTTTCATGTAGCGTTCTTTTGCTTTCTGCTTCTCGATCTCTTCTCTGTTTGGATAAAATGGTATCAGAGGACATCTTTCGTATCAAGACTAGCTCACCTGGTTATGAAAGCCAGAATAAAGGGGGAAAGATGTACTCTTAGCTGCAGGAAGGGCCCTGGCTCCACACACCACCAAACAAGCAGAAGGAACAGGCCCAAATGATAAACACCCGAGAGAGAATTGGCATGAGCTCAAAGCCTGGCTTGTGGGTCAAGGTGGTGACAAAGGGAGTCATGACCAGAGTATGGTGGCCACAGTTAAAAAAAAAAAAGGCGGGGGGACCCAAACCAAGGAAGATGATCAGGGGGATAAAGGCACTGGAGACCACAGAGAAATAGGTGCCTCAGATTGTCAGGGGGCAGGGAAGGAGGGCTGTAGATGGAAAGAGGTCATCGTGACACGGGACGTTCTTGTGCCAGCTCAGGTGTGCAAGACTGCCTCTCGAGGCCAGTTATACTCCATGGGACCAGTCATCACCCCAGTAAGCAGAGAGATCCTCCCAAGCCTGTGACTGCGCTAGAGGGGAGGAGAGCCCTGGCCAGCAGGAGGTGGGGAAGGACCTGACCTCTTAAGAGGCCTGTGCAGTCCCAGGCAAAGAGCCTGGCTAGAGGGGACGGGCAAGAAACTTGGGCCAGGGTCTTGTCTACACCTCACCCAGAGGCCAAAACACGTAGACCAGGTGAGGAGATGAACACCTTGTCTAAGTTGGCCCCCCAGAAGGTGCAAGGCTACCCCAGCGTGTGCCAGGGACCCTCGGCGGTTGGGCACCTGGCAGGGGTTGGCCTTGATGGTATCCCTTCTGTCAAGCAGGAAGCAAAGGATCCTCAGGTACTGGAGAGGACACTGAGGCCCCCAAAGGCAGTGACTTGTCTGAGGCTGATCAGGGGTAAGGTGGCAGAACCAGGGTGGACACTGGAGCCAGAGCTGCTGGGTTTCTGGCAGTCAATTCCCAGAAAAGCTAATGGAAGGATGAGGATGGAGGAGTCCTGTAGCCTCCAATGATGCCCTGAGCTCATGGCCCTTACTGTGGAGTTTTTGAACTCAGCTACCCAGGACCTAGAGGATGGCGGATTGAAGCTCTAGCAGGCTGAGCAGGAGAGGAATCGGGGAATCGGGGCCCTTTTGCCAAGAAGCCTTCAACCTCTTACCTGGAGGCCATCAAGTCACTGGGGCTGGAGGTGTGGCTCAGTGGTGGAGCACTTCATCAGCCATTCAAGGCCCGGGGTTCGATCGCTAGCACCACCCTCTCCCCCCCTCAAAAAAAGTCAAGGGACGTCTTCTCAGGACTGACCATGCGCAGGCACATGGGAACTTGATCTCAACCACATTCACATGGCACCCAAAGGAAAGTGGGAATGTGCTGGCTGGGCAGCATGTCCCTGCCCACGCTGGATTCAAACCACAACCCTCTGGAGGCTGAGGCCTCCTGAGTACCTAGGATTACAAGAGTGATCACCAGCATCTGGCTTTCTCTCTCTCTCAAGGAGTTACTGTGGAGCTTTTGGGAATTAGATGAAATTAGATGTGTGGCCCCCCACTCAATTACCAGGCACCTCAGCCTCTGCCTCTGCGTTCAGGTCATTAGGCCTGCCTGGCAGACATTACCGTTCTCTCCTCGAAAGCTCCTTTGGCCCATCCAGATCCAGTTGTGTGACCTTTTTGGTTGTCTGTGCTACCCGGTTGGGGTTCTCGATGTCAATGAGCCCTTCCACGCCTTTGCGCTTTTGCTAAGACAAGAGCAAGAAGTTCAGGACTGGCAGAGCCCATGAAGGCCACTCCCACCATCTCTCCAAAGCCCCAGGTCTCTACCTCCAGCCTAGAGGGCGCCTGTGCAAATCTCCTAGGGGCACAGAAGTCAGGAGTACTTTACCAGCTTGGGGAGGGGGAGGCAGGGAAGGGAACACAAGCATGTAAAAGGAAGGTTTACTCTGGCAAGCCCCAGCAACTGGGGACTATCACCCTAACTTCAGAGGTGACACTGGCAACTAAAGGTCGAAAACATGCCCAAGGTGAACCAGAAGAGGACAGTAGATGTGCAGAGGCCTCAACACGAGAGCTCTGCTCCCTACTCTAAGCACAGCCTCTAGAAGCTGTTCCCAGTGAAGCCCTGCCTGGCTTCAAGAAGCACATGCCGGACCCCGGGGGCGGGGGCGGGGAGGGGAGGGGGGAGGGATGCAGAGGAAGGAAGGAGAAGTGTTCTCCTGACCACCCCAGCCTTGCCTGTCTCAGCAGACCGAAGGGCAACCTGTGAGCAACGTGATCACTGGATCACAGTCTGCAGGTTTGCTGTGCATGCACGCATGCACTTATGTGTGTGAAGATATAGAGAATACCAGTTATTTATCAAGTCTGGTCACAATTCTCTGCTCTGTCCATCCTAGCTTTTCTCAAGTGACCAAGAAGGCAGCTTAATAGTGATCATCTGACTAACGGTTCCGTGTGCCACCTACTCACAACTCCACCCAGACGCCCTGGACTGCACAAGGCAAGTAGAAGAATGAACTTGAGATTCTCCTTCCTGCACCTGCTCCTGTTCACCCCAAGAACACTCTTGATTCCTAATTTGTCCAGCAGACTGCAAACATGGCCTGAGTATGACAGCTCTCCTCTATGGCGCTGCCACACCTACAGCAAGCCAGTTTCTCCTCGCCATGGGATGCCACTTCACTCCTTCCAATCTCAATGTCCCAGAACCCTTCTCTAGGGTAGCCCAAACCATCCTTTATAAGAAAATCTGGTCATTTCTGTTCCCAATGCCCTAGCTAATCTCTCTGCAAAACATTTTCACCATGACTGACTCGTCCTGCTTTCCGTATCTCAGCTTACATTACCTCATCACCACATTATTCATACCTGCCATCATAGTGTGTTTTGTCCGTAATACTCATCACAAATAAAACAAAACATTCTACAGCAAAATCACTCAAGGTCTGCAGTCATGGCTCACAGCAGTGGAGCCACTGTCTAGCAAGTGTGAGGCCTTGAGTTCCAACTTCAGGAGCACCAAAAAAAGCCCAAAATAACAACAAAAACCAGGGTACAACACTGAATTCATACTGTCTGATCTCCCATCAGGACAGGACCTGTAAATGTTGTCTGAACTGAGTCCAAGTCTCAGACCTCTATCAGGCTCAGTACCTGGTAGTCATCATCTTCATCCTCACTCTCATCTGAGTCTAGAGATTTCTTCTCCTTTTTGGGGTCACCTGCAGCCCCATCACCACCTTCTTCTTGTTCCTCTTCTTCCTATTTCAAAAATGGACAAAAGAACTCAAAATCTAAGAACGCAAAACATCCCCCCACCACTGTGGACCCCCGCCTCACCCTACCCCCAGATAATAACCTTGACATTTAACTGCTAGAAACTGGAACTAAGTATGACAAGGGTTCTACTCTGTGTGCCTGGTCCCCAGTGTGGGAGACTAGAGTCAGAGATAGGGAATCGACCCATGCAGCACCATGGGCTGAGGCTAGTCCCTCACACTGCTGTAGAAGACCCTGTTCTGGGACACACCTTGGGCAGCCTGGATAAGAAGTTTATCTCTCGAGTTTAGAAGCACCAGGGGTGGGGCTGCCCCAGGAAGTCCTGAAGGAGGTGACACTGAACAAAGCCAGAGCAGCAAATGAGACTCTGAGGGCAAGCCTGGCAAGCAGTCCTATGTGCCTGTAGAGACAGGTGGCACACTGGGAGCATGAGTGTATATGGGCAGAGGCAGGGAGAGGGACTGTGAACCAAGTTCTTCCTTACTTGCCCAGTCACAGGACGGTCCCCAGGATGGCTGTCCCTCCCCACTCCACATTCTGGTTCTCACATAAGAGTGAGGACTCCTCCCTGGAACTAGAGACACCACCCTGAACCACTAGAGTGGTTGGACAGGCTCCTACTCACCCTGGCCTTCTGTTTCTCAGCCTGGAGCTGGGCGTCGATCTCTTCTGGGCTTGTATACTGCCTTGCCCGGCCTTTATGGCCTCCCTTTCTCCCTGTCCAGACAGTAACAATTCAGAATGGAAGAGGGAGACGGCTGCCTTGATCATCCTACCCCTCAGAGGGCTGAAGGCTGCACGTTTGACCCACCCTCACCCAATACCCAGACCTACCCTCCAGTGTTCAAAGGACACCGCCTGGTGCAACAACTTTGCAGAAGCATATTCCCATGAAAATACAGGACAGTACATGACCCAGAATGACCCCTTCGGTCTCCACTTGGGAGTACTTGCCTCCCACCCCAATGACAGAAGATATTACTTGCAAAGCTGCCACAGGCACAGGCTCACCAGATCCTCAGGAACCGATGCTGCAAGAGCCAGTGTTAATCTCATTTGATAGACTTAAGATCAAAGCGGACTTAAGATGAAACAGGGAAAGGGACAAATTTTGGGAGTCAAAACTCAGCACTACCACTTGCTACATTTGTGACTCTAAGCAAGCACTCCATCTCTATCTTAGAGCTTCAGTTTCCTCATTTGTGTTCCTACTTCCCTGGGCTGCCATGGTCATAAATTAGCTAACATAGATAGAGATGCTGGTGGTGCCTGACACTGGACAAGCACTCCAAAAATGTTTTCTGAGATTTTCATTTTTTTCTTCGATAGAGAATTTGGTGGGAAAGTAACAAATTCCACTGGCCACATAAGCAATATCAAATGAGAATAAAATATTTCACATCCATTTTAGTGGTAGAGTAAGAAAACTTAAGGGAATCAACCCTCAAGACCCACTAGCAAAACAATATAAAACCTAACTATACAGTCTACCGTGACTAGCAACTCAGAGATAGCAATTGGGAATATTTCAATTCAAAGCCAGCATCAGCAAGAAGTTGATGGGACACCCCTGCCCCCACTCCCCACCATCTCAACCAATAAGCTGGATGGGGTGGTATACAACTGTCACTTCAACTGCATCTGAGGCAGTAGGTGAAATGATCTCACCAGCTCCTGGCTAAAATCCAGGAGCCTATCCAAATAAGTAACTGAAGCAAAAAAAAAGCAGGATATGGTTCAACTGGTAGAGTAGTTGATCAGAAAGTGTGAGGCCCTGAATTCAAACTCCAGCACTGTCCAGGGAAAAAAAAGAAGAAAAAGTGACTACCAACTAAAGGTCATGTAAGAGTGTCAGTGTTAGCCAGGCGCCAGTGGCTCACGCCTGTAATCCTAGCTACTCAGGAGGCTGAGATCTGAGGGTCGTGGTTCAAAGCCAGCCTAGGCAACAAAGTCCATGAAATTCTTATCTCCAGTAAACTACCAGAAAAGCGGAAGTGGCACTGTAGCTCAAATGGTAGAGTGCTAGCCGTGAGCTGAAGAGCTGAGGGACAGCATTCAGGCCCAGAGTTCAAGCCCCATGACCAACAACAACAACAAGAAAAAGTGTCAGTGTTACATTCTAAGCCTCTAAGAACAGACTGACCCTTACTAAAGCCATCTGACACACTTTTACAGAAGGCAGCATCCCCTCTGGCAATCTTAAAGCCCACCTGACTTCCAGAGAGCCCTTCAGTGAGAAGAGAATCTGTAATTAGCCAGCCAGAGCAGCCCTGGACTCCAGAGACAGTAGCAGAGGTATCAGCCTCCTCTGATTTCCTAGACAGCAGCTGCAGAGCTATAATTGGGCAGTGTATGGCCCACACCACCCACTTTTAATGACTACCTCCATTCCCAGGAGTATCTCAGTCTGTACTCAGGAAAGCCTATTGTCAGAAATCAAACTTGCCATTAAAAAAAAATAATCTCACACCCTTTCTTAATATTCCAGGCAACTGTTAACAACTAAACTGGTTCTATAGGCTCTCATCCTAGACTCCAGACACTGCCTTGGCCTGATGTGCAAGTAGGTTTTTATCAGAGGTTCTTCGAGACTTTTAGAACAATGAGAACAAAGAGTTGGTCTCTGATCTTGGGGGATTTTTTTTTCTTTTAACATCTTCATGTTTTCTTGGCTTTTCTAGCACCTTAAAACAAGGAAGGCAACCCTACCTGTCAGAAAAGCTTAGCACAAATCAAAAGACCAAGCCACCTTAGCTTGTAATTGTAACTTAGTTCTTGTAATTGTAACCTCCAACCCACAGCTGGAAACAAAACCACCCCTCCTGCCTTTTATAGACAAGGCACCAGAGAACTGACATGTCTCTTCCAGATGGAGAACTCAGCAGAGAATGACACTGAATATAGAGATTCTTCTTTGTAAAGCCCAGTCAGTATCTCTGAGTGTAGTAAAGGCAGGAAGCAATTGAGGTTTCAAAAAGCCCGGGGCAGATGTTCCTGTAGGCCAGAATGCATTAATAAGCCTAAAACACCTAATCCACTAATAGCAACTAAACATCTGTTCTGTGCCAGGAGCTAAGCCTGCCACTCCCATGTCCTGTCATTTTATTACCTCTCTGCCCAACTCACCAAGCTAAGACAACACCCCAGACACTCAGAGGCAGACGATAAGCTGGACGAGATTAAATAACGTGCTCGAGGCACAGAATTCGACGGGGAAGACACCTGGGATTCAAGCCCAACACTAGGTATGGACTCTTAAAAAAGCGAGAAGAGGACAGGTTAGACGGGTTACGATGTTCACTAGGAAGCCGTGGACGTTATGGATCTTACCAGAACCCTACGAGGAGTTAATAGCTACCGCTTCCAGGGGGCCTGGCACTGGAGGCCTGTCGCTTACGCCTCGTATTATGAAGTAGACACAATCACTGCCTCCCCATTTGCAAATAAGAAAATGGAGACACGGGGGAGGGGGGAGGAGGAGGGAGGATGCGACTGGATGCTGGAGCCCCCAGGGCGCCCCGCACTTGCCCCGCGGGGCGGGCAGGCCCTGCCGTGCCCAGCGCGGGGCGCGGGGACTCGGTCTCCGGACATTCTCAAAGTGGGAGAAAACTTCAGATCCCCCCCCACCCCCACCCCCCAGCCCCATCCCCACCCGGGATCGGACGGAGCAGCGCGCCCGGAACCGGCTTTTTGCACCTCGAGGGGAGAACTCGGGGCCTCTCCATCTCCTCACACCCCGGACCTGGAGCCTCCACATCACCCCCCGGGCCTCAGTTTCCCTCCCCACGAGGACAATTGGAAAGCGAGGCCCCGGCAGCTGGCGCCCGGCGCTGCCCTCCGCGCCGCCTTCCGCGCCGCCCGTGGGCCGAGGGGACCACCAGAGCTGACGCCAGGCCACCCTTCCAGGCTCGCGGGCCACGCGCGCCCGCACCTCACCTCCTTTAGGCATCGCGGCTACGGCAGCTGCGGCGGCGGCGGCGGCGGCGGCGGCGGCGGCGGCGGCGGCGGCGGCGGCGCCTCGAACTGACACCGGAACCGGAAATATCTTGGGTTCGACTTCTTCCGTCGGGCTCAGTCTCCCCCTTCACCCCCACCGCGCGCCGCCGCCGCCGCCGCCGCTGTCGCCGCGAAGATCAGGACCTCACCGGAGGCGGGGACTGCCCCCGCCAGTCGCCTGAATTCAGGCCGGCCAGGGCGCTGCCAGGCAACAACCCCCCACCCCCGCCCCGCTCAGTGTTCCCGTCTGGGGAGACGCGTAGCCCTGACGGCTAACCCTACCGGAAGTGAGGGCGGAGGGCCACCACGGAATTCTAGCTGGCAGCGCTGCGGGCAGCTAAGGCGACAAATCTCGCGAGAGGAGGGGCGGGCCCCCCCCCCCCCGCGAAGGCCGCTTCTTGAAGAGAGCCCAACAGGAGCGGAAGCTGTCAGAAGAAAAGCGACGGCTTTCGGCGCCCGGGCTTCTGGTGAGTGTGTTTTCCTCCGTTCCCATCGCCGGCCCGGGGCGCCAGCTGGGGTGGGAGGGCCTGGAGTGCGGCCTGAGCCGGCGGGGCCCACTAGGCTCGGATGCCCTGAGGCGGCGGGTAGATTTGGGATCTTTTTCTCGTTTCCGCTCCCGCCGCGGTTCAATGCTGGGACGGACGCCTTCTGTGTAAACTCCCGTTGGTTTTCCTCCATTCTGTCCCGATGCCGACTCCATCGTGGGCATGGCTGCAGAGTTCTCCCTGCCTGTCTTCCTCTCTCGCCTCTTCTCCCCAGCACCCCTCTCTAGTTCTGGGTAGCGCCCTCGTCCCCCTCGATCCCTTTCCTTCCCCGAGGGGATCGGAGATCGGAGGAAAGTGGGGCTGTCGTCCCGGGACGCTCTGGGACAAGGACCAGATTCCACCCGTCTCTAGCTTCAGAGCAGGGACTCCTGCAAAGACCATTGGTTGGGGATGTCAGGAGTCCCTGTTCAGCGCCACTCCTGCAGTTCCATCCAGATGTGCTCCCCCGTAGAATTCGTTGCTACTGCTGCTGCTTTCCTCATCTTCCTCCTCCACTTTTTCTTTCTTTCTTTTTCTTCTTTTCTTTGGGGTGTGCCTGTTTTAGAGCTTGAACTCAGAACCTGGGTGCTGTCCCTAAGATCTTTTTTTTTTTCTTCCCTCAAGTCTGGCACTCCACCACTTGAATCACAGCTTTGTTTCTGGCTTTTTTTTTTTTTTTATTTTGATGGTTGATTGGGGATAAGAGTCTTAGGGATTTTCCTGTCCAGGCAGGCTTCGAACCTTGGTCTTCAGATCTCAGCCTCCTGAGTGGTTAAGGTTTGCAAGGCATGAGCCACCAGCACCCAGCTTCCTTCTTCCTTTTCCCTTTTTAAAAATGGTAATGGGAGAGTTCTTATGAGAAGGGTCTTTGTAAAACACCTGGCACCTTAGCACCTTACAATGGGAGGGACTGAATGGATTTGAGGAAGATAAGTTTGCTGTGCTTAATGGTAGGAGTTTGTTTTGCCAGTTAGGAAATGCTTTGTGGTTTTAAAAGTACATTGATATTTAAGTTTGGACTGGCCAGATTTCATGTTAGGTCTAAAAGAGATTTTGGCACTTGGGTAATATAAGACCTCAATTTTCAGGTGAGACTGAGGACCAAAGAGGGAAAGCAATCTCTCCAAAGTCACAGAATAATTGATAAAGCTGGAAAGAATCCAAGCCTGTTACTGCAAAGACCAGGAAAGATTCTAAGGTACCATGATTTTGTGGCTGTTTTTTCTCTAAATTCTAACTCCTTATAGCTCTTTCAGTTGTAGTCCTATTTACACTATCATAATTGATGTCCTTTCTCCCCAGGCTTGTAATCTTGTTTGTCAATCTTACTAAGATTTCACCTCTTAGTGGCAAATGCTGTGTGCATAGACACACACACGTACTGAGGCTTCAATTCAGGGCCTGGTACACACGCACGCACGCACGCACGCACGCACGCACGCGTGCGCGCGCGCGCTTCAATTCACGTACTGAGGCTTCAATTCAGGGCCTGGTACACACACACACACACTCCCACCCACCCCCACCCCTCCCCGGGTCCCTGGGTCCCTGAGGTTTTTTACTCAAGGCTGGAGGGTTTTTTTTTTTTTGGTCATGGGCCTGAACTCTGGGCCTGGGCACTGTCCCTGAGCTCTTCAGCTCAAGGCTAGCGCTCTACCACTTGAGCCATAGCACCACTTCCAGCTTTTTTTGTTTAGGTGGTGCTGAGGAATTGAACCCAGGGCCTCATGCATGCAAGGCAAGCACTCTTATCATTGAGCCACCTTCCCAGCCCTTAAGGCTGGTGTTCTACCACTTGAGCCACACCTCCACTTTAGGTTTTTTGGTGGCTAGTGGGAAATAGTAAGTCTTGGACTTTTCCTGTCTTGGCTAGCTTCAATTTAAACCCAGGTTGACTGGAATGCTGAACTACTTCCTGTGGTTACAACCCTAAAGTCAAGGTGTTCCAAATATAGTGACTGGTAAAGGCTTTTGGTAACTTGAGGCTCACAAACTAATCCACTGCTTTTTACCCCCTCCAGATCCTTGAAAATTATCTTGTTGGGGGGAAATGCCTAAAGTAAAAAGAAGCCGGAAAGCCCCCCCAGATGGCTGGGAGTTGATTGAGCCAACATTGGATGAATTAGATCAGAAGATGAGAGAAGGTGAGTGGAGATGTTCCTGTGTGGGTGGGCTGGAGAAGGACTGGTGCCTCCAGGAGGGGCATAAACTCATTATAGTGAAGAGACAAGTCTACTAACAGTGACCTGTCGGTACACACAGTGCTGGAAATGCTGCCAGTAAAATAACATTAATGAAAAGGCCTTCCAAAAGCTTCGTGGGGCTTGAACTCTGGGCCTGAGCTCTGTCCCTCAGCTCTTCAGGTCTTCAGCTCAAGGCAAGCGCTCTACCACTTGAGCTACAGCACCAATTCTGGTTTTCTGGTGGTTTATTGGAGATAGTAATCTCACAGTCTTTTGTGCCCAGGCTGGCTCTGAACTGCAATCCTCAGATCTCAGCCTCCTGAGTAGCTAGGATTACAGGCGTGAGCCACTGGCACCAGTCTCCAAAAGCTTTTTTTTTTTGGTCGTGGGGCTTGAACTTTAGGCCTGAGCACTGTCCCTCAGCTCTTCAGCTCAAGGCGAGCGCTCTACCACTTGAGTCACAGTGCCACTTCCAAAAGCTTTTTGATCAACTTGAATATTAAAGCTTTAGGGAACGAAGGTCAGATGGCCTACCTATAAATTATGTACTACTTCAGTTTGTTTTTTTTTTTTTTTTTTTGTCGGCCGTGGGGCTTGAACTCTGGGCCTGGGCGCTGTCCCTCAGCTCTTCAGCTCAAGGCGAGCGCTCTACCACTTGAGCTACAGCGCCACTTCCGGTTTTCTGGTGGTTTATTGGAGATAGGAGTCTCACGGTCTCTCCTGCCCGGGCTGGCTTTGAACCACGATCCTCAGATCTCAGCCTCCTGAGTAGCTAGGATTACAGGCGTGAGCCACCAGCGCCCGGCTTACTTCAGTTTTTTATATATTTAGTATTATGTGTTGTTACTTGGAAATGCTCTTTCACAATCATGTTCTATGGAACATTTTTTTTTGATACTGTTTTGCATCTTTAACACTGTTTCTTTTATTTCTTAGTCTTGGCATCATTTTAGTCTTCTAGATGTACTGTTACTTCTTTCTACATAGGGTGTGATCTTGCACTTTGTGAACCTATGTATATACTGTCTCTGAAATTTTATCAGAAACACAAAGATCTGTTGACCTATAATCACGGTGGAAGCACTTGAATTGCTATTTAAAGTTGTGTGTGTGTACTGGTACTAGGGATTGAATTCAGAGCCTCTCACTCTAGTTCAGCTTTGGGCTGTTGCTCTACCACTTAAGTCACACCTCTAGCCTGGCATTTTTCCTGGTTAACAGGAGATGGAATCTCTAGAACTTTTCTGCCAGGGTTGGTTTCCAATTGCTACCCTCCAGGTCTCAGCCTCTTGAGTAGCTAAGATTACAGATGTGTGCTACTCTGTCCATTTTTAAATGGTTATTGTTGCTAATCTAGTCATTGTAATTATGAAGTCTTACTGTAATTAGCTGTTATCACAAGTCAGATGGCCTGTTACTTTATCTCTTGTTTTTACAACAGAAGGTAACTTGTGGGTGAGGAAATTACAGTAATCAAGGTTAATGTGAGATGAGAGGGTTTTTTTTTTTTTTTTCTCCAAGCAGCTCTTGTCATAATAAAGGAGACAAGAGAGTGCTGGAATAAAGAGTCCTTTAAAATTATAACTTCCAGGGCTGGGAAGGTGGCTTAGTGGTAGAGTGCTTGCCTAGCATGCATGAAGCCCTGGGTCTGATTCACAGAAAAACCAGAAGAGGCACTGTGGCTCAAGTGGTAGAGCACTAGCTTTGATCAAAAGAAGCTCAGGGACAGTGCCCAGGCTTTGAGTTCAAGCCCCAGGGCTGGCAAAAAAAAATTATGGGGCTGGGAAGGTGGCTCAGTGGTAGAGCATTTGCCTTGTATGCATGAGGCCCTGAATTCCTCAGCACCACATCAGCAGAAAAAGCCAGAAGTGGTGCTGTGGCTCAAGTGGTAGAGCGACAAAAAAAAACCCAAAACTTCCAGGTGGGTACTGGTGGCTCACACCTGTAATCATGGTTACTCAGGAGGCTGAGATCTGAGGGTCAGTGTTTGAAGCCAAACTAGGCAGGAAATATGTGAGATTCATCTCAGATTAACCACTAGAAAACTGGAAGTGATGCTGTGGCTCACAGTGTTAGGGCAATAGCCTTGAATAAAAGAGCTTAGGGACAGAGTTCAGCTCCTGAGTTCAAGCCCCATGACAGACTAAAATAAAATTATAACTTACTCTTCAAAGGAGCAGTGTTTTACAGTACTAGGGATCTAACCCTGGGGAATCTTGCCTTGTATGTGATATTCTTTATTTGTGAAAAGAATATTCCTTGGGCCATTTTGCTCTAACAGCATAACTTCTCAGCATTTCTTTGCTCTCCTGAAGTTGATAAGCACCCTGATTTCAGACCTCGGTGTTCTTTATTTTTTATTATTACTTTTTTTTGGGGGGGGTCCAGTCGTGGGACCTGAACTCTGGGCCTGGGTGCTGTCCCTCAGCTCTTCAGCTCAAGGCTAGCGCTAGTGCTCTACCACTTGAGCCACAGCAGCACTTCCGGCTTTTTTCTTTTTGCTTATGTGGTGCTGAAGAATCGAACCCAGGGCCTCATGCATGCAAGGCAAGCGCTCTACCACTGAGCCACCTTCCCAGCCCCCCCATTGTCCTTTAGTCATAAGACTTCAATGTAATTGTTGAAGATCTCTATTTTACTGTTTGATTGAGACACAGATCAAATACTGTAAAGTTTAAAGTGTCTAGTTAAGAGGTGCTTAGTGTACACTCAGTTTGTTTTGTGTTGTAGCATGTGTCAATCACTTCTTCATTCCTTTTCTGGCTGAATAACATTCCATTGTGTGGGGAATCCACACTTGGTTTATCCATGCCTCTACTCATGGCCATTTGGGTTCTTTCTACCCTTTCATCTGTGAATATTCACGTACAAGTATGTGGGCACATTTTCAGTTCTCTTTGGTATGCACCTAGAAGTGAAATTTCTGGGTCAATGGCTGACTCTACATTTAACTTGTTGAGGAATTTCCAGATTGTTTCCTGGGATTACATCCGTAATCCTAGCACTTGGGGGACTGAAGCCAGGGGATCCAGACTTTGAGGCCATCCTTACTTAGGGTGCACTATATAGTAAGATGCTGGTGTTTTGTTTTTGCATTGCTGGGGATGAAACCCAGAACCCAGTGCCTTATATATGGTAGACAAGTGCTGTACCACTGAGCTATGTCCTCAATCTGAGACAATCCTCTGTCTTAAACAAAACCCTCCCCACTGTGCAGACTGCATCTACTCTGCTAAACACACTACGGTCATTTATACTTTTCTCTTCACAGCTGAAACAGAGCCTCATGAAGGAAAGAGGAAAGTGGAATCCCTCTGGCCCATCTTTAGAATCCACCACCAAAAAACCCGCTATATCTTTGACCTCTTTTACAAGCGGAAAGCCATAAGCAGAGGTGAGTGGCTAAACTTTCTCAGCCTATTACACTTGAACAGCTTCCAAAATGAAGTAGAGTCTTGTCCTTGTTACCCCAGCAAACACTGAGATTTGTCTTACCATTAAAAACTGGGAAACTCTGGGGGCTGGGAATGTGGCTTAGTGGTAGAGTACTTGCCTAGCATGCATGAAGCCCCTAGGTTTGATTCCTGAGTACCACATAAACAGAAAAGGCTGGAAATGGTGCTGTGGCTCAAGTGGTAGAGTGCCCAGGCCCTGAGTTCAAGCCCCAGGATTGGCAAAAAGAAAAAGGAAAAAAAAATGGGGGAAGCTGGTGGCTCATGCCTGTAATCCTAGCTAACCAGGAGACTGAGATCTGAAAGTTTCAGGTCAAGACCAGCCTGGGCAGGAATGTCTGCAAGACTCAGTGGGGATTTTCTTTTTTTGGGGGGGGGGGAGTGTGGGGGTCGGTCGTGGGGCCTGAACTCTGGGCCTGGGCGCTGTCCCTCAGCTCTTCAGCTCAAGGCTAGCGGGCTGCCACTTGAGCCACAGCACCACTTCCAACTTTTTTCTTTTTGCTTATGTGGTGCTGAAGAATCAAACCCAAGGACCTCATGCATGCAAGGCAAGCGCTCTACCACTGAGCTTTACCACCTTCCCAGCCCCATGACTCGGTGGTTTTCAATTGATAATTCTCAAGTAAAATCTCAAGTGGAGCTGTGGCCTTGAGCAGAAAAGCTCAGGGATAGCACCCAGGTCCCGAGTTCAAACCCCATGACCAACCGAAAAAAAAAGGAGGGCAACTTTTTTTTTTAATTGAGGTTGGAGGTGGGTTTGTCATGCTGCAATCTGATGCCCTCTGCTCATCTCTTTGGCAGAACTCTATGAATACTGTATTAAAGAAGGCTATGCGGACAAGAACCTTATTGCAAAGTGGAAAAAACAGGGCTATGAGAATTTGTGTTGCCTGCGCTGCATTCAGACCCGGGACACTAATTTTGGGACAAACTGCATTTGCCGGGTTCCCAAAAGCAAGCTGGAAGTGGTAATGTCTAATGGTTCCATTACATGTTAATTCCTGCTGAGCACTGAGCAGCACTTATCTGGGATGCAGTTTGTCACAGGGGCCCTGCTATCCATCCTTCCTGGGAGCGCTTCTCTCTCTTTGGAGTCTATGCTAGGTGGGGTATCTAGGTCAGTGTTGAGCCCCTTTTGCTAACACTAGAGAAGTGTGACTGCTCGTCTGTCCTCAGACACTTCAGTGTCACCATTACTACATTCCTTTTGCAAGAACTAATATTCTAGCTTGGCCATGCACCCAGGAGTGGTGCTGATAAGCAGTAGCTGCGCTTAGGGCTCCAGCCCCTCTGAAATGCAGCTGAAAGGCAGAGGAGTCACTGGCATATGGCCCATGGTAGCTGTTGGCCCAGCTGGAGGTCTGGCCAGTGTGGCCTTTTCGCCTCTAGTTTCACACAGGTGCCCCCTCCACAAAGCCTGTGCACAGCAAATGTTCATCCTGGAGCCAAGCTGTGCTCAGGCCACATGCACACACAGGTGCGCTGGGAACATGGATTGGGGGTGGGGGGCAGGCAGCAGGCAGAAGCCCCTCCCCTTGGAGAGCCTCTGGACTGCACAGAGGGTCACGATTGGGTTTAACTGGATCTCACCAGAGGAGGTGCTTACACTTAATTCCTCCAAGAGTCAGGAAAGGTAGAACCCATCCCACTGCTCTAGGGCCACCAGGGCGCTGGGCCAGTGAGCCACAGTAACCTGTGGGCCTACTCTGTCCAGTGTCCCCACCAGCAGAGGGCCCAAGGTTCTTCAGAATAAGACTTAGGCACACAGATTTTTTTTTTTTTTTATCCAGCAATGAATTCACATAAATGAAATGCACACAGGGAATGAAATTCCCTCTAGAACTCTCATGTTTCCCATAGGGAATGTCCTACTGGTTCTGTGGGTGCAGGGGTATGGCGGTGGGTTGCAGTCTGACAAGCGTCCTCTGTTGCAGGGCCGCATCATCGAGTGCACACACTGTGGCTGCCGTGGCTGCTCCGGCTGAGACCCCTGGCCCAGACCCCCTTCTCCATCCTGGACTGTGGACCTCGCAGGTTCCTGCTGACTGTGCCCACTCCTTCCTAGGATTGGCTATTGTCAGAGCAGTTCCTCAGACCCCATTTGTGGGTGGCCTCTACAGGTGAAAGCGTTGGCATTCACCAGCTGTGATTTGTAAAAATAAAACCTTTCCACCTCTTGGTCCTGAGTTGGGCGTCCTGCTTCCCCTTGCTAGGTGCAGGGTGGCCCTGAGCGAGTGTGCTTCCTCAGTGAAGATGAAAACTGTACGGGTCTGGCTGACCTGAGCAGGGGTGACTGGACCTGCTTTTTCCCTGCTGTAATGTGGGCACCGTAGGTTCCAAATGTGTTTCATACCAGCATAGTACCTGTTATGGAGATGCCACGGCATCTCCCTTGACTAGGTGGAAGAGACTCCTGGGGCTCCTCTGGACAGCGTGAGGGCGTCTTGTCCCACATAGCCTCTGATCACCTCTGTCCCCCATGGCCTTTGTCCACACCAGTGTCCTCACTCGAGTCTTGGTCCCTCTGGGGGTTGGTCCGGAACTCCTGCCAAGGGTGGGGGGCCGCCTCTGCTGGCATCACTTTCAACCACTGCTTATAGTAGGCTCTGAAGCCATCGATCTTCTCCAAGTAGGTGTTCTTCCCTTTGTACTGTAATGATAAAGAGGGCATCAGGGTCTGTGTGCTTTTGCCACCAACCCCAAATCCCATCAGCTGGCTTGGCCTTGTTCCCTGCTGCCTCCTAGCAGACTACAGGGAGAGGCAGAAAAGCTGTAGTCAGCCTGATTCCTGGCAAGATGGCCACCCCACTGGGCAGGTCAGATCCCTGCCCAGGCAGTGTCATCTCCCCAATGGAGGTCTCCTAGCCCCACAAGCCATAGTCACTGGGTTTCATCCACTCACTGCCCCCACACTGAAGGCACCTCCGTCCTGGGACCACAACTATCTCCAGGGGAGAGGGAGAGGGTTCTCCAAGAAGCTGCTAGACAGCCCCCAAAGGCCAGAACCAGGGTGACCCTGGCCAAGAAGGCAATGCTCAGCCTGGGGCACATACTCGGTCAAAGTTGGGGGGGTACTGGGCCGCAAACTCCAGCTGGTGGATGATCACTTCATTCACAGGGACACCACTCTGCCTCATGTCCTTCAGAATGTCGATGAGGTAGGCATAGTCTAGCTTCTTGACGGCTGCATTGATGAGGGCGCTGTAGATGTGGGTATTGGGGGTCACCTGGGATCTCTGAAATGAAAGCACACAGCGGTATGATGGCAGGGGCAGTCATCATCAGGCCGGCTCTGGGGCCAGTCATCAGGGGCCAGAAGGGTAGAGCCTTAAGGCAACACTGGCCGTCCTCCCCCTCCAAAAGGACAGCAGAACTTGGGAGAAGCCTGCTGCTGAGGTCACAGGAGCTTCCAGGGCCTCGCTTCTGGCTATTTCCTGGGGACAGGGAGGTGGCAGCACCCTGGAGAGGAGCTGCCATAGGCTGACCATGAGGGGCATATGTGGTCCGAAGAAAGCGCCCTCTTAGGCTCAGATAAAATCCATTTAGCACTAAGATCCGATGAGGGCCAGGCAGGGTATGTATCAGAACTGGACAAGGCAGTGATAACTGCCCTTTGACCCCCAAGACTTCCAATCCATTGTCCTCTAGAAATACCTCTCATCCCTCCAGGGTGCTTGGGCCCAGACCTGTTCCCATCCCCTCCATGGGCCCCCCAAGAGCACCATCTTTAGTATGGAAATGGCCTGTTTCTGTGCCACGTCCCACAGCAGCTCCCCTTGGTCCCCAAGGGGGTAGATGCCACTCTGTGCTGGAAGTGGAGTCCACTTACCCTTCCCAAGTGTGGAGTCCACTTACCCTTCCCAAGTGTGGAGTCCACTTACCCTTCCCAAGTGTAGAGGGTCTGTACCCCCATGTCCTTGACAACTTTTACCCTGCGCACTACCACAGGAGACCTGCCTGGACCCCCTCACCTTCATGTCTGCGAGCAGCTGCAGACCGTCCTTGTGTTGGCGGCACCCAATGGCCAGGTTGCAGAACGTCCGCAGATCAGGGACAATTCCTCGCTTTGCCAGGATTGGCAGCAGAGCCTGTGAGGTCAAATGTATCATGTCTGTCCTCTGGGGCTCGCCCTCCCAGGGGAGGACTTGTGCTGAAGCCCTGGATGGGCTGTTGGAGCCCCCAGGGGCCCAGGTCTGTTCAAAGGCCTCCCAGTGCCCTCTGCTGCAGGCATCATGCAGGGCCTGGGCTCTAGAGCCACGTTTCACAATGGGATCCAGAGAGGAAGGGGAAAAGGGGCTCATGGGAGTGTGCCTGGGGCCTGCCCCACCCCCAGCCAAGCCCCTTACCTTTGCCCCCTCCAGATCTCCTGACTTGCTCTTCTTCCTCATCAGCGTGTTGTAGAACGTCACATCAGCCTCCACCTGGTGTGTGTCCAGTGAGGTCAGCAGCGAGGCCTCTGCAGGGCTCCCGGGCTCTACCACCTCTGCCAGCAATGTGAAGGTTTTGATGTCTGGCTGGATCCCGTGCTCTGCCATCTTGCCTAGGAAGCCGCCTAGGCCCCCCATCAAGGCCAGCCTGTCAGCAGGAGTGGCCACATTCCCAAAGGAGACCACAGTTGGGGAGACAGCCCCGAGAGCCAAGAGGTTGACCTCTGGCTCCATGGGAGGAGGCCTCAGGGCCAGTGGGGCGAGGGCTGCTGAGTGGTCAGCCTGTGCCTCCATTTCCATCTCGGGCTGGGCTTTGCTAGGCACCCTGGCATCCCGAGGCTTTGGAGGCCTCTCTAGTGCCTGAGAAGGTTCCAGAAACAGCTCCTTTTCCAGTGCCTCAACGTGGAGTCTTGCTGCCATACCATCACCTAATTTGAACTGGCCCTTCCTTCCTACCCGCCGCCTGCCTGTAGATGGCTGGAGCAGAACTGTGCCTTCCTGGGGCCTCAGGAGCAGCCTGGAGGCCAACTCTAGGTCCCCCAGGCCGCAGTCCCGAGCTGCCCCCAAGAGCAAGTTGTAGCCATACTGGTTTGGCTTGATTCCCAGACTCAGCATCTGCCTCCACACCTGTGAGGAAAACACAGACACTGGCTCAGAGTTCTACCAATCCAAGGCCTCCAGCAGCAGGGGAGTGAGGAATCAGATGGCAAAGTCAAAAGGTACCTAAAACCCTCAAGGCGCAGTGAAAAGCTGGGTTCCACCCAATACCAGAAAAAAAGAAGAAAAAAAAAAAGCAGAATGGTGTGGGTCAGTAGTCCCAGCATTCAGCAGGCTGAGATGTGAGGCTCATTTGAGACTAGGTTCAAGGATCACCTGGGTAACATAGTAAAAACACTATATATATATATATATACGCATGTCTATACATATATAAACACTATGTATATGTATAGATATGCAGTATATGTTACATATAATAATATGTATAATATATATGTATATTTTTTTAAGTGGCCAGAAGAATCTGACAAGTGTCTACCTGACTCCAGACTCCAGCAGCTCTCCTCTCCTTCCTCAAGCTCACCCCTAAACTGTTCTACCAGTATGGTCCCTTTACCATCTCTTCAGAACCCTTCTACTTGAGATCTCTGCCCATCATCTCCTTCGCCTCCCCTATGGTAGGGCTGGCCAAAGAGGCTAAGTTCTAGAAGAGTCTAGGCTGACTTTGCAGGCTGAGATTCAGCAGTGCCTCCCATTTACCTGATGCATGCCTAGCCACAGGCCCCAAGGCTGAGGCTTAGATGCTGAGACTTGAATTCATCATGTCAGATGCAGAGCAGGACAGAGGCAGAGAGAGCCAGCAATGTAGATTGTCAGGCTGTGGCCTAAACCCCACATCTCAAGCTATTCCCGTGTTTGCAACATACACCCAGCACATGTGTGGGGGTGACCCACAGCACTGGGGTCACATCTGGGCCAGGACTGTGCTGTTGTTTCTATGATGCCAGTTAGCTTATGTGTTTCATCTGCAGGCTCAGACAGGCATCTACACCGAACTTGGGGCCAGGGTGGCGCCTGACATCCCAGCTCACCGGATGAATGGCACTCCCAAAGCTGCCCGGGAGAGCAGCAGGCCAGGTCCCAACCGCCTGCTGGGGCAGGATCTTGAGGATGGTAAGGATCTGGACAGCCACACAGACAAGGAGTGTGTGTGTATGTGTAAGGGACACACGCTACCCCATGATGGTGGCAGGGAGTCAGCTCTAGGGTCACATCAACTTCAGTCTTAGCCTCAGCGCTCAGTGGATGTGGGGTCTCAGGGAAGTTTCAAATCTCCACCAATCTCCATTTCCTCACCTGCAGAATGGGACTCACAGAGCCGGGCAGAGGCATTTCAGTGTTTGTGCAGCACAAACACCCCCTGAGGACAATAGGGTACTTTAACCAGAACAGACCAAGGCCAAGGGGAATGTGTTGGCTGATCTTAGGAGGTGGAGGCCAGCTGGGCAGCCACAGCTTCTGGGAATTCTGCAGAGGGACACAGGCCTGAGGTCCTAATAAGTTGTGGTTTTGCTTAGGGAGGGCGGGGGGAGCTTGCTGGACAGAGGACAGGATGGGAGGCTGGGTGGGATTGCTGCTGGTCTCTGACACACACGTTAGGATGCAGAGGATGACACTGAGAGGCCACAGAAGCAGCCACAACACCCATGTAAACACCAACCAACCCTGCAATGAAGGGGACTGCATGCATGTGTGCATGGGGGTAAGTGGGGTGGGATTCAGGTTGGATGTGTTGATCTCTGCACTCTTAGTGATCACACTGCAGGGGGTCAGCAGGGAGTTTAGGGGGCAGAGTCACTGCCCATCTGCACACCTTTGTTTCCTGCTGTCTACAAAACAGGGGCTCCAGGTGCCCCATGATGGTTACCAGGAGGGCCAAAGTTGGCCATGCACACAACCTGCTTTGCACCCCGGCGCATGAGGCTCAGGGTAGGAGGGACTGACCTGCAGGGCATATCGGAAGCCTGTCTTCTTGTCCTGGATGCAGCCCATAAGCAGGAAACTGAAGGTCTCCGCAGTGACCAAGTGGCCCTTGTGGACGATTTCCTAGGTGGGGAGCAAGGCAGGCTGGTTGCAAACCTACAGCAGGGCCCAGGCCGCATACCTTGCTTCCAGCCAGCTTGGGCAGCACCTCTGCAAAGGCCACCCAGGCAGTCACAGAGCTGGGGGGGGTCTCTTAACCCAACCCCTGGCCAGCTGTGGGAGCAAGTGGGAACAGCCCACCAAGATTAGCACACTGCCACAGTACTTCTCACTGGCCCTTTGGGCATGTCAGAGTTAGCCACTGCCTTCCTGGGACACTCCCTCTACTTCCTCACCCCACAGGAGTACCCTAAGACCCTCAGGGGAGGGGCAGGAAAGAGGGGCGGCTCCCCACCTTGAACACATCGAGGCACATCCTGAGGTCTGCACACCTGGCAGCTACCTTCAGCAGGGCATGGTAGGTTTTGAGGTTGAGCTGGAAGTTTCTGGCCTGCAGCTGCTGTCGGAGCTTCAGGGCACTCTGCAGGGCTGAGTCCTTCCACGGGGACTCGGCACAGACATTGAACAAGGCTGTATATGTGGCGTCTGAAGGCTCCAGCTGTCTCTTTTTCATCTGTGCAGATGGGAGAAATACAGGGACATTGAAAGACCATGATGTTCCTTGGTCTTCCTCTCTCTCTCTCTCTCTCTTTCACACACACACACACACACACACACACACACACACACACACACACACACACACACACACACACACACACACACACACACACACACACACACACACACACACACACACACACACACACACACACACACACACACACACACACACCCCTTTTTTTCCTGGCCTCCCCATGGTCATGCCAAGAGCAGAGTATACCAAATGGTAAGAGCATGGGCTGCCATGGGCTGGCTTCAGGCTGCAGGAGATGAGCTCTCCCCTGTGAGCACCCAAGTCTCCAGGGCCACACTCCTTTCTGACACACAAAGGAAATGGCGCTGGGCGCTGGTGGCTCACGCCTGTAATCCTAGCGACTCAGGAGGCTGAGATCTGAGAATTGCGGTTCAAAGCCAGCCTGGGCAGGAAAGACTGTGAGACTCCTATCTCCAATAAACCACTAGAAAACCGGAAGGGGCGCTGTAGCTCAAGTGGTAGAGCGCTCGCCTTGAGCTGAAGAGCTGAGGGACAGCACCCAGGCCCAGAGTTCAAGCCCCATGACCGACAAAAAAAAAAAAAGGAAATGGCTCCCTGGCTCTTAGGGAGGTCTTTTCCCAAAGAGCTAGCTTGGATGGAGTGGGATCAAGAAAAAGAATAAGCACACACAGGACAAAAAAGGTACTCAGGAAATGCACACCACAGCCCAGGCATGATAAGTGTTGAAGGATATTCCTTTTTTTTTTCTTTGGTACCAGTATTGGGACTTGAACTCAGGGCCTAAGCTTTTGTACTCAAGGAGAGCGCTTTACCACCTGAGCCATAGCTCCACTTCTGGCTTTTTTTGGTGGTTCACTGGAGAAAAGAAGCTCATAGACTTTCCTGCCCAGGTGGGATTTGAAGCATGATCCTCAGATAGTACCTAAGATTAAAGGTGTGAGCCATCTGCTCAGGTAAAGGATGTTTCTTCACATTGCTTCATTCAATCCCCTGAGACCACCTGCATTTTACAGTGGTGAACCTGACTCCAGGAAGTCTGAGTTATTGGCCCAAGCATTGGCAACTAGCACCCTTAGGTCCTGCACCCAGTGCATGTACCTTTAGAGGCTCAGCCCTGAGGCCCTGCCTGCCTTCCCACCCCCCACCCCCTGCACTCACATCATTGTAGAGCCTGAAGGCCTTCTTCAGGTAGCCAACACGCCCACAGCCACCAATCAGCACCGTGTAGTTGTACTCCAGTGGCTGCAGTCTCTCCTCCTTCAGCATCTGCCTCTCAAACAGGTCCAGAGCATTGGCCAGCTGAGGGGAAAGTGGAGATGGACAGGGCAGGGGCTCAGGATGGTCTCCAAGATGCTCAGCAAAGGGAGAAAGGTGGGAAGGGACAGCCAGTGCAAAGGTCCTGAGGCCACGGAAGTGGGAAGGATTAAAAGAGCAGCCAAGGTGCCCAGATGGCCACACAGCATGGGAGTAGGAGGATGGAGAGAAATGGGATGGGGCAGTAGATCCCCCAGGTCCTCATAAACCACTGTGAGGATCTTGGCTTCCCTTTGTTTTTCTTGTGCCAGTCTTGGGGCTTGAATTCAGCACCTGGGTGTTGTCCCGGCTTTTCCATTCAAAACTAGTGCTTTTCCACTTGATTTTTTTTTTGGTGGTTAATTGGAGTTAAGAGTCTCATGGACTTTCTTGCCCCAGCTGGGTTTGAACCTCAATCCTTAGATCTCAACCTCCTGAGGAGCTAGGATTATAAGCGTGAGTCACTGGAACCTGGCCTTCTTTGTTTATTTCTTAACTTCTCACAATGGTAAATTCCAAGTGAACAGAAGAGTAGGGGAAAAGGATGTACATACAATGCTGGCTCAATGACTAGCTGATCTTATTAACTCTGAGTTGGGCACTCTCCCCCTTTGGTTTTTTTTGGTGCCTGTTCTGGGACTTGAACTCAGGGCCTAGACTTTGTCTCTGAGCTTTTTTACCCAAGGCTAACACTCTACCACTTGAGCCACAGCTCTACTTCTGGCTTTTTTTTTTTTTTTTGGGACCACAATCCTCGGATCTCAGCCTCCTGAGTAGTTATGATTACAGGCATGAGCCACCTATAGCCAGCATCAAATTCCATTTTTTTAAAAATTTTTTTTTATTTTTTATTTTTTTTGGGGGGGTTCGGCCGTGGGGCCTGTACTCTGGGCCTGGGCGCTGTCCCTCAGCTCTTCAGATCAAGGCTAGCGCTCTACCACTTGAGTCATAGCGCCACTTCTGGCTTTTTCTTTTTGCTTATGTGGTGCTGAGGAATCGAACCCAGGGCCTCAGGCATGCAAGGCAAGCACTCTACCACTGAATCACCTTCCCAGCCCCAAATGCCATTTTTTAAAGTAAATCCCAAACACTCAAAAGGTCTTCAGCACCTACCACTAAGAGATTTTAAAATATAAACACAATGTCATTGTCAATCTTTAAGAAACTTTTGTTTTCTTTTTCAGTGCTGGGGATAGAATTCAGGGCCTTGAGTGAGCTGAGCAAGCACACTGAGCCACACGCTCTAACCAGCAACATAAAAGCAATGGCACAGGATACTTTGGTAGTTTGAGGGAGAAGATGATCAGGATCTGCTTTCTGTGCTGCAAGTAGGTGGCAAAGGACATGATATTGACAGAAGACCTAGTGACAAATGTCCTTAATAGCTGAGGAGAGCTAGACACAGTGATAGACACCTGTAGTCCCAGCAAGGCAGGAGGCTATAGATAGAAAGATCATGAGCCAGGTTGGCCTAGGCAAAATCTGCAAGACCCTCCTTGAAAAATAATCAAAGCAAAAGGGTCGGGAGTATGGCTCAGGTGTAGAGCACCTCCCTGGCAAATAGAAGCCCTGACTTCAAACCTCACAGTACTACCACCAAAGAACAAAAAACAAAACAAAACAACAACAACAACCAAAAAAAACACCAAAGTTGAGGAGGTAAAGGAAAGTCTACACCCAGACATTTGAGGGCAGGGTTGGAAAAGCTTGGAGGTAGTGTGGGTCAGAGAAAGAGAATAGAGCATGACCCAAGGAAATTTGACCAAGCAAATGGAATAATAGAATTGCCATTTAGAGGCTGAGATCTGCAGATCACAGTTCAAAGCTAGCCCCGGCAGACAAATCTGAGAGTCTTATCTCCAATTAACCAGCAAACAGCCAGAGCTGTACATATATACTTCCAGCTTCTATAGGAGGCTGGGGCAGGAGACCTGAACAGTAGAAACTGAGTTATAGTCATGCTATGAGACTGCTGGGTCACCATGGTGAGTAAAGAAAGGGGATAGTGATTCACACATGCAATTCCAGCTATGCAAGAAGTAGATATTGGGGAGACTGCAAGTTTGAGGCCAGCCTGAGGGGGGGAAAAGTGAGATTCCCCTCTATTTCAATTAATAAGCCAGGCATAGTGGCCCATACCTGTAATCCCAGGTATACAGGAGGCCATAAGTAAGAGAATCATAGTCTACGCTGGCATAAGCCAAAAGCATGAGCCACTATCTGAAAATTAACTTAAGCAAAAAAGGTTGGGGGTGTTCAAATCCCTGTACCACTTAAAAAAAAAAAAGACAAGGAACAAAAGGGCCCATGGATCAAGTGCTGCTGAGCACCCCAACATTTAGTAATGGGGAGCACTGAGATGCTACACACCCAACACTGAGCTCAGGAAAGCAGAAGGAATGCCAGGTTCCCTCACCTTCCCTTCTTTGATCAGGCGTTTGCACTGGAGGAAGTACCAATATGGGGTGTTCCTTCGGCCCTGCCATGCTTTGGGTTCTGTCTCCCCGTCTTCATCTTCCTCCACATTCTGCTCTCTGAGCTGCCAGTTATACAACTCAGCTGTGGATTTCTGGAATATTCTTCGGGAGGAGTATTTGTCAGAGAGAGTTCCAAAGCTTTCTTCCTCCTCTTCTTCCTGAGGGGTTAGGGTGCTGGGCTGACTGGGGTCACTGTGTTGGCTGCTCATGTTCTTCCGGCTCCCCTGCCCCAGGGAGCTGCTGAAGGTTGCTGACACTGGCCGTGCTGGCTGCAGGATCCTGGGCCAAACCAGCCCCTCCTTGCCTCCTGCCCACCAGACTCCACGAGGACCAAGGCATTGGAGGATGGACAGTCCCACAGGGCCAGGACCAGAGAAGAGGCGGGCAAGTCTCATAATATCCATGTCTGGCTTTCCTGTCCCACCGGGGCCTGTAATATTTCAAACAAATTAAGGAAGTCAAGTCAGCTTCACAGTTACAAAGGCAGAAGATTGGGTAGTGGTTATATAAGGCCTGCCAATAATCAATCCTAGCCTCCTGAACCACGCCTCCAGCCTCGTTATTGGATGATCATTTTTGGAGATGGAGTCTCTAGGACTCCCATGCCTGGACTAGCCTCAAACCTTGACCTCCCCCAGATCTCAGCCTCTTTAGTAGCTAAGATTACAAGTATGAGCTACTGGAGACTGGCAGCATGAAAATACCTTTAAGGTTTGGATACGTTAGAAAGACTCTGGGGTTGGAAGCATTGCTCAGTTGCTACAGTGCTAGTCAATGAGTGAAAACTTCAAGTACTGAGTTCAAGTCCCAGTCTTGGACCAAAAAAAAAAAAAAAGACAATACATCAATAACTGAGACTAGAGTGGAGTCGGACTGTAGTTCAATAGCAGTGTACATATGTACTGTACATGCATATGTGGTATACTAGTCTATGAAGTTTTCAATGCATTAGATAACACAAGCCTATGGTAATTTCACAGCAGAAGTGCGCCTAAATGATAGCACGAGTGACCACCCTGTGTGGTAGCTGCACAAACTGTCTTCTGACAAATCCACTGCTAACATATTCTCTGCCAATCAGGGAAGGAAATGCTAAGGTTTACACAGGGGGAAAAAAAAAGTAAAGCGAGAGTTATCTTCCTAGGAAATCCATTCTTTCTCCTAGGCTCGACTGTAATCCCCCGCACTCAGGAGGCTGAATCGGGAGGATCGCGAGTTAGAGGCCCGCCTGGGTTTCCTAGTGAGACACCAGCCCCCCTCCACCGCACCCCAATCGACCAATCCAACTCCAGAATCACCGACACGCTGAAGACCCCACTGCCCATCCCGCGGCCCTCGACCCAGCGCGACCCCCTTCTCCCCAGGCCCTCAGAGCCTGAGTTCCAGTCAAGCCCCAAGTTCCAGTCAGTCCTGGGCTCAGGACTCTCGCTGCCACACGGGCCAGCTCTGCCAGGGTCTCAGAACTCCTGCGTGGATGGAACAGGAACTCACCGGAACGGCCGGGAGCCTAGAACGCCGTGCTGGTCCCCGCGCGGTCCTCAGCGCGTCCCCCGGGCGGTCGCCGGGCGGTGTCACCCAATACCTTAGGCAGGCGCCGCAGCCGAGGCTCGCGCAGGCGCAGTCCGCGTCTCGAGCTCTCGCACGCGCAGGGCTGGAGGCGAAGCGCCGACCCGCCGGTGGCTCGGCTTTCTGCTAACTATGTCTGGCATCGTGGCCGTAGTCGGCCGCTGGATTGGCTAGGCCTAGGCCGGCGGAAGGCCAAGGCGCGCTTGGGGCGCTCCCGACATCCTTCGGGCGGCGGTGGCGGCGGCGGTGGCGGGCGCGGCGGCGGCGGCAGCACCGAGTGCGGCGGGGCGGCGGGACGGCGGGACGGCCGGGCGGCGGCGTGAGGGCGGCCGGGGATCTGAGGGGGCAGCCGGGCCGAGTGGGGCCGCCGCCGCCACCATGCAGGAGATCATCGCCAGCGTGGACCACATCAAGTTCGACCTGGAGATCGCCGTGGAGCAGCAGCTCGGGGCGCAGCCGCTGCCCTTCCCGGGCATGGACAGTGAGCGCGGGGACCGGGCGGACGGGCCCTGAACTCCCCCCCTTCTCTGGAGCCTCTTGTCCCCTCTGTGGAACTCGGGAGTCCCCATCCATACTTTGCCTGGTTTGGCCTTTGACCCCCGAAGCGGGGGGGTGGGGGGGTGGTCCTCGGGCGGCGGGTTGTGGGTGCCGTGCTTGGATGAGAACAGACCATCGTGAATTGGGGTACCCTCCATGCTCCCCTCTCCCCCCCCCCGCTAGAGGAAAGTCCTGGGAGACCCCCCCCCTCGTCTCTCTCAGCCTCCCCCCCACCCCCGCTCACTTGGACGCCCTTGTTTGGATTAAAGCTAGGCCGTTGGAGGGAAGGACCCCGCTTCTTCTCCGCTGGTGACCCCCCCCCCTTCAACTAGAAGCTCCAACTCTGTTCTTTCCCCAGGATTCGCTGTCCTGGGGGTGGGGGCTTCTCATTCCCAGTCTGGGCCAGGCCCTGCTTCTCTGTACCCCCAACTGTGGGTGTTTTGCGGCAGGCAGGTAGTTGAGATGGACCCTTAACCAATATCCCCTTTAATTATCTCGCTTCACGTGGTGGCTTCTGGCGCTCCACCTCCCCTACTCATTTGGGATGTCTTGTGTGTTAAGAGAAACCAGCAGCTTCCCTATTCACTCCATTCTGGATGTACTGGAAACCTAACCCTCTCTTCCCCCGCCCCCCCAAAAGCCCAGGCTCTTAGAAATCACTGAATTCAATCTGTTGGTGAGGAATCTGAGGCCCAGGGTGGGAAGGATTTGCTGAGGACTCCCACTAGTGACCACGGGCTGGGGCCCCTGCTGTCCCCCCTAACTGCCATAGGGCTGCAGCTGGTGCCCTCCTGCCTGTCCACCCCATCCTTACTCCTCTCAAGGGAGTCTTCAGGCCAGCTTTGAACTCAACATTCTCCTGCTTCAGTCTCCTGAGGGCTGGGATTATAGGCATACACTATCACATCTGACATCCTTAACAAGCAACTGCTCATATTCACAGCCTTACCCCTCGAAACCTTTGATCACTTTGTGATTGCCCATACAGCCTTCTCTTCCACCCTTCTCCTGCCTGGCACCACAGGTCATTAGCCCTATGGGGATGGGTGCTGTGGTGAGGGCTGCACATACCTGTTCTTAGGAAGGGTGCTGTCTTAGCCTGGGCTTCAGCCTTCATAGACTTATGATTGTGTTCAGTATGCAGTGCTGGTTTGTGATTGTGTTAGTTTGCAATGCTAGTTTGTGTTTGGTTCAGTATACACTGCTTGTGTGAGTATACACTACTTGTGTGAGATTGGGCTCAATATGTTAAGGCTCTGGATGATCATGCCCTTTCCCCTTGGTCCCTTTGCTTTGTTCCCTTCTTGGTGTGAAAACTGATTGACCCGTAGGCATGCTCTAATGTCAGCCTGTGACCCTGTTCCAAGCACTGAATTTCTCACTAGGGAATGATGCAACCTTAACCTCTGAATGATTTTCTTTTTTAAATATTAATTGTAGTGCTGGGAATGGAACCCAGAACCTTGTACATGCTAGACAAGCACTCTCCCATCCAGTTAAATACCTAGTCCAGAAATATGTTTGTTTGGGTTTTTTTTGTTTAAGACTGGGACTCAAACTCAGTATCTGATGCTTTTGCTCATTGGCTGGCACCAGCCAGGGTTTCCTGAATGGTACATTGTTCTAATGCAACTTTTCAAAGCCAAAAAGTGATCCCTCTTTAACTCCCCTTGATACCCCTAAATTCTACAGCCTTAATTCAGTCCTAACAATACCTGCCCACTTTTAGGAAGTGGCAAGTTGACAAGGGAGGCCTGTGAATGAGTTTCTATTTTCTTTGGTACTGGAGGTTGAGTCCAGAGCCTCCCACATGAGCACTCTCCCAGGGAGCTGCCTCCCTGGCTCAAGGACAGTTGGTTCTAGAAGCTGTTGCCAGGGAATTCTTGGGCCCATCAGAATGGCACCAACTTCAGGGCACTGCCTCTGCAGTCTTGCTCTGTCACCAGAACTGGCTACACTTGTGTAGATGATGCTCTTTGTAATTACACGTGGCCATGGCCTATTAAGAGCAATCCTGCCCGGTGCCAGTGGCTCACGCCTGTAATCCTAGGTACTCAGGAGGCTGAGATCTGAGGATCGTGGTTCAAAGCCAGCCCAGGCAGGAAAGTCTGTGAGTCTCTTATCTCCAATAAACCACTAGAAAACTGGAAGTGGCATTGTGGCTCAAGCGGTAGAGTGCTTGCCTTGAGCTGAAGAGCGCAGGAACAGCACCCAAGCCCAGATTTCAAGCCCCATGACCAGAAAAAAAAAGAGCAGTCCTGCTTCTGGGGCTCCTCTTCACCTCCTCCAGGTGGATGGGCCTCTATAGAACACCTGTGTCCTTCCTCCTAGAATCTGGTCCCAGAGGGCCATTTTCCATTGATGGTATTTTCTGTGAGCTTCATTCTATCCCACTGCTTCTGTTAAATAAAGACTCCTTGAATTAGCCCTCCTAAGAGGGGGTAATTTTAGTTCTGGGATCTTGTAATACCCACTCGTTGTTTTGTGTGTTGGTGGGTGATGTGGAGTTCAAACGCAGGGTAGCATGCCCTCAGTCCTTTGCTTTTAGTCTGTTTTCACATAAGGTCTTGCTTTCGCCTGGATTAGCCCCTGACTCTGATCTTCCTACCCCTGCCTCTTGGAATTGCAGGTGTGATCAGAAAGCTCAGAATAATGGTCTCAGTGTACACATCTCATTTTTCAGGGCATGGTGGTAAATATTCAGGTTTGAGCTGGCTGGTTGGACTTTGCATTGTTTATATTCTTTCCTATGTCCTGGCTCAAAGACCAGTAAGTGTTCTTCCCCTACCCTCCACTGTCTGTTTGTCACTGACAGTGGTGGCACCTGACTTTGGTTGATGTTGTTGCCTTTTCTCCTTTCTCCAGAGTCCGGGGCTGCTGTCTGCGAATTCTTTTTGAAAGCTGCCTGTGGCAAAGGTAAGACCCTTATCACTGGCTTCTTGCCGAGCCTCCTTTGGTACCTTAACAGAGCTAAGAGCCACCACATCTCTGCAGTTACCATTGCCTTCTGCAGACAAATAATGATGTGGATGAAGCTGTGACTGGGTGTTGTGTCCCAACTCTAAGCCCAAGACTGAGCCTGGCTCACTGATCTTTCCCTGTGAGGTGGACTGAGGCCCCCTGACATTTACACTTTCACGAATTTTCTCATGGTTCCATGGTTACTGTATGGTTGAACTCAGTGTCTGAATCCAGGCCGCTCTACTGGCAGTGTACAAGGGCTTCCTGACCTGTGTGGCTTCTTAGCCAAAGGCCTAGGGTAATATTTCCTTCTTGAATCTTCTTCACAAAGCCCAACAAGCCATGTGAAGCTGAGTGTATCCATTAGCTCCTAATTAAAGGTGTGTAGAGATCTGGGCATCTTCCTCCATGTAGGGAAAGAGAGTCAGAAGCTTGAATAGGAAGTTCATGGCAAGGGATGGCTTCGTGTGCCAGCCAGCTCCTCATGCTGTGTGTCATTCCCCCACTGGCTCCTGGTCTCATTGCCATATTTGCTCAGTTACCCTGTCCTATGCCAGCCCCATTCTGTGATAACTCATCTTAACACAGAGTGCCACAACTGTCTGCTAGTCCTGTAGCCACTAGCCACAGATGTGTTATAAAAATTTGAAGAATTCTAAATCTAGTTCCTCAGCACACTAGTGATCATTCAAGTACCAGATAGCCATGTGTGATGAGTGGCGGCCATATTGGACAGTTCTTAACAGAGCTGGTCTTGGGCTTTCTCAGTCACAGCTTTATTCTGGTCCTCAAGGCCAGTTAGACATCCGACATCCCCAGAGGATGGTCCTGCCCCAGCAAGGCCAGGTAGATCCTGCTGTGGGGCACCTCTACCTATGTGCTCATTTAATTGCTTCAGTCATGAAGTTGATCTTAATCTTGAGGCTGTATGGACACTTTAAAAAATCTCACTATGAATGAAATGTAGGCTATCTTCATGAATGAAATGTAGGCTATCTTCAACTGGAATTACAGGCATGCACCACCATACCTGGCGCTTCTGCTGATGGTTGTCTTTCTCCTTTAGGGTTTCCTAAACCCTAGTCATTAATAATGTTACTATAGTTTTTCATGCCTGTGTACTACTGGAGCTGTGCTTGGATTAAATTAACAAATGGATCTACCATCCTACTCTAGGCTTGTTTGGCTTCCGTCTTCTAGTATCTCTAAGATCATGATTCAATGCCAAAACATCTTAAAATGCATAGCTATGTGAACTGAAAATAATTGCCAGCACACTAGCTTACCTCTGCCAGGGGTACCTTACCCGCCATCCAGCATGAACTGTTCACTGTGTGGGATGAAGATGGCCTGGTTACCCCAGACCTGTCCCTGTCATCCCCCACTCCCACCCCGGCCCATCTCTCTCCTCACAGCCTTGCCCTTCTTCCTTGCCAGGGGGTATGTGCCCATTTCGCCACATCAGCGGTGAGAAGACAGTGGTGTGCAAGCACTGGCTGCGAGGGCTGTGCAAGAAAGGGGACCAGTGTGAGTTCTTGCATGAGTATGACATGACCAAGATGCCCGAGTGCTACTTCTACTCCAAGTTTGGTAAGCTGCATGGAACCCTGGGAGGCTCCGCCCAGAGCTGACAGAGACTCCATCCCTGCCTGCCTCCTCCCACCCTTCTGGGACACGGGCAGAGCCTGGAAGCCTGAGCTGGCTCTTTGGTGAGGGGATGTTGGGACTCTCTGGTAAGCCAGAGAGCTGTTTAGTGCTGTTTAGTGCTCTGGGGTTATCCCGAGATTAAGAAGGGTTTTGCAATGAGAAGTGAACTGCACAGCTATCATAGACATCAGCCTTATTCCAGAAGTCTGCATGTCCTTCTCTCTCCACTGTGGTTGCTGATTGCCCAGGGCCTGCTGGGGTTCCTTCTCTCTGCCAACAGACCTCATGATAGTAGGGGGAAGGGGGCTGACTTCTGGTGGCAGTGAGCTCCACTCTTCACCCAGAAAGGAAGATTGCTTTAAGCTATGATTGGAGAGCATGGGTCCCCTGTCCTGGGCAGCCTGTATGCAGGATCCAGGGATGAGGATGGTGTGGATTTTGCAGCCTCAGAAAGCAGCTCAGGTGGTCAGAACAAGGGCTAGCTGTAGCTCTAGAACTGCCAGCATCAGGCCCTGTACAGGGACTAGGCTGGTCAAAAGCCTACAGGAAGCTATGCAATGGATGAGCTGAGGTATGCAAGACATGCTTTGTGTTTTTAGAGGTGTTAATTATCTCAGTGATCCAGCAGGCTTGGCTGCTGGCTTATTAATGGTGCTTGTGGCTTGTTTTGTCCTCAAAGCAAACAGACAGGACTTGACCTTCCTGGCTCCCCACACCCTTGAGGTCTTGCCATCAGCCACAACAGATCTGTCCCCGAATATTTACGGGGCAGGCCTGGGGTTCCCTCCTTTCTGCTGACAGTTCTGGGCCTGGCACTTCCCATGTCGCTTGCCTGTTCCCTGCAGAGCCTGCACAGATGCAAGCTCAATACCTGTGGGTCACTTGGCCACAGGCTTTTGTTGAGGACCCTCTTCTAAGCACCAAGGGGACACCATCCTTGTGTCCCATGGAGCTCTTGCTCTAGTGACCCAGGGATGGGTAGCAGATAATACAGTGGAACAGAGAAATGGCTCTTGGAAAGTATAGGGGAGGAAATGAGCAGTGGTGATGCCCACGGTAGCCTTGACTTCTGGCAGAGGGATCTGAGAAGACTTGGAGAAGACTTCAGCCTGGGGGGCTGGAGGCTAAAAGGGGACTGTCCTGCCCCGGGAGCCCACACGTCTGATCTCCTTCAGGGGAATGCAGCAACAAGGAGTGTCCCTTCCTGCACATTGACCCTGAGTCCAAGATCAAGGACTGCCCTTGGTACGACCGTGGCTTCTGCAAGCATGGTAGGTGCCAGGACGTGGGGCCCTGGGGCTCCTGGGCTGGTCACCGGGAAAGTCACTCCACCTGTCCAAGCAAAACTGACCTTCTGTGGCTGAGGCGCTGTCCCTGAGAGCTCTTCAGCTCAAGGCTAGGGCTCTACCACTTGAGCCACACCACCACTTCCGGTTTTGTGGTCATTTATTGGAGATAAGAATCTCATGGGCAACTTTCCTGCCTGGGCTGGCTTTGAACCGTGATCCTTAGATCTAGTAGCTGAGTAGCTAGGATTACAGGTGTGAACCACAGGCACCTGGCTTGAGGCTTTTTTTTTTTTTAGTTGTCATGGGGTCTGAACTCTGGGCCTGGGCACTGTCTCTCAGCTCTTCAGCTCAAGGCTCTACACTTAAGCCAGAGCATCACTTCCGGCTTTTTCTGCTTATGTGGCGCTGAGGAATCAAACCCAGGGCTTCATATGTGCAAGGCAAGCACTCTACCACTGAGCCACCTTCCCAGCCCTTTTTTTTTTTTTTTAAAGCCCAGGATGGTCTTCTGCGTTCCTAGCCTGGGATTGTGGGATTGTAGCTATTTACCACCACACCCAGCTGTGAGGCTTTTTCATACGTCATCTCCCAGTGGAGACATGGGGGCTGCATTCTCACCTGTGTTTTTGATGAGAGGGCTAGTGCAGAGGCCAAGTCTTACCTGTTGTCCTCCACAAATAAGCAGGCCTCTAGCGCAATGGGCAGCTTGCTGGTTTTTTACGCAGCAAAGGTGGCATCTGGTGCTGTGCCCTGGTCCTCTGCACCCAGGCTGTTTGGGACACCAGGGCATTCTCTCGCAGAGGGGACATCTGAGTGACTCAGACGCTGGGCTCCGTAGGTCCCCTGTGCAGGCACCGGCACACACGGAGAGTCATCTGCGTAAATTACCTCGTGGGATTCTGCCCGGAGGGACCCTTGTGTAAATTCATGCAGTGAGTACTCTGCCTCCGCCCTAGGTGCTTAGGGGCTGATCCTTGAGTGGCCTCCAACCTGGAGGGTGGTTTGGGTGGGAGATGGCAAAAACACACTATGGCTACTGCTCCTTCTGGAACCCAATGGTGGCTCTGCCCAGGCCAGCCTTGCTATGACCCATCTGGGGACCTGGAAGGCTTTGGGTCTGTTGGGAAGTTTAGACACCCCAAGTGGTTCTGTGTTTGGGTTCCAAGTAGTATGGGGTAACCCCCAGAGGGGCAGGGCTTCTATGAACATAGCCCTTTCTACATAGTAGGCAAGACTCCTCTGCCAGTTCTGGGTGGCTATCCTGTTTTTCCTGCAGCCCCCAGTAGCATGGCTGAGTGCCAGCCCCCCCCCCACCCCCCTTAGGCCACTTGTGCTTTAGGCCACTTGTGCTTACAAGGTTGGTGTGATTCATTATCCCACACCCCCTGCCCTGTCCCCTCTTTTCATTCTCATCCCCTCTGGTGGTGACCAGCCCTCGATTTGAACTGCCCATGGGAACCACTGAGCAGCCCCCACTGCCGCAGCAGACGCAGCCACCGACAAAGGTACCGTGCCGCCTGGGTGTGCATCTGCCTCTGACCTGGCTGAGGGCTGGAGTGGGGTGGGGAGGGGGGCGTCAGAGCAGAACAGTTCACATGGCCTCTGGAGATGGGGGGCATCCGTTAGAGCAGAAGGACTTTGAGGTCTCCTCCGTTTGTCTGTGTGAGCATGGGAAGGGTGGCTGTGTCTGCCTGAAGAGATGGGTGGGGAAGACTTCCCTTTACACACAGGAAAACGACTCCACAGGAAGGGACTTGCCTCAGGGTAACCACTAGGCAGGGTGTCTGCACCTGGAGGGCAGGACTGTGTCAATGCTCTCTGGCTAGATCCATCACTGCTGTAGTTTTCTAGACTGTACATGGTGCTGTGGTCTATCACCTCAGTATCAGGAAAGAGGAAAACACAGATGCGGGAAGCAACCCCCAAACGAAGAACACCCTAGTTTGGATATAGGAGGAGAGGTGGTTAGGCCCACAGGAAGGCAGGCAGGGCTTCCAGCAGCAGCCCGCCCTCAGCCCCTACCCCAGTAAACTGGCCCGCCCATTGTCAAGTCTTCTTACCCGGATGGCCTGAGCCCCTTGCCCACTCAGGCCTCATCAGTGCCATATGGCTGAGCTTGCCCTCCATCTACCCTCGGGAGCTGGCAGTGCCACGCCAGTCACACTTCCTAGCACAGGGAAGTTTCCGGGCTGGAGCCCCTCTCCCTCTTTGTCACATCGACTCCCCAGAGGAGGGCCCTGTCAGCCCCTAGAATGCAGGTCAGAGTATCAGGCTCCAACTGTTTTTCTGTGACTGTTGCTCGCCGTGTAGGCTGCTAAACATCTGGCTGAACCAAGCGTTCATCCTGACATGAAGCTAGAACCTCAGAAACAAAAGTAAGGCCTGATCATGCCCTCGCCCCACCGCCCCAGAGACCTCCTCTTGTCTCTTTGGTGTTTTCTTTTCTTTTCTTTTTCGTTTTTGTGTGTCTGCATGGTGTTTTCGGGCAGCGGCTACTGCCATCATCATCAGAAGTTCCTTCTCTGCCCGCTCTCTAGAGCTGGGCCATTGCGGAGCCCTGCTGGTCATGCGGGAGCAGTCCCGCCCTCTTTTTTTCTGTCCCCACGGTAGTCTTCGTGCACGTGTTTTCCGCAGTAAAACCGTGTTGTGTAACTCTTTCCAGCAAAGTAACAATCCGCCATTACAAAGGTCGTCCTCCCTGATCCAGTTAACGAGTCAGAACTCTTCTCCCAATCAGCAGAGAGCCCCGCAGGTCATCGGGGTCATGCAGAGTCAGAACAGCAGTGCAGGCAACCGGGGACCCCGGCCGCTGGAGCAGGTCACCTGTTACAAGGTGAGTCTTGGGCTTGGGGAGCGGTGGGGACCTCTCTCAAGTCAGCAGCCATTCCATTCTTGTGCTCCCCACATGTTCTAGTTGCTTTTGAAAATTGAAGCACTGCTTTTGCTGACTGCAAGAATCAAGGAGGGCCACTAGGGTGGCTTAGAACTCCTAGGCACACCAGGGCAAGATGGAGCACAGTGGAGAGTGGATAAGTGGGAGGGAAGTTTTCAACAGGCTGAACACGGAACTGAGTTGTGCAGGGAGAAGCAGTGCCTTGAAGCCTGTGGCTAGGAGAAGCAGGACAGCGTTGGGCCTGCACTGGGAGGAACTGCATTAGGAAAGCTTTTGGGGGGACAAAACCAAAAACCTAAACCTATTAAGGAGCTTGTCTTTCTCATTCCCGGCTCTGGGTGGGGAGGAAAAGTGCTCAGATTTGCATGCTAACTTCCTGTGTTCATACTCCTGATGAGAGCTGAAGTTATGCACAGGGTTTTCTTCTTCTTTTTGTGCTGGTCCTGGGGCTTGAACTCAGGTCCTGGGAGCTGTCCCTGAGTTTTTCTGCTGTATCACTTTGAACCACAGTACCATTTCTGGCTTTTTGGTGGTTAACTGGAGATAATCTCATGGATTTTCCTTCCCAGGGTTGGCTTGAGACCATAATCTTTTGATCTCAGCACTGAGTAGCTAGGATTACATGCATAAGCCACTAGCACCCAGCCACACCGCGTTTTCTAATCTCTGCTTGCCCATCCCTTCTCACTCCTGGCACTTCTTAGAAGCATTTCCACATGCTCTGAGCAGTATGTGTGCAGTCCATGCTACACAGAATGCAGACACCACTAGGGGAGTGAGCAGTAATGGCCAGCAAAAGAACTAAACCCACAAAGCCTGCAGATTTGGGAATTGCTCAACAAAGCAAAGCACAGGGTTGCTACATGACTATAAAAACTGAACACAGTCGGGTGCCAGTGGCTCACACCTGTTATCCTAGCTACTCAGGAGGCTGAGATCTGAGGATCGCGGTTCAAAACCAGCCTGGGCAGGAAAGTCTGGGAAACTTTTCTCTCCAGTAAACCACCAGAAAACCGGAAGGGGCGCTGTAGCTCAAGTGGTAGAGCGCTAGCCTTGAGCTGAAGAGCTGAGGGACAGCGCCCAGGCCCAGAGTTCAAGCCCCACAACTGACAAAAAAAAAAAAACTGAACACAAGAAATGTTGTCCATCAGTCATGTCCTTCTGAACCAACCTTTAGAGTCCTTCAAGCCTCCTGTGTCGAAATGCTCTTGAAAACCTGTTCACACAAGCTCATCTTAATATCAAAAGAGCAACATGTGGTGGCCATACTTGTGATCCTAGCACTTAGGAGGCTCTCTTTGGAGGATCATGATTTTGAGGCCAGCCTGTGCTTCACAAGGTGATTTATATATCAAAATCCGAAGAGTCCCTTCTGTACCAACATAGGAAATCTAATCTTAAATTTATAATGGCTGCATAATCACAATTTTTACCAGTTTTCTGTTGACAGTTTATGACCTTGGCTCCTAGTGACAGTACGACTGCCACATGGACATCTTAGTTCTTGTCTGTTGTCATCGACCTCAGTGCTTTCTAGAGGCAGTGTGGAGCAAAAGGATGCATGCTGAACCTGTGTGTACAAGTTGTTGTCAAGAAAGATGGGACCCCAGGGTGCTGGCTCAGCAGCCAGGCATTCCTCTGGCCTGCTCCTGCTCTGTCCAGGTGTCTAAAAACATGGAAAGGAAAGATGCATATGGATTCAGGGCGGGCGTCACTGAGGTGACTTAAACCCCAAGTAACATGAGGAACAGGTGAAGTGGATGGGTAGAGGTGGTAGGGCATCATCAAGGAAGCAAGCCTGGGGGCAGGGGTAATGGGGGTCTGGTGGCAAGGAAGAGTGCAGACCTGGGGGCTCCAGCTACCTCCCACCCCTGTGCCATTCACCTTAAAAAGGTGTCAAGAGCAGACAGTACAGACAAGCCTGGATAATCAGCTAGTCTAAGTCGTGTGTTAGGTGATGCAGCTATCTCTACTCACCCAGCTAACCGCTGCCCATCTCTGGCCCCGTGAACGAAACCAGACCCAGGGGTAGCCTAGACATAGGTAAAGGCCAGAGGGAAGCCCTCAGGTGCAATCACCCTCCATGTCCACAGCATGACCAGAGCCTGGGGGCTTCCCTCACATTGTTCACTGTCTCCTTGGAGGGCTCTAGGTGTTGGCTCAGAGGTAAGTGGTCTTTGTACAGAGTGTCTCTGGCCTGGCCCTAGCTTGTGTAAGGCCAGCCCGGGCAGTAAGGCCACTCTAGTGGCCTCGTTCTCCCTTCCACCCACCAATTAGCTTCCTGTGGTTTCTTCCGCCTGGAGCTGTCGGCTGTGTTTTCAAGGAGTTGTGCCAACATTTTCAGTCTTTCCCGGCTGGTATTTGATGGGTAGCCTTGGTTGGAAATTGCATTTGAAAAAAAAATATTGTTTTGTCTCCTCTTCCTCCCCTGCTATTCCCAGTGTGGTGAAAAAGGACACTATGCCAACAGATGCACCAAAGGGCACTTGGCCTTTCTCAGTGGACAGTGACAGCAGTTGGAGCCAGCTCAGAGCAGCCCAAGGGGCCCTGCTGGGAGTGTGCACTTGACTACTGGATGTAGTGTTGGTGGGACTCTGGCCGAGCCTGCGGGCACCTGTGCAGGGCCACAGTGGGGCCCTCTCTTGGTCTATCTTTGTGCTGTAAGTTAAGGGACACATGTTTCAGTGGGGCTCCCAAGTGACCACCACATTTGCCTGGGCACCAGGGCCTTTTGCTGGGCCTTCCTTAATACCAGCCTTGGGGGAGGCGGGGGGGATAGTGCTTGAGGCAAAAGGCTCTTGGGTATGGAAGATGGCCTTTCTTCTCAGGGCAGCTCATGTGAGCCTGTGGGCTGGTCGTGTCAGCTTCTTCACACTTGGCATCATGAGTCCTGAAGCCACCCATATGATCTGAATGAGGGCATCTTCCCCGCCAAGTCCAGTCACTTCCTGTCCTGTCTGGCCCTGGGCTCACTCCTGTGGAGCACCCTGCCTAATAGTGCTTAAAGTACACTTTCAGCTGGAATCACAGACCACCCCTTAAATAGCTGACCCAATCCTTCTGCGCCTACCTCCTGCCAATGGAGCATCTGTACTGTCACTCAGACATGGGGCATGCGGAGGAAACCACCCCATCTTGGAGCCTAGAAAATGTGAAATCATCACCTGCAGCCTGCTGGGCAAGTGGGCCTATCCCAGTTCAACCACAACACCATTTTTATGAAGTTGATTAAAGCTTGTTTTTTAAACTGTGTCTTATTCCTCGTGGGAGTTCTGAAGAGGGTGACATTGGTACTTCCTGTCCCTCACTAGATCTCATGGAGAGGAGGGAAGGGCCACTGTACAGTAGTAACAGCCTGTCAGATGCTGGATGACATCTGCTTCTCCAAACTACTCACCTAGGAGGGCCCTGGCTCAGTTATCTTTCAAGACCTCCAGAGGGCCAGGAAGAGAGATGTTGGGCACACAGGGGATGGTAAACTCACATTAGGCCTGTGCTTGAACTTTCTGCCAATGGAGCTATCTTACTAAGAGTGCCACATTGCTCGGTGATCTCATCCTGGAGTTTTTGGTGGCTTGAGTTCATGTGAAAATGGAGGGAGGGAATATGGTCAGGCCAACTCTGACATTCTCAGTGACAGCCACTGCTATATATGGTGTCACCTGACAGAAGTTCTTCAAATGGTCACAGTGCTTCCAGGTGGGGACTGTGGACAATGATATGGAACCCTTTAAGCTAATAGTGCTGTATGGAGACCACTAAAGTATCACGGGACAAAGTCCTGGGTGCCAAACAGTGACAGCAATACCGGTCACCTTTTATTGAGCAGTAATTGTCTCAGAATGTGAAAGGACTCTGCTGTGATTAAGTTGACAGATGGGAGCCAGGCCAGACAGCCTCCAAGAATGCAGGTAGCCTCATGGGCTCTTCAGTGGTACTTGCGATGCCGTTCATGTTCTGAAATCAGGAAAAAGTGCCTTCAGAAGGGTTCTTGTGAAATCATAGCAGTATGATCACACAAAACCTTCCTAGTTCCTTATAGATGACCCAGCCCCTTTTGCCGGTGCCACAAGAGTTAGCAGACCTTCCTTTCTAGGAAGGCACTGAACAAAGCTCCCCAAGAGCCCATCTGGAGACAGCTTTGCTCTGGCACAGCAGACTGGTAGGGGCTGGATCCTGTCAGAAACAGCTTCAGAAAGCAGCTACTGACAGCTCCCAGCATCCTCCCAGACAAGCCCAGGTCTTGGAGCCACATAGCTGACACGCCACATGAACCTCTTCCTCTGCACTGACTGCAGATCAAGCCTGCAATGTCTGAACAGAATGCTTCTCAGGAGTGAGAAAAGCAGTCCTTTCTATCAAAGTTGGTCTCTTTCTGCAATCTTGGAAGAACTTTTTCTGACAAGTTCCTGGCTTGGCCCTTTCTGATTAAATTTTAGTTACACACCCTAGCCTGTTCTTGTTAAACACATCGTGTAGCAGGTTGTGAACCTGAGCTTAGCCAATCCAAGCAGAGGGGTGGGGCCTGCTGGATTAGGGATAAAAAGGGGATCAGCCTGTCTGCTGTGTGATTGGCTTGCCAGATTTTGGCAGTCGGCCTATGCTTCTGCAGAAGTAAAAACTGCCTTGCTGAGTTCAAGTTGGTGTTCTTACTGTGTGATACCCCAACATCCAGAGGCAGATCTAACACAAGTATTATATTTAGTCTTTTTCTGTTCTTCGTCACAAACAGTATTCTATATGCTGCATTTGGACTATTCCCTCCAAAATGCTTCCCTATGTAATAGAGCTAGACCATGCTATAATCTTATAGAGAACTAGAGGCACTTACTAAGCTCCCCGTAGCAACGGCAGTAGTTGAAAAGTACATAGCAAGCCAGCACCATGTTGATCCCAGCGATGCTCCCTTTCTTCACATTGATGTACTTGTTGAAGTACCGGTCATAACCTGCAACAGAAAAGGTGCTTATTGACAGACTGCGTCCTGTAGTTCACAGTGGGTTCTGCTTGGAATTCAGGTCCTGATCTTAGCTCTCAAGATACTCACCCTATATTCACTGGCTGATTAAAGGCAGACAGCACAAATACCCTCTGTAGATTCCAGTCCCACAGTCTAAGTCTAAGACCAAGTCCAGTGCCAGGCCCACCCTAATTCTGCCTTACTCTTGTATGCAAGGCAGTGCTCTACCACTGAGCCACCTTCCCAGCCCCATCTACCTTACTCTTGTGTCCCAGATTTCAACCCCAAGTAAGGGCTACTTGATTGTGGTTCACTGGGTCAGGCAGGCCCAGAAAGAGGGGAGTGAGCACTAGAAAGATGAGGTGGAGACTACGTAGCTCCCTGTCCTCTGTGGATGATCTGAATCTCCATTCCTGGAGATATGACAGGTTATGAAGCACTTCTCTAATTAGTCTTGTGCTTTCTATTTTTTTTTTCCAGTCGGTCGTGGGGCTTGAACTCTGGGCCTTGGCACTGTCCCTCAGCTCTCCAGCTTAAGGCTAACACTCTACCACTTGAGCCACAGTACCACTTCCAGTTTTCTGAGTGGTTTATTGGAGATAAGAGTCTCACAGTCTTGGGCTGGGAAGGTGGCTCAGTGGTAGAGTGCTTGCCTTGTATGCTCGAGGCCCTGGGTTCGATTCCTCAGCACCACATAAGCAAAAAAAAGCCGGAAGTGGCACCTTGGCTCAAGTGGTAGAGTGCTAAGCCTTGAGCTGAAGAGCTGAGGGACAGTGCCCAGGCCCAGAGTTCAGGCCCCACGACCAGACCCAAAAAAAAAAAAGTCTCACAGTCTTTCTTGCCCAGGCTGGCTTTGAACCGCCATCCTCAGATCTTGGCCTCCCGAGTAGCTAGGATTACAGGTGAGCCATGGGTGCCCAGCATGCTTTCTATTTTTGAGAGAACTGGGATTTGAACTCAAGCTATCACACTTGCTAGGCATTTGTTCTACAACTTGAGCCACGAACTCAGCCTGTTTTTTTGTGTTTTTTTTTTTTTTTTTTTTCCCTTTACTTTTTACAGAGGGTATTGCGTTTTTGTTCAGGGCCTGCTCAGACAAGGCTGTTCTTTCCTATAGCCTCCCTCATAGCTGGGGACTGTGGATGTGACCCACACCTTATTGAGATAGCTTTTTGCCTGGGTTGGCCTCCAATCTCAATCCTCCTAATCTCTGCCTTCCAAGTCGTTGAGTAGCTGGCTGTACTCAGAAGTCCTGC
Organism: Dipodomys merriami; assembly: GCF_024711535.1. Lineage (NCBI taxonomy): Eukaryota > Metazoa > Chordata > Mammalia > Rodentia > Heteromyidae > Dipodomys > Dipodomys merriami. The sequence goes on from NW_027203604.1 coordinate 19,034,213, forward strand.
ATTTTTTAAATGCATACAGCTGGAAGATGGGCCATTTTAACTGTTTTCCGTGAGAGTCATGGCATAGAGATATGAATGCTCTTATAGACTGAGACGATCCAAAATACTTATTGACATTCCTCTGATGAAGGAGTATTGATTCAAACCAACAAAACTTTTTTTTTCTTCCCTTTTTAGCTAAGTGTGGTGGCACACCTGTAATCCTAGCACTCTGGAGGCCAAGACTGCGGGATTGTGAGATCCAGGTTACCTTGGCCAATATAGTAATAAGCTATCTCAAAACCAAAGAAAGCAAAACAAACATTTTCTGGGCTAAAATCTTAGCCCAGATGACTCAAATGTGGAAATTCAAGGGTGAAATCCCTCTCCTGTCCTTCTCTATAGAATTTACTAGGCTTAAAACAAAGACGTTTTTTTGCTCAAATTAATTCACTGCAAAAAGAAAATGGAAGAACAAAGGTTTGCTTTTGTTTACACATAATCAATAGTCTCTGACCTCTCCGAAATGCTCCAGCAATGCCTTTTGGGGTGAAGTCCCGCATCAAAATCCAGTTTGGCAGCTCTACTAGTTTGACATCCATTAGTTTCTTTTCCTTCAGTGGTACTGAAAAGAAGAACAAAAAAAATATACTCACTGAATAATATGCCAACAGTCCAAATACGATCTTTCTGTCGGTTGTGGAGCTTGAACTCGGCCTGGGCAATGTCCCTGAGCCTCTTTAAGCTCAAGGCTAGCGTTAATGGTTAACTGGAGATGAGTCTCATGGGAACTTTTTTGCTAGTGCCTGTTTTGAACCATGATTCTCAGATCTCAGCCTCCTGAGTAGCTAGGATTACAGGCATGAGCTACCAGGACCAAGCTAACATTTCAGATATTCAGGAAGGAGTGTGATGTCACTACACACAGGCTATACATAGATCAAATTATGAATAAGGACATTCTGTCAAAATTGTTATTTTAGGTCTAAGCTTATATAATGGCAAAACTGCTCAACTGCTTTAAGGAGCAAGAGGATATCTTAATTACACCTTGCTAGGAATAACTTACAAAAAGAGCTATAAACAGTATGCTTTATGTGGGAGAAGTTATTATTGTAAGGCAGCTTAAGTAGATGTTTTGTGTATTATTGATAATTTTCCTTGTGACATTAAAAAATGTTTATAATCGTTGCCCAGTTTTGCTTATTTTTGCCTCAAGTTTTAGTAATTGTTTTGTAGGTGGACTTGTATAAAAACCAGACCAGTATTTGAGGTGGTCAGATGTGTGTGTTTTCAGTGTGTGAGTGGTTTTGTTTCCTTTTGGGTTGTGTCTTCTTCTAGAAATTTGAACTTTAATCAATAATTCTGTGTTATTTTATAAGAAGTGTTATTTTTTTTCCTTAAGTAAAACTGTGAACACATTTGTCTTTCAAGGGCAAGGTGTGTGTAGATGTACTATGTACCTTCTTCATGTGTTTCTGGACACAATTTTTTTTTTCCATCAACTTGATAACCCAAAAGGGACATTTGTTAGGCTATATACTGCACGTTAAATCTATGCAAAAATGATAGCTTGTTTTCCTGAGCATCTAATTTCTTTTCTTTTTCTTTCTATCTTGGGGTTTGAATTCTAAGCCTGGGTGCTGTCCCTGAGCGCTTCAGCTCAAGGTGAGCGCTCTACCACTTGAGCCACAGTGCCACTTGCGGTTTTCGGCTAGTGCTGGGGCCTGGGCTCTGTCCCTGAGCTTCTTTTGCTGAAGGTTAGCACTCTACCAAACTTGAGAGCCACAGCACCACTTCCAGCTTTTTCTGTTTATGTGGTATTGAAGAAGAGAGGAAGAAAGGGAGAGGGGAGAGAGGAAGAAAGTGCAGAATAGGTTACTGTAAGACTAACGCTTTACATACTTTGGCTAATTTGATCATCATAAATAATCATGTCTTTCCCTTGGTGGGAAAAGATATACTCAGAAAGGTTAGGCAACTTGGCCAAGGTCTCACCCCCAGCCTGACAGCAGAACTGAACCTCAGAACTAGCCATGTTCCTGAATTTAGGATAACTGGTCCTACCCCTGGAAATGTGTAGCCAGAGAATTGGAGGGGAAGAGGGAGCCCAGCGGATGCACCTCCAAATACTCCTGGCTCTGAGTGGATGCACTTGGTCATTAAGTGTGGGCTTTGAGAAGCATCTGGCTCCATCAGGTGCCAACCTCCCCAGGTATACCAGCCTGAGGAATTCCACTCTCATGCAGCCTACTTGGAACAGCTACGATCAACAATTTTCAGAGACAGTAATGAGACAACATATTTCAAGAAATCAAATAACTTAGTAAGAGCCTTTCCAAATGGGTTGGTGGGCTCAGGCCACATCCAATGAGTAGCAATAAAACATAGGAAGGTTCCTGGATAAAGCAACATAGTACCAAGGGTGGATCAAGAAACCCATTATCAGTAGAGTGTTGGTGGCTCACACCTATAATCCTAGCTACTCAGGAGGCTGAGCTCTGAAAATCATGGCTCAAAATCAGCCCGGGCAGAAGAGTCCCTGGGACTTTCATCTCCAGAAAACCAGAAGTTGGGCTATGGCACTAGCCTTGAACAAAAGAGCTCAGGGACAGCACCCAACCATGAGCTGAAGCCCCATGGCGTGCCCCACCACCAAACTGCCAAAAAAAAAAAAGAAAAAAAACCCCACAATACTCTACCACTATTGGGATGACAGGACCTTAACAAGCCACATATTTTTTTTTGAGGGGGGGGGGTCCGGTTGTGGGGCCTGAACTCTGGGCCTGGGCGTTGTCCCTCAGCTCTACCCCTTGAGCCAGAGCACCACTTCCGGCTTTTTTCTTTTTGCTTATGTGGTGCTGAGGAATGGAACCCAGGGCCTCAGGCATGCAAGGCAAGTGCTCTACCACTGAGCCACCTTCCCAGCCCCACAAGCCACATATCTTAAACACTTATTTTCCCCATCTTTACAAAAGGATAAATAGGGTATGGCTCAAGGCCAGTTCAAATTTCAGTAATGTATATATGAAATAAAATGAATTAACACAAGCCGCACTGACTCCTTAATAAGACTACTATGATGCAGACTTAAAAATCAAGCCGGGCATGGTGGCAGCACATCTGCATCCACTTGAGAGGCTGAGGCAAGAGGATCGCAAATTCAAGATCAGCCTGGAGTTACCACGAGAGACACTCAGGAAAGGAGCCATCAATCGGAATGCACGGCCGATGAGTGTCAGGGAACCGACAGCCGGTCCTCAGCCCAGACTTGTGTGAATTGCGCTCATGTACCTCGGAGTCTTCACACTTGGCTTGACTTGAGGCTCAGCTCTGCTGGGTCAAGAGCTGTGACCTTGAACAGGTCATTTCACCTGGGCAAGCCTAAACGATCTACACGCATCCAACCCGAATGTGGCGTCCGACACCGTCGTGGGCACCGGCTCTTCCCTAGACCTTCACTGGAGCTTCAGCTTGGGGGAAGGGCAGAGACTGCGCGTCAGGTTCGAGTCTCAGAGGGGAGGATGCAGTTAACCGATCCTTAGTGGGGGGGATGGAGGGGCCGAAGGCAGCACACTGCCAGGCCGGGGGCGCGTCTCCAGGCCACCCTCACCCTGCGCACAGCCCTGCGCGACCGGCGCAGGCCCCGGCGGGCTCGGAGCCGGCCGGGCGAGCCAAGGAGGGTCGGATGGCTCAGAACCCTGGAGCCAGGGTCCATCGCGCCTCACGTGAGGCTGTGGGGAAGTCGCTGAAGGAAAGGCGGGCGGCTCCTCAGTTCCCTCTCCTCCCAGTACGGCTCTGGACCCGGCCGTCAACGCCACATCCAAAAAAGACACAAGGGACTCACCTATCGACGCCATCTCGGAGTCCTGCTGTCCGCTAAGCCGCGCCGCGCAAGGGATGTTGGGTAGAGAGCCTACGCGCAAGCGGGCGCGGGGAGCAGAGGCTCACGGGAAGTAGGTCACCAGCTGGTAATACAGTCTTTCGCTGGACTTGGAAAGATGCCATGATTTGAAGGGCAACAAAATGAGCCCTTGACAGTTGACAGCCCTGGGGCCGTATTACAAGATAGGGTAGTTGGAGCTAGGTGAAATGTCCCAGTAATCTTTGCAGTTGGAAAGCAAAAATGATCACGAGTTTGACTGGACCCTGTCTCACAACACCAAAAAGGGCTGAAGACCAGGTTTGATTTACAAATCACAGGCAAGCTTACATTTATGCATCTTAAAAAATGTTTTTTATTGGGGGGAGGGGGGAGGCTGGGAAGGGAGGTGAAGGGCTGCAATGCTTGGTAAGAAATGTATGCATTATCCTGCCAATGTAATTGTAACCCCTCTGTACAGTATGCTCTCAAATAAAATAAAATAAAATTTAAATTTAAAAAAATGTTTGTTTTTTTTTTTTAAATCGCATAGCCTCCGGGCCCAGGTGGCTCACAATTGTAATCCTAGCTACTCAGGAGGTAGAGATCAGAAGATTCGCTGTTCAAAGCCAGCCTGATCAGGAAAGTCCCCTTAAATCTGATCTCCAATTAACCATCAAAAAGCCGAAAGTGGGGCTGTAGCTCAAGAGATAAGAGCATAAAAGACAGGGACGACATTGCCCAGACCCTGAGTTCAAGCCTCAGGACCTGCACGAGCATGCACGCGCGCACGCACACACACACGTAGGTTGCATATAGAGCTTTCCAATATAAATTTCCAAGCCGGGCGCTGGTGGCTCACGCCTGTAATCCTAGCTACTCAGGAGGCTGAGATATGAGTATCTCTTATGGTTCAAAGCCAGCCTGGGCAGGAAAAGTCTATGAGACTCTTATCTCCAATAAATCACCAGTAAACCAGAAGTGGCGCTATGGCTCAAGTGGTAGAGTGCTAGCCTTGAGCTGAAGAGCTGAGGGACAGCGCTCAGGCCCAGAGTTCAAGCCCTGAGACTGACAATAAATAAATATCTGGATAGATAGATAAGTTTCCGAATCAGTAGGCAGAAATAAAGACGCAACTATTATAATTTTCTCACATACATGATTTAAAGAGCCCAGCTATTTAATCGCTATAACCACTACTAACTTGTCATATGGCTATTTTTTTAAATAAAAGAATTGCATTATGAAGCAGAGAAGTGTCACAAGATGACAATTTATTGGTTGTGGGGTCTGAACTCCGGGCCTGGCACTGTCCCTCAGCTCTTCAGCTCAAGGCTAGCACTCTACCATCTGAGCTAAAACGTCACTTCCGGATTTTTCTGTTTATGTGGTGCAGAGGAATATGAACCCAGGGCCTCACGCATGCAAGGAAAGCATTCTTGCCACTGAGCCACTTTCCCAGCCTACAAAATGACATTGAGAAAAAGCACCTGTTTTTATTTTTATGTTGAAGTGACAGCACATATACCACTGCCTTACCGCCCACCCCCTAGAGGTTCTGCACCCGATCTAGAGAAATCTAGTCATTGCCACGGTCCAACGTGTCTCTCTCGTTCTTCCCAGTGGGAAAATCCAAAGCTTTGCTTCGGTAATAGCAAGTGGGGAGGGGCCTGAATATTACGTAACTGCTCTGAGATCGTTGATTGGTCCGGGCCAGCCGAGGCGTGTGAATGGATGCTTTCTTGATCAGCGAGTTGCTAGACCTCCGCCATCCTAGAGCGGCCGATAGAAACGCGCATGCGTACGGCTGTGGAGAAGGAGGCGGCCTTTCTGGAGGCGGAGGTCTGGGGTCTGTGGAGAATCGCTGACCTGAGCGGTGGACCAGCTGGGGAGCCACCAGAGGAAACCTACCACTACCAACGGTCTCCAAACACTGCGCTCAGGACTTTCTGAAGAAGACACAGCAGCGGCTGGCTGGAAGCGTCGGGAAGGTTTTGGGAAAGAAGACAGTGAAGAAAGTTGTCAGTGTTTGGGGATCCAACACCCAGTGACACTCCCCCTCTCCCCCTACCGCCCCCCCCCCCGGCCTGCCAGGGAATCCAGGGTACTGGCGCAGGGTCCTAGAGGCCCGTGTGGAACCTCCTTTTGAGTATTTGGGGGATGCTCGTTTTTCAGCCGCTTAGGATCAGAGTGCGATGAATTTAACACTGGATTTGGTTATGGGGAAAAACAGATGTGATTGCGAAGATGTGATGCACGCTACTGGGAAATAGCATTTTAGATAGTCAGAAGTGAGCATCAGGTCAAATGGGAGTTTGAAGAGGTAATTGTACACAGGAAGGGACAGCTCGCCAGCGGTTCCCAAGCAGCCTCTAAGGCACCAGCAGGATGTGCATGATCTTTATAGTTAAGAAGCTCTTACCAACCTCCATTCGCTTTGTGGTTAAGCAAACTTACATTCCCTTTAGGGCAAGTAGTGCTTTTCAAGTCTGTACATCAAGCAGACCAGAAAAGCGGGGGAAGGGAGCAACCAGGCCCCAGTGCCTTAATGGCTGTAATTCTAGCTCTTCTCAGGAGGCTCAGATCTTGTGGATTGGCCTTCAAAACCAGACACGGCAGACAGCTCTTGGAGACGCCATCTCCAATTTACCAGCAAAAAGCCAGGCTGGAGGTATGGCTTACATGAGCAAGCAAGCCAAGGAAACTCAAGGCCCTGGCTCAAGCTCCAATACTGGCACAAAAGAATTATTAACCTAAAAAATAAGCCAGGTGCCAGTGGTTCAAGCCTGTAATCCTAGCTACTTAGGAGGCTGAAATCTGAGGATCACGGTTCAAAGCCAGCCTAGGCAGGAAAGTCCTTGAGACTTTTTTTTTGGGTCTGGTCATGGGGCCTGAACTCTGGGCATGGGCACTGTCCCTCAGCTCTTCAGCTCAAGGCTAGCACTCTACCACTTGAGCCACAGCACCACTTCCGGCTTTTTTCTTTTTTCTTATGTGGTGCTGAGGAATTGAACCCAGGGCCTCGAGCATGCAAGGCAAGCGCTCTACCACTGAGCCACCTCCCCAGCCCCCTTGAGACTCTTATCTCCAATAAACCACCAGAAAACCAGAAGTGGCACTGTGGCTCAAGTGGTAGAGCTCTCAGCTTGAGCTGAATCGCTGAGGGGCAGCACCTAGGCCCAGAGTTCAAGCCCCACAACTGACCAAAGAAAAAAGAAACCAGGGGCTGGGAAGGTAGCTCAGTGGTAGAGCGCTTGCATTGCATGCATGAGGCCCTGGGTTCGATTCCCCAGCACCACATAAGCAAAAAGAAAAAAAAGCCGGAAGTGGCGCTGCGGCTCAAGTGGTAGAGTGGGAGCCTTGAGCTGAAGAGCTGAGGGACAGCGCCCATGCCCAGAGTTCAGGCCCCACAACTGGACCCCCCCCCCAAAAAAAAAAAGAAAAAAGAAACCAAAAAAATAACTTTTAAGCCAGGCACCAGTGGCTCACACCTGTAATCCTACTCAGGAGGCTTAGATCTGAGGATCGCAGTTCAAAGCCAGCCTGGGCAGGAAAGTCTGTGAGACTCTTTCATCCAATTAAAACCCAGAAAAACAGAAGTGTCACTGTGGCTCAAGTGGTAGAGTCTAGCCCAGAGACAGCACCCAAGCCCAGAGTTCAAGCCCCCCGACTGACAAAATAATTTTTATAAAAAGGCAAAGGAGGGGCTGGGAAAGTGGCTCAGTGGTAGAGCACTTGCCTTGCATGCATGAGGCCCTGGGTTCGATTCCTCAGCACCACATAAGCAAAAAAAAAAAAAAGCCGGAAGTGGTGCTGTGGCTCAAGTGGTAGAGTGCTAGCCTTGAGCTGAAGAGCTGAGGGTCAGCGCCCAGGCCCAGAGTTCAGGCCCCATGACTGGACCCAAAAAAAATTAAAAAATAAAAAATAAATAAAAAATAAAATAAAAAGGCAAAGGATAGCCGGGCGCTGGTGGCTCACGCCTGTAATCCTAGCTACTCAGGAGGCTGAGATCTGAGGATCGCGGTTCAAAGCCAGCCCGGGCAGGAGAGACTGTGAGATTCCTATCTCCAATAAACCACCAGAAAACCGGAAGTGGCGCTGTAGCTCAAGTGGTAGAGCGCTCGCCTTGAGCTGAAGAGCTGAGGGACAGCGCCCAGGCTCAGAGTTCAAGCCCCACGACTGACCAAAAAAAACAAAAACAAAAAGGCAAAGGATCCCTTCATGCTTAGAACTAGTTGTATGTCTTAGTTATGTGATTGTAGGCAGTTGGTTAGGGTGATCACCCAAAAAGGGTGTTCTCTCCCACCACTGTATATTGTCAAGAAAGGACAGCCTCTGCTCCAAAGGCTACAGGAGGGGGGTATACTGTGCCCTACCTGTGACTTGAACACAGTGAGTTGCAATATAGGAAATCCTACTGCATTATCCTTCTAGATATGTTCTTCTATCAGCCTGTTCTCTTGCCCTATGATTGTCTATGCCAATGGGATGGAGCAGGGACAGGGGTCAGAACTGAGAGGCCTGGAGGAAATTGAGGCCCGGTGTCTATTCCCATAGCTCCCTTCTCCAACTTCCTCCTATCCTACCCTTCACAGCTATGATGTGACTTCCATTAGGCAGGACAGGTCAAGACAATATTGTATAGGAGTAGGAGCCTTGGTAGCAAATTTCTTTTGGAACACAGCTATAGCTATTTGCTTACTGTGCTCTAAGACTACTTTTATGTAATAGCCCACAAACTTTTCTGCTTGGGCTGGTGCACCAGCATTAGCGCGCGCGCGCGCATGCGCACACATACACACACAAATTAAAAAAAAAAACAAAGCCTTAGTGAAGTAATTGAAAGGGTCAAGATTTGTTCTAAAAGCAGAGGTAGGAGCCAGGTGCCAGTGGCTCACACCTGTAATCCTAGCTACTCAGGAGACTGAGATCTGAGAATCACAGTTCAAAGTCAGCCCGGGCAGGAAAGTCTGTGGGACTATCTCCAATGCACAACTAGAAAGCTGGAAGTGGTGCTGTGGCTCAAGTGGTAGACCGCTCACCTTGAGCTGAAGAGCTCAGGGACAGTGCCCAGGCCCAGAGTTCAAGCCCCACGACCAACAACAAGAAAAGCAGAGGTAGGAGTACAGATGACAAGGAAATTGATCACATGAACCAAAACTCATCCATAAACACCTACACACAGCATCATGTCTGTGAGAGGCTGCTTAATCCTCCCATGAACACAGGTGACACAGAATCATAATAAAGTGCTGGCACTTTATTTCAATGGACCCTTTGATGTCGGATAAGATGTGTACTTTGTCTAAAGCTCTCCCCGCATTCAAGACATTTGTAAGGTTTTTCTCCTGTGTGAGTTCGTTGATGTTTAACGAGGGTTGCACTCTGACTGAAACTTTTCCCACACATGGTACATCCGTATGGCTTCTCCCCGGTGTGGATTCTCTGATGCTTGAAGAGGTCAGAGCGCTGCTTGAAGCTTTTCTCACAGTCTTCGCACAGATAGGGTCTCTCCCCTTTATGGAGTCTCTTATGTTTCAAAAGGCTAGAAACATGGCAGATCTCCCCGCACTCCTCACACTGACAGTACTTCTTGCCAATGTGGGTTCTCTGGTGCCGGTTTAGGTGTGAGCTCTGTCGGAAGCACTCCCCGCATTTGGGACACACATAGGGCTTCTCACCTGTGTGCGTCCTCTGGTGTTTAATCAGGGCGGCACTCTGGCGGAAGCTTTTCCCACAGTCATGGCATTCATAGGGTTTCTCACCTGTGTGGATCCTCTGGTGTTTCAAGAGGTCTGAGCGCTGTTTGAAAGCCTTCAGACAGCTCTCACATTTATAAGGTCTTTCTTCACAGCACTGCATGTGGGCCCCAGAAAGGCTAGAACTGCAGACACTGCTTCCACTGGCAGCATGGTTGTAAGGTTTCACCCAGTGACACTTCCCTTTGGCCAGACTTGAGGTGTGCTTGTTCCCATGTTCATCATCATCAGTGGGCCTCTCCATTTTAAGACTATCCCCAGAAACTCCCTTTTGCGTGGAACTCCCTTTTGTGTTGGTGAGTTCATGCTCTTTAGGAGGATTTGTGAGTTTCAAGGATATGGGCTTTTGTGCTCCATCCCCACAGATGTCAGTACACTCAGGAAATGGGAGGGTCTTCCCTGGCCCAATTTCTTGTAGCCAGTCCTGTGGTTGGTCTTCTAAATTTTCTTGTTTTGGAATCAACCTCTCGTTCTCAGCTCTGGTTTCCAAACCTAAAAAATTAAAATAGAAATTGCTGCTTTTCATCCCTCTGCAAGGAAGAAGCAAATGCTATCAAAAGAACATTCCTAACTACTTTCTAATTATTCACTGAACTCCTTAAATAATTATTTTAACTATTTAACTAATCTGTCAGAGATGCTTACAGTTTAACTAGGTGAGTCTGGGACTATTCATAGTTACTTGGGTTTTAAAGGAGAGCGAGCCAGTGGCTCATGTCTGTAATGCTAGCTATTCAGGAGGCTGAGATCTGAGGATCATGATTCAAATCCAATCTGGGTAGCAAAGTCCATGAAACTCTTATCTCCAATTAACCATCAAAAAAGCCAGAAGTGAGCTGTGGCTCAAGTGGTAGAGCACCAAGCTTTGAGCACAAAAGCTCAAGGACAGTGCCCAGACCCTGAGTTTAAGCCCCAGGACCTGCCGGAAAAAAAGAGAAAGAGTTATACACGTCCATATGGATAAATTTCAAAAATGTAATGTTGAAAACTGGATACTAGTGGCTCATGACTGTAATTCTACATACTTAAGAGGCTCAGAATAGGAATATCACAATCAAGGTGGAAAAGTTCACAAGATTCTATATCCACAGAGCAGAGGGAAGCTGATACAGTGGTGCAAGCCTTTGATCCCAGCAATAACAAGAAGCCTAAGAGTAAGTGGACTGTAGCTTAGACATGGGCTTGGCAAACTACCAGCAAAAAAATAGGATTGAGCTACTGAGGAGGCTGAGATCTGAGGATCATGGTTCAAAGCCAGGCCAGGCTAGAAAATATTGTGAAACAGCCGGGCGCTGGTGGCTCACGCCTGTAATCCTAGGTACTCAGGAGGCTGAGATCTGAGGATTGCAGTTCAAAGCCAGCCCGGGCAGGAGAGACGGTGAGACTCCTATCTCCAATAAACCACCAGAAAACCGGAAGTGGCGCTGTAGCTCAAGTGGTAGAGCGCTCGCCTTGAGCTGAAGAGCTGAGGGACAGCGCCCAGGCCCAGAATTCAAGCCCCACGACCGACAAAAAAAAAAAAAAAAAGAAAGAAAATATTGTGAAACATTTATCTCACGTTAACCACTAGAAAAACTGGTGCTGTGGCTTAAAGTGGTAGAGCACTAGCCTTGATTGCAAAAGCTCAGGGACAGCATCCAGGCTCTGAGTTCAATACCCAACCAACCTCCACCCACCAAAAAAATGAACAGAATTGGAGGCATGACTCAATGTTGCACCAGCCTAGCAAGCATGAAACCTGCATTCCAGACTGGAGGTATATGAGTCAAGTGGTAGAACGCCTTCTTAGGGAGCTCAGTGCCCTGAGTTCAGTCCCTAGTACCACCAAATAACAAAGACAAGGCAGAAAACAATGAACAAAACAGTATTGCCAAAAGAAAAAAAGCAATGTTGAATACAGAGAATCATGTATTAATTATACACACTTTGTGACAACATGCAGGTACAGTTAGAAAGACTACGACATGCATGGAAAATGATACATGCCACCACAGGATACTGTTACCTCTGGAGAAGGAACGAGATACACAGGCTACACCTACAGCTGCATCTTGGGAAAATAAAAAAAATGAAACCAGTGTGCCCAAATATTAAAATTGGGCAAACCTGGATCATAAATATGCAGGTTTTCTTTATCTTTTTAATGTATAAAATAGTGAAAAATAGCCGGGCACTGTGGCTCATGTCTATAATCCTAGCTACTCAGGAGGCTGAGATCTGAGGATCACAGTTCCAAACCAGCCTAAGCAGGAAAAGTCTGTGACTCTTATGTTCAATAAGCCACTCAGAAACCTGGAAGTGGTTCTGTGGCTCAAGTGGTTCTGTGGCTCACCCCTTGAGCTGAAGGGCTCAGGGGTGCCGGTGGTTCACGCCTGTAATCCTAGCTACTGAGGAGGCTGAGATCTGAGGATCATAGTTCAAAGCCAGCCAGGGCAGGAAAGTCCCTGAGACTCTTTTTTTTTTTTTTTTTAAAGTAACAGCTTTTCAGTTTATTTATTTATTTATTTTTGCCAGTCATGGGGCCTGAACTCTGGTTTTGTTTTGTTTTTTTTTTTTTGGGTCCGGTCATGGGGCCTGAACTCTGGGCCTGGGCGCTGTCCCTCAGCTCTTCAGCTCAAGGCTAGCGCTCTACCACTTGAGCCACAGCGCCACTTCCGGCTTTTTTCTTATGTGGTGCTGAGGAATCGAACCCAGGGCCTCGAGCATGCAGGCAAGTGCTCTACCACTGAGCCACCTTCCCAGCCCATCCCTGAGACTCTTATCTCCAGAAAACCAGAAGTGGTGCTGTAGCTCAAGTGGTAGAGCACTAACCTTGAGCTGAAGAGCTCAGGGACAGTGCCCAAGCCCCATAACTGACAAAAAAAAAAAAAAGAAAGAAAGAAAAGAAAAGAAAAATGAGGCCTGGCACCAGTGGCTCACGCCTGTAATACTTAGCTACTCAGGAGGCTGAAATCTGAGGATCGCAGTTCAAAGCCAGCCCAGGCAGAAAGGTCCGAAGACTCTATCTTGAATAAACTACCAGAAAACAGGAAGTGGTGCTGTGGCTCAAGTAGGAGAGTGCTAGCCTTGAGCTGAAGAGCTGAGGGACAGCGCCCAGGTCCGGAGTTCAAGCCCCACAACCAACAAAAATAACTAAATAAATGCCAGGTGGTGCATACCCTCCAAGTTTGAAGTTAGCTTGGGCTCCTCAGAGACCCTGTCTCAAAAATGAAAATAACTAGTGCTGGTGGCATATGCCTATAATCTAGCTAGTCAGTAGGCTCAGTTCTGAGTGTCCTGGTTTGAACAACCAGAAAGTCCGTGAGATTCTTAGCTTCAATGAACCAGCAGAAAGTTGGAAGTAGAGGTATGGCTCAAGTGGTAGGGCTACAGCTTTGAGTCAAAAAGTCAAGCAATTTCATAAGGCCCCCAGTTCAAGTCTCAGTAATGTCACAAAATAAATAAAATAACACAATGTTAAAAATGAACAAAAATAAAAAACTCAATCTGTCATGTTGTAAAAAAGAACAGAAAGGTGCTGCCTGGAGTCACAGAAAAAATACAAGGGGTCTTGACCCATGTCTGTGAGGGGAAGCCTGAGGATGGGAGTGAGCCCAGCCCCTTGCACATCACAAACAACATAAACCAGCAGAACAACAACACTTACTAGGCAGGACAGGGCTACCATAATCTTGTGTGCTCTCTCTGCAGATGTTCCTCTCAGCTGCATCCAGTTGTTCCCACTCCTCCCAAGTTAGAGAGACAGCCACATCGTCAAAACACATAGAGCCCTGGAACACAAGATCCCCACAGACATGATACTGCTAGTCTTGAGCATGAGGCTGGATTCCAGAAACAGTCATGGCTTTTCCCAATGAGTTTTGTACTGACTAGAGTTTAACATTCTTTTGTATCCCTGTAAAGACTTTCTCTGGAGTATAATTTAGTAGTAAAATATTTGAGCTAGCTGGGTACAGTGGCTCATGCTTGTAATCCCAGCCATTTGGAGGCAAAGATTGAGAGGATTGAATTTCGAAGCTAGCCTAGGCAATAAGGTAATGAGGCCCTCACCCCTCCCCAACCAAGTTGGGCATGATGGCAAATGTCTGTCAGCTCAGCTGTGTGAGAGGCATTAATAGGATTGTGATCCAGGCTGGCTAGGGAAAAACATGAGATGTTATCTGAGAAACCAAAAAATGGGCTAGGTATAGGTGATATAGCACCTGCCTCACAAGCATGAGACCTTGAGCTCAAATCCTAGGACTACCAAATAAAACTGAGTTAAATCACTGATTTATCAAAATGTAAACTAGATATAGATAAAAACACAAAATCATTCTAGTGTACATTCTAGTGCTAACTTTAGATGCTGTGTATGCAGATTTCTGAGACATAATGTCTAGAAAAGGGTACATCACCCACAGCAGGTGTTTGCTAATGTTTTCTTTCACTTGACTACTTCATGGTAAGCTAATTATCCAATGAGTCATTTTTGTGTGTGCTGGTCCTGACGCTTGAATTTGGCCTGGGTGCTGTCCTGAGCTTTTAATTTTTGGAGATAAGTCTCACAGACTTGTACCTGAGCTGGCTTTAAACCACAATCCTCAAATCTCAGTCTCCTTAGTAGCTAGGATTACAGGCATGAGCCACCAGCATATGGCTGAAAGTCTTTTGAGATGTCCCTATTAAAAAAAATCAAAAATAAATAAATAATAAACACATAAACCAATCACTCAGATTAAACCCACAATTCTTAGAAAGAGAAGGTCCTAAAAGTAGAGCGTCCAGCTTCCTATGAATGTCACAAACTTATTCCATGGGGCTGTTAGTTTTAAGTTTGAATGCGAAATGGGATGTGTTGAAGCTTTGGTACCCAGCTGGTGGTGCTATTTTGGAAGTTACTGGAAGTTTTAGGAAAGAGGTCCTGTCTAGAGGAATGTGCCTTTGGAAATGGTATCTTACCCTGGCACCTTCCTGTAGCTCTGTTGTACTTCCTGGCTGCCATGTGAACAGTTCTGCTCCACCATAGCCCTTCTGCCATGAAATTCCACTTGTCACAGACCCAGAATCGATGTGTGGAGCATCGGTGATCTCAAAGAACAACAAAAAAGATGGTCACTTTCAAAGCGGTGAGAGAGTACAGTTTTTAGCACAAAGATTTAGGGATGTGAGCTTGCTTCCCATCCTAACATCTCCCCCAGTCAGGTAACAGGGTGTCTTGAAATGATTTTAACAGTAATTCTAAGGTCTTGAGTCATTGTTACCTAAAAGATTCATGCTAGGACAAGTGTGGCTTAAATAGTAGAGCGCCAGTCCGGAGCGAAAACAAGTAAGGGACAGCACTAAGGCTGAGTTCAAGCATCTCTACCGGCACTACACAGAACAATGCTTGCTGGGTGCCATCTTGTGCCTAGCTACTCAGAAGGCTGAGAGATTAGGATCAAGGTTCAGAGTCAGGGGGGGCTGGGAAGGTGGCTCAGTGGTAGAGCGCTTGCCTTGCATGCCTGAGGTCCTGGGTTAGATTCCTCAGCACCACATAAGCAAAAAGAAAAAAGCCGGAAGTGGTGCTGTGGCTCAAGTGGTAGAGTGCTAGCCTTGAGCTGAAGAGCTGAGGGACAGCGCCCAGGCCCAGAGTTCAGGCCCCATGACTGGACCCCCCCCCCCAAAAAAAAAAAAAAAGGTTCAGAGTCAGGGCAGGCAGGAAGGTCTGTGAGACTTTTTTTTTTTTTCTGTGAGACTCATTTCCAGTTAACTCTCCAAAAAACGCAGAGGCAAAACTACGGCTCAACTGGTAGAGCACCAGCCTTGATTGAAAAAGGGGCAACGCGTAGCCCTGAGTTCAAGTCCCCGGACCAGCACACAGACAAACGCAAAAGCCTCCCTCAAGTTCAGATGCCTGAGAATCCGGGAAGGAAGGCTGTCTGAAGCGCAAGGCCTCCCTCACCTGTCCCCTTCTCCACGCCGGTTCCACGCTAGGCAGACCTTTCCCCGCCTCACCTGAGACGAGGCCTGGTCCAGGGTGGTCTGGCAAGCCCGCGCTGCGGCGGCGGCCTGGTCCCCGCTCTCGGGGCCGCGCTCCCACACCCAGGCCCGCAGATTGTCGGGCAGGATGCTCAGGAACTGCTCCAGCACCAGCAGCTCCACCATCTGCTCCTTCGAGTGCATCTCGGGCCTCAGCCACCGCCGACAGAGCTCCCGGAGTCGGCTCAGCGCCTCTTCGGGCCCCGCCACTTCCTGGTACTTCAGCTGCCGGAACTGCTTTCGAGAAGTTTCGAGATGCTGCCAGCCCCCCGGCTGTTCGGATTCCAAATCTCGGGGTGAGTCTTCCTCCACTTTCACCATCAACAGCCCTTCACAGAGGGACGAGGCGGGGACTCCGAGCCCTGCAGCCATCAGAGACTTTGGGTGGTCAAGCCCGACTGGCGTGACTTCCCCGGAGTCTTGGGGGAATCTCCTCAAACATGGGATCTTGGCAAAACTGAAGCCTCCACCGCCGCTCTCCGCTGAAATCCCCCGCCTCCAAGTCACAATGCAAATCCCGTGCCGGAAGTGCCTCACAAACCCTGAAGGGTTCGCTCCTTGTACTTCCGGGACCACTCTAGGCGCCTGGGAGGAATAAGAGAAGCACATCTCGGTGGTTTATGGTCCTCAGCACCGCGAAGCAGGTCCCCGGCCAGTTAGCCACAGATCAAGAAGATAAGGGACTAAGTGGCTGAGTGTGGATGCAGGGAACCTTCAGGATTGGGGGGGAAATAAAACCTTAAGTGCTTTCCTGTACACCACGTATTGTAGTCTCGGCAAACAAAGATGAGGAAACCGAGGCTGGAGGAACTTAAGCCATGCCCCACTTCAAGTTGATAATGACTTGATACATAAAACCAATGATTGTCCGTTTCAAACTCAAAAATTGAGGTCTTTCCACGGTTACTATGTTCGTTTATTGTCATTCCCCCTTCTCTCTAACTGCTGCCTAATTCACTCGAGTTAAAAGCCTACAGTGTTTTGCACTCAGGAAAGCAGCAAGTCACGTCAGACTATTTACTGTTAATATGTGCCACAGCACCTCTTTAGCACAATACAGGACACACTAAGCCTCCAGTCATAAAGTGCCCAATGACTATTTCCTGAGAACCATTGCCAATGAAGCTCAAGCATAGCAGCTCGTCTTCTCCATCCTCCCTGGGCAGAAGAAGTGAAGAGGCAGCACTTGTTAGCGCTCCGTCAACATAGCACAAATTGGATGGCTTAAGCAGGAGGTTACTGTCTTAAAATTTGGAGGCTCCAAAAGTGAGATTAAGGCGTGAGCAAGAAGGAATGTAAAGCCTTGAGTTCAAGGCCCAATACTAGCGCGCGCACACACATATATTTATTTGCAAATGCTACACTACTCAGTAAGATAATGCGAACACTATACAAGGATAGACACGCTCCATGATTTATTAAGTAAATATAGTTGGGTAGAGAAAAGCTATAAACTGTGCTGTTATTTACATGTAAAATGTTTGCCTGACGATTCATATATATATATATATATATATATATGTACATTAAATATATATATATATATGATTTTGGTTGACACAAAATAAATTAGTCGACTATCTTTATGATTAGATGCAGAATAAGGAATGGGAGGAAAAATCATTCTGTAAAAGCGTCAAGTTTGAGCTTAAATGTATAGCTATTCAAATGAAAATTTTAAGATATAAAGGACATTTGTAAATTGTTTAAATGGTAGCACATATATTGGCTTAGAGAATTTTTTTTTTTTTTTTGGGTCCGGTCGTGGGGCCTTGAACTCTGGGCCTGGGCGCTGTCCCTGAGCTCTTCAGCTCAAGGCTAGCGCTCTACCACTTGAGCCACAGCTCCACTTCCGGCTTTTTCTTTTTGCTTACGTGGTGCTGAGGAATCGAACCCAGGGCCTTGAGCATGCAAGGCAAGCCCTCTACCACTGAGCCACCTTCCCAGCCCCTAGAGAATTTTTTTTGTCGGTTGTGGAGCTTGAACTCTGTTCCTGGGTGCTTTACCTGTGCTCTTCAGCTCAAGGCAGGTGCTCTACTGCTTGAGCCACAGCACCACTTCCGGGTTTCTAGTGGTTTATTGGAGATAAGAGTCTCACGGAGTTTCCTGCCCGGGCTGGCTTTGAACCGTGATCGACAGATCTGAGCCTCCTGAGTAGTCAGGATTACAGGCGTGAGCCACCAGCACCCGGCTTAAGGGAGTTTTTATAAACAATAAACTAAGCCAATTCAACATAAAGGAGCAAAGTTAAGCCATCCTTGCAAAATTGCTATACTACCTACAACCTTCAAAGATTTTTATTTGATCGGTCTATTGGTGCCGAGAATTGAACCCAAAGCATCTAGCTCACTAGGCAAACCTATTTCTGAGTCGCAGTCATTTTTTAAAATATAATTTTGTTGTTATCATTAAGGTGTTGTACTGAGGGGTTACTATTTCATACGTCAGATAGGAGTACAATCCTTGGGGCTGGGAAGGTGGTTCCGTGGTACAGTGCTTGCCTTGCTGCATGCATGAGACCCTGGGTTCGATTCCTCAGCACCACATAAGCAGAAAAAGCAGGAAGTGGCACGGTGGCTCAAGTGGCAGAGCGCTAGCCTTGAGCCGAAGAGCTGAAGGACAGTGCCCAGGCCCAGAGTTCAGGCCCCACCCGACAAAAAAAATTAAAAAAGTACAATCCTTTTGGACATTTTCCTTTTCCCTTTTCCATCGCTTTCCCTCAATTATCCACGGCTTATCCCTGCCCACAAGTTACACAGTTCATTTCTCACAGTCTTACTCTTATTTTAAGTTATCAACTCACCAAAACACAAAACACAACGCTGCAGACTTTCACCAGAAGCTTGATCCTATCTGGTATGATTTTAGGTGTCCCACCCCTCCCCCAATGTCCTTAAACCTTTAAATACCTCTTTTCATTTGTTATCAGAGGCTTTAATTCCATATCAGTTTCTCCTCTGAGATCCTAAAGAGCAGCGATAGGCACTCTTGATCCTGTTTGTCCAATAGCTTTGAAAACTGAGGACAACTCTTAGAGCATCTTCCGACAGGGAGAGATGGTTACCATGGGAACATTCCTGCGCCAGGGTAGCCCGGAGAGACCAATATCCTCCCAGGAGCTCCTCCCTGGTGAGGTTGACAGACGCCCCGCCTCTCTTTCTGAGCGTGCCAGAAAGGCGCTCGAGGACCCGCCTATCCAACCTTGTTGCATTCTGATAGGCTCTTGAGAGCTCGCAACCGTATTGGTTATCCTGTGTGGCGCGCGCAGGGCTTCCTGGGAGATGTAGTCCCGACAGCGTCTGAGGCCGGTGATGTTGAAGATTTCGGCCAAGGGAATTGACAGGGGTCAGAGGTGTGTGTTTGGAAAAGGAACTTGAGGACTGGCGAGAATTCAGCTGAGAAAAAAACAGAAAGGCCCAAAGTTTAAGATGATTGAGGGTTGTGGTTTTTCAGAAATGTACAGATTTACTTCGAAGTAAGCCTCGGTGTGTGATGAATGGTGACATCCAATCAGAAGCTTGCAATTACTGTCCTTCCGCTGAGGTCCCGCCCCCTTGTTCCCATTCTCAGGAACCAGGGGAGCGCAGGCCACTATGGTGTGGGGTGAACTACAGAAAGGCTTGTTTTCCGACCCACTCTGGTGACTGGGCACCGTCGACTCCCAGGCAGGCCTCTAGATTACCAGGCTATAGAGGAAGCGGGCAGGAGGGGGGTCAGACCCACGCCCTATCATCTCCTTGATGATTGGTCGACTTCCATCTGTAGGCGTGGTCGGGGCGGGACTAGAGGCGACACCTCCCTCCCGGCCGCCCGCCCGCTGTGAGGAGAGGACCTCCGGGATTCCTAGAGAGGACTCGGAAGTGCTCTCGGGGGTGGGATTTATGGCTTAAGCTTGGACTTGCTTACTTCCGGCGAGGAAGTGTTGAGAAGTGTCGGGTTCGGTGTTGTCAGGGTTTGTAAGAACTCCATCTTCCCCAGCCTGCGTGCCGGGTGCTTGATCTTTGAGAAGAGAGTTCCCCGACCTTGGAGACCGGAGTGGGAAGGCCTAGGGCTTTGTGTCCGGCCTGGGGTCTTGTCCCTCACCCTGGGGAGGGTCTCTCTGATTTGGGGTCAGGGGTGACGCTGCGAATTCCCGGTCCGCATCTGTACCAATAAGCCCAGTTTTTCCAACGGGACTAATGAAGTCTCCCCTGGATCTCTCAAGCTTTCGTGGCTCGGAGGACAGGACAGTTGTGATCATTTTAAATGGTTCTTCCCACTTATGCTGACTTAAGTTTCGTGTATATCTTGGCCCCTTATTTATACGAAATGTATTTTCACCTCTAAAACGGTTGGGTCTGATGTCCGATTTTTATGGCTATTCTTTACCTTTAAAAGAAAAATCTTGAGGATTGCCCTGCTTGTAATCATTTTTAAGGGTGGAGTGATGGCTGTCATTCTAAGTGAGTTACTTTGATAAGTGGTTCTCTTTAGTATGGTTGACGCCTTTGCCATCTCTCTTTGCTAACAATGATTCTCGATATATCAGTAGGTTATACAATACTAAAAAATGACCTTCGCAAGAGCTTAAAGGGCAGAAAAGAAATTGAGTCAGAGTAACACAGCCCAACTTCGAGAGACTTCCCTCTGAGTTGGAATGATAATGACAGAGTTCCGGGAAGTTATAGACTTAGACCCTCCATCTGAGTCGTCTCAAGAACAAGAGGACCTTCTAATAGTAAAGGTGGAAGAAGAAGAAGATTGCACCTGGATGCAGGAGTACAATCCGCCAACGTTTGAGTCATTTTACCAACGGTTCCGTCACTTTCAATACCATGAAGCCTCAGGACCTCGGGAGGCCTTGAGCCAGCTCCGGGTGCTTTGCTGTGAGTGGCTGAGGCCCGAGCTGCACACCAAGGAACAGATCCTGGAGCTGCTGGTGTTGGAGCAGTTCCTGACCATCCTGCCTGAAGAATTCCAAGCCTGGGTCAGAGACCATCACCCTGAAAACGGAGAAGAGGCCGTGGCTGTCATTGAAAGTATACAGAGAGACCTTGAAGAACGCAGGGAGCAGGTGAGTGGAAGAAAAGATCTGAGCAATGAGAAAAGAGAGAGGAGGAAAGAGTTTAGGAGCTGCTGAGCAGGGGTGAGATTCTTAGCCCTTGGGTATTTCATTCATATTATTTTATTCTCCTGGAATTAGGTACACTATGGAGATTCCTTGCCACTCCAGGAGGAAAAAAAAAAAAAAAGAAGCAATATCCAGTGTGTTAACCTGCAGAAGACAATCTGCAATTTTTATTTGTTTTTAAGATTGTATATATTTTCTTGAATGGCATGGTACAAAAAAAAGGTACATAAGATTATAATGAAAAGTAAGTTTTTCCTTACACCCCTTGCTGCTTATCTGCCTCATTCTTCTCTCCAGAGGCAGCTATCGTTTGCTGATACTTGTAGATCTTTACAGAGATATACCATATTCATTTGGATATTATTACAGAAGTATATGGCGTGCTTAAAAAACACACAGATGTTTCTGTGTGTGTAAGTTTCTGTGTACTTCTGCCTCTTCCTTTTTATCTACTATATCTTAAATATAAGTAAATGTAAGTAGAGCTGCCCTACTCTTGAAACTACATTCTATTGAATTTTGACCTGAATCCATACATTCTACCATATGACATACCGTAATTTATTACAGTCTTATTAAAAGACTGTAACTTGTCACATTGAAGTTGTTCCTTTAGATAGTTTTGGAATGTTGACTGTAATGACTGTTCCATTATATAAGTGATTGTAAAATGGAAGATTTGGAATCAAATTATTGGCTCAGAGGTATATTTCCAGTTTTGATAGCTGTTGCATTTTGCTCCTGGAGAGGTTATACCAATTCTTAGTCCCACCAGCAGTCCACAAGAGCATTTTGTTTTAACCACAGCCTAATATGGAATTACCAACCTTTTGGGATATTACCAATGTGAAAGATGTGAAATTTCATTTCATTTCTGTGCAGTTATCATTTGTGTTTCTCTTATGAGCACATACATATTTTTAAAAGCTATTTCTCACAAATGATCTGTTTCTTATCTGTATTTCTCACCTATTAGCAACAATAAGTGTGTCTGCTATATGATTTGCATATGTAACTTTTCTAGTTTGTTGTTTATCTTGCCAGTTGAGGCTAAGGTTTAACTTTTATTTTGTGGTTTCTGGGTTTCATATTCTTTTAAATAGGCCTCTTTCACTACAATGTCATGAAAACATTTCTCATTGTTTCTTTTCCTTTTTTGTTTTTTGTTTTTGTCAGTACTTGGGTTTGAACTCGGGGGCCTCCTACTTGCTAGGCTGATGCTCTCCTACTTGAGGCACACCTTTAGTTCTGATTTTTGCTAGTTATTATCAAGATACAGACTGGAACTTTTCTTCCCTGGTTGGCCTCTAAACATGATTCTTTAGATTTCAGTGGCTAGGATTATAGGTGTGAGCCACTAGTACCCAACTTTTTTTGGGGGGGGGGAGGGGTCCAGTCGTGGGCCTGAATTCTGGGCCTGGGCGCTGTCCTTCACCTCTTCAGCTCAAGGCTAGTGCTGAGGAATCGAACCCAGGGCCTCAGGCATGCAAGGCAAGCGCTCTACCACTGAGGAGCCACCTTCCCAGCCCTTTTTTTTCCTTTTAATGCTCTTAAGTGTTCTCTTTAGAGTTTATTTTCATGTAGCATGTTTGATGTAGTTATAGCTTATTGTTTTCCCTAGAAGTCTATCCAGTTATAGCACTTAGAAAAAAATTTTAGCTGATTAAAGATGTCACCTCTAGCACAAATCAGATTTCTGCTTATAGGGATCCATTTCTGGTATATTTTATTTTAGCAAGTTTATTGCCTATTCATGTATCATTATTTGAATTATTTGAGCTCTGTAAATGTTTGGTTTCTTTTTTCCTTTTTTTTTTTTTGAGTTTTTGTTTTGTTTTGTTTTTTGGTGCCAGTCCTAGGGTTTGAACTCAGAGCCTGGGGCCTGTTTCTGAGGTTTTATGCTCAAGGATAGCACTCTACCATTTGAGCACACCTCCACTTCTGGCTTTTTGGTAGCTAACTGGACATAAGCGTCTCACACACTGTCCTGCTGGAGCTGGTTTTGAACCACAATCCTTAGATCTCAGTGCCTTGAGTAGCTAGGATTATAGGCTTGAGACACTGGTGCCTGACTTGTGTAAATATTTTTGATATCTGGTATGGCTACTTTTACTCCTCCCAGTTTGTTGGGGTTTTTTTTTCCAGTGCTTTCTTTTCCCTTTAGGAATGTCAGAATTACTTTTTGTTTTTTCTTTTTCTTTTTTTTTTTGGGTCCGGTCATGGGGCCTGAACTTTGGGCCTGGGTGCTGTCCCTCAGCTCTTCAGCTCAAGGCTAGCGCTCTACCACTTGAGCCACAGCACCACTTACGGCTTTTTTTCTTTTTCTTTTCTTTTTTTTTCTTTTTTTTCTTTTTTTCTTTTTTTCTTTTTTTTCTTTTTTTCTTTTTTTCTTTTTTTTCTTTTTTTCTTTTTTTCTTTTTTTCTTTTTTTCTTCTTGCATGCCTCATGCATGCAAGGCAAGCGCTCTACCACCTTCCCAGCCCTCAGAATTACTTTTTTAGAGACAAACTTGGTGGTACATACCTGTAATCCAAGCACTCAGTAGAATGAGGCAGAGGGATCATGAGTTCCTGGCCAGTCTGGGCTATATAGTGAGACCCTTTCTAAGGAAGGGGGAAGGAAAGAGAGAGGGAGGGAAAGAAGGAAGGAAGGAAGGGTGATAGGAAGGAAGACAGAAAAATAGAGATTGTTTTATTTCCATTGCCCTAAAAATATAGTTGGTATTGTTAAGGTTATGTTAAATCATATGTCAGTATAGTGGGAATTTATAACTTTATATAATTTAATCTTCTCCTTTTTTTTTTTTGCCAGTCCTGGGGCTTGAACTCAGGATCTGGGTGCTATCCCTTAGCTTTTTGCGTTCAAGGCTAACACTCTACCACTTGAGTCATAGCTTCACTTCTGGTGATTTTTTTTTTTTTTTGGTGATTTATTGAAGATAAGAGTCTCATGGTTTTTCCTGTCCAGATTAGCTCCAAACTGCAATCCTCAGATCTTAGCCCATTTGAAGAGCTAGAATTATAGGCATGAGCCACAGGGGCCCTGCTCTCTCCTCTTTTATTATTATTTTTTTTGGGTCTGGTCGTGGGGCCTGAACTCTGGGTCTGGGCGCTGTCCCTCAGCTCTTCAGCTCAAGGCTAGCGCTCTACCACTTGAGCCATAGCGCCACTTTCGGCTTTTTTGTTTTTGCTTATGTGGTGCTGAGGAATCGAACCCAGAGCCTCAGGCATGCAAGGCAAGTGCTCTACCACTGAGCCACCTTCCCAGCACCCTGCTCTCTCCTCTTAACTTTTTTTTTTGTTGGCTGGTTGTGGGGCCTGAACTCTGGGCCTGGGCACTGTCCCTCAGCTCTTCAGCTCAAGGCTAGCGCTCTACCACTTGCACCACAGTGCCACTTCCTGCTTTTTTCTGCTTATGTGGGGCTGAGGAATTGAAACCAGGGCCTCATGCATGCGAAGCAAGCACTCTATCACTGAGCCACCTTCCCAGCCCCTTAATTAACTTTTACTCACTCTGGGCTTTTTCCATTTCCTGGATTGCATTCCACATCTCTTAGTAGGAGAGTTTTAACATGCTCTTTCTGTCTGGGTTATTTCTCTGCCTTCCCTCTGGCTTTCTTCTTCTAATCGTAGGTTTTTAAAAGGACCCTTACCTAGAAAAGCCTAAAGTGGGTTTCACCTATTCTGTCTCAAGGCAGCATATCTTTCCTGTCTTAAGACGTAACACAGTTCACAATTGTGTGTGTGTGTGTGTGTGTGTGTGTGTGTGTGTGTGTGTATGAGTTCTCCAAATAGAAGCCAACTGTGGTTCTTTAGACCCTGCCTAGTCAATGCCTGGCTCATTGTAGATGCATAGGAAACATTGGAACAAATGAAAAGTCTGGCTGGACTCTCCTAAGTTGTTTCCTGGTCCACTAACACTGCTGATAGGTTATGGTTGTTGTTGTTAGATTATTGTGTGTCCTGAAGCGCTTCCTCCGAAGATGGTCCTGCCTGAAGTAGTGCAGGAGTCCCTCGCTCACCAGGCCTTGTCCACAGACCCTGAGGCTGATCAAGAGCCACTGAAGCCCCATCTCCTGGAAGAAAACGGTGAGGCTCTGTGGTTCAGTGAAATAGATGTGAGAGTAGGAAGTCTCTCTGGCCATATGAGCAAGAGAGAGGCTGGAAGCAGTTTGGGATCTGGAGGTTGAACAGGGTTGGAAACTTATGATGAACTTCTAGGCAGCTTCCAGGGAGGCTGGGCCTGTGACATTTCACTCAGAAGTTACTAGCTGGGCGCTAGTGGCTCACACCTATCAGGAGTCAGCCTGGGCAAAAAAGTCCATGAGGCTCTTATCTCCAATTAACTACCAGAAAACCAGAGGTGGTACTGTGGCTCAAAGTGGTAGAATGCTAGCCTTGAGTGAAAAAACCCAGGGACAGTGCCCAGGCCCTAATCCAAGCCCCACAACACACACACACACACACACACACACACACACACACACACACACACACACACACACACACACACACACACACACACACACACACACACACACACACACACACACACACACACACACACACACACACTATATGGAGTGAACAAGGAAGAAATAATCAGAATATCCTTGGCCTCTTGAGTCAGAACCTTCCATGTAGGGAGGTCTCTGGGTGATAGAGTTTCTTGCTCTTTGCCCTGTCTGGCTTAGGACCATGGTTCTCCTACCTACACTTCCTCCATAGCTGGGAATACAGATGTGCACCACCCCACCTGGTTGTAGAGGGTCTTGAGAGCTAAGCAGTTGCCAGGGGGCATTGTGGACTTGATTAAAGGAGGTCTTTGATGGTTTCAGACCTAGACTGCAGTATTCTCACTGACACCTCTCTCTCTCCTCCTATAGCCCTTCCTGTTCTCCAGGTTCCTCCCCTTCCCCTGAAGGACAGCCAGGAGTTGACAACCTCACTTCTCTCAGCTGGGTCCCAGGTAAGCCAGAACTTCTTTGCCTTCAGCCAAGTCTTTATAGGGAGGTTATTTTCGTTCATGCATCCATGCCCAGGTAGGTCTGGTAGGTTCATTCCCTCTGTCCTTTTCCTTTCTTCCCTCCTTCCTCTCCTCTGAGGCATAGCACCTCCCCTCATTCCCTTCCTTCATGACAAGGCCTTCTCCTAGCTCATGATTTGAATATGAGGAGTGGGAATTTACCCGACCTCTCCTGTTTCAGAAGTTGGTGAAAATTGAAGATGTGGCAGATGTGGCAGTGTCCTTTATCCTGGAGGAATGGGGACATTTGGATCCGGCCCAGAAGTCTTTGTATAGGGACAGCAGGAAGGACAATTATGGGAGGATTACTTGCATGGGTAAGAAGAATGATCACACTGCATGGACTTAAGGCATCTTCATTTTGTTATCTTGTAAACAATGTTTCTATCACATGCTACAAAAGCAGATATGTTTCTACTGCTGATACTTTCCTTTTTCTTTTATCTTTTTTTTTTTTTTTTTTTTTGTCCCTTGTGGAGCAAACTCTTGGCCTGGGTGCTGTCCCTCAGCTCTTCAGCTCAAGGCTAGTGCTCTACCACTACAGCCACAGCACCACTTCCAGCTTTTTCTTCTTATGTGGTGCTGAGGAATCGAACCCAGAGCCACATGTGTGGGAGGCAAGCACTCTACCACTGAGCCACCTTCCCAGCCCAGTATAATGCATCTTATCTTGGTCAATGTCACTCCTTCTGTGCTCCTTTGCAGTGGATAGTGTTGATAAATGCTTAAAATAAATCGATTTTAGTTTTAATTTTAGCAGTTAATGTATCCCTTGCAAGTTGGATAGTTCTTTTTTTAAACTATTGCTATTATTATAATTATTGTTACTAGTATTTTAGCTTTGGCTGCTAGATGGAAGCTCTCTTTAGCCTTTTGTTGTTGTTCATTTGTTTTGATCAGTGTTGGGGATGGAACTTCTACTCCCCAAGCAAGCCAGTCTATCGTTTGAGTCATGTCCCCAGTCTACCTTTAGTTTATTTGGGGGATAGGGATGGTGACATTTCTATGTCTGCCCCCCAAGTAGTCGGGACCACGAAAGTCAGGCACACCAGTCGGCCAGGTCATGTTACAAGGTCGTGCCGTCCTTGCCCTTGTCCACTTACTGCTCTTGTGCCCCTCCTCCATTTTTGGGCCGGCTTCAGCCGTGGCTGACTTGCCGGTCTCCCCTCCTTTCCTTCAGATTATGAGTCCAAGGACGCTGTGGAGCTCGTGGTGAAGCAGATTTCCGAGGAGGCCGAGTCGCACTGGATGGCTGCAGCGGGCCCAGCCGGCAGCGGCTCCCCGGGCGGGGAGGGGGTGGTGCAGAGGTGGCAGGTCAGCCCCCCCGCGGGGAGGTCGCGGCACTCTGCGCCCCCCAAGCCCGGCCTTGGCACTGGCGGAGTCAGCGGCGCTGGAGGCGGTGGGGAGAGAGGCCACCGGTGCAGCGACTGCGGGAAGTTTTTCCTGCAAGCCTCCAACTTCATTCAGCACCGGCGCATCCACACTGGCGAGAAGCCGTTCCGCTGCGGCGAGTGCGGGAAGAGCTACAACCAGCGCGTGCACCTGACGCAGCACCAGCGCGTGCACACGGGCGAGAAGCCGTACGCATGCGCCGTGTGCGGCAAGGCCTTCCGCGTGAGCTCGCACCTGGTGCAGCACCGCAGCGTGCACAGCCGCGAGCGGCCCCACGCCTGCGCCCAGTGCGGGAAGCGCTTCGGCCGCCACTCGCACCTCGTTGAGCACCTGAAGCGCCATGCCAGGGAGAAGGCCCAACGGTGTACGCACGCGGGAGGGGTGTGTGTGGGGACGGGTGGTGGACGGACAGACGGACAGACGGATGGAGCTGCCACCGCCTCATCCGGACCCCACCCCACTGCCTGGCAAAGATGCCAGCCCGTGCACCTCTTCCCTTGTACTCCGATCCCCTGGTCACCCCTGCCTACAACCCGCCCTTCCCCAGGGCCGTCTGCCTGTGGCTCATAGGGCTCTGCTCTGGCGCTGCTGTTGCTGGAACCTTTTGCATATGATCTGCGACCTTGCTTGTCCTACCAAATTAGATTCACTTACTGCAATCCACTCACTTTATTTTAGAATGATAAAGTAGCAGTATTGAGGTAAGACTGAAGGAAAGAAAGAAGTAAAGGTCTCCCACGACCCCTAACCAATAGCACTATTGTCATGTAGTATTTCTCTGTCCTCAGGATCCCATTTTACCAGGCTGTACTCACAGGGTGCTATCACTCAACATTTTCCAGTGAGTCTCAGCCCTTCTGTTGCTTATTTTTCACCATCTTGCCACCA
Source organism: Dipodomys merriami (assembly GCF_024711535.1). Taxonomy (NCBI): domain Eukaryota; kingdom Metazoa; phylum Chordata; class Mammalia; order Rodentia; family Heteromyidae; genus Dipodomys; species Dipodomys merriami. The sequence goes on from NW_027203604.1 coordinate 19,062,228, forward strand.
TGGGTGACATTGCAACCTATTATCCAGCTGTTCCCGTGTTGAACTTTTTTTTTTTTTGACTTGATAACTGTGTTTTCCTGACAGATTTTCCTATAATTAGGATTTTTCCTTATATTAGACCCCAGAAGTAGGAGTAGGCCTGGGAGCAGTGGCTCACTCCTGTAATCCTAACAGTTTAGGATGCTGAGATTTGAGGATCTCAGTTCAAAGCCAGCCCCAGGGCAGGGAGGTCCATGAGATTCTTACCTCTAATTAGCCATCAAAATATAAGAAGAGCTGTGGCTCAAGTGGTAGAGTGCTAGCTTTGAGCACAAAAGCTTAGGGATTGCGCCCAGGCCCTGAGTTCAAGCCCCAGATTCAGCACACATCCACATAAAAACAAGTTGAATAAATAGAAGAAATTTCTTTGTTCAAAAAAAATTGGTTTTAAATTTTTGGCATAATTCATGAGCTTAATAATTGAGTATTAAAAGATCACAGCACCATTTACAGTGATCTCTTCCATATACGTTTAATGTCACTTAGGGAAAAAAATGGAAATTACTCAGAGTTTTCAATAATGAAAATAAATTTCTTTTTTTTTCTTTTTTATTTTTTTTTTGTCAGTCATGGAGCTTGAACTTTCTGAATACTGTCTCTCAGCTCTTCAGCTCAAGGATAGCGCTCTACCACTTGAGCCACTGCACCACTTCCAGTTTTCTGAGTGGTTGAATGGAGATAAAAGTCTTACTGACTTTCCTGCCTGGGCTGGCTTTGAATCACAATCCTCAGATTTCAGCTTCCTGAGTAGCTAGGATTACAGGTGTGAGCCACGGGTGTCTGGCCTGAATAAATTTCTTCTGCTTATTCAACTTGTTAATTAAAAAAAAATAACCCTGGGCATAGCAAACCCCAGTATTAAATAAAATTGATACGAATAGCCCAAGCCTAGCTGTTCAAGTACCCTGTCATGATATAGAAATTGAGTTTTGTGATGTGTTGAAAGTTCTGTGTTGATCTGGGCTCTCAACCAGGTTTATCCCATTCTGTTGGGAAATCCACCCAAACACTCTGGACTTGAAAAGCAATCTGGTAGTATAGGGGTTTGAACTTGGGGCCTTGCGCTTGCTAGAGTGGTGCTCTACCACAGGAGCCATGCTCCATCCCAGCTTTTGGCTGTTTACTTAGAGATGACCGGCTTTGAATTGCTATCTCAGTCTCCTGAGTAGTTAGGATTGCAGGCCTGGCTTAAAATACTATCTTTCTTATCTTACTTGCAATTGTGGCTGATTTCCCAGTTAATACTCCTACCCCCCTCCCCACACTTTTTTGTGTGGAGCACTTTTTCATCCAGCTGTTTTGTTCTTTGAGCCTCTAATACTAGGTTCTCAAGGTCTGGCAATGAACAGAACAAACCCTGGTTGAGTCCTCATGAATTGACTGGTGGATTAGCTGACAGGAAAGGCCGTGAGCACTCCCTAGGTGAAGTGTGAGGGTGTGTGTGCAGGAAACTGAAGCAAAACACCAGCTCTGAGTAAAGAAAGCAGGGATTGCTACATGTATCATTTGTCCTCTTGTCAGTGTGTGTGTGTGTGTGTGTGTGTGTGTGTGTGTATGTGTGTTTTACTAAGATTTGAATGCAGAACCTCAGTCTTAGCTAGGTAAGCCTTCTACCATTTGATCCATGCCCCAATTTTTTTTTTGTTTTTGTTTTTTGTTTTAAGATAACTTCTCATGATTTTGCCAGAGCTAGCCATGGACCAGCCTCAGACCTTGATCCTCTTACCTCTTGAGTAGCTGGGATTACAGAGGAACCCCACCTGACCTACTTGTTCTTGGAGTTAAAGTCTTACTAACTTTTCCTGGGAACATCAAACCATGACCCTCCTATCTTTGCCTCCTAAAGTAACTGGGATTACACGTGTGAGTCACTGAGCCTGGCCTTGATAGTATTTTTTTTTCTGGGTCATTTCTCCCAGCTCCTCATTAGATATTCTCCCAACTCCATATTCTGTTCATAATCCTTTGCTTGTCATTCTTATGGTCTCCGTCACTTCTCTCACCATCCAGTTGTATATGTTTATTCTTCCTTATTTTTCCTGCCTACCTCATGGTGGGTTACTGAGCCACTCCCCCTCCTTTCTCTCATCCTCCCATTTCAGAATTCCATAGAGAAACCACACTTCAAAACAAAGCAAAACAAAAAGTCATGTCTGTTCTTGCTTAACCTGAGTTATTCTCATTGTGGTCAGTCTCTCACTTTTTTTTCCCCACTGATCAAAGACCAAAAGGTTGTTCCTTTTCATTCTCCTTGACACCAAGTGCCTCCAGTATCCCCATTACTGTGTCATATCCTAGGTTCATCTGATGATTGCCTTTTTCAAACCTGATCATTTGGTTTTTCTTCCGTGACGAGCCGGGCACCAGTGGATCACACCTGTAATCCTAGCTCCTCAGGAGGTTGAGGTCTGAGGATCGCGGTTCAAAGCCAGCCTGGGCAGGAAAGTCCATGAGACTCTTATCTCCAATAAACCACTCAGAAAACCGGAAGTGGCGCTGTGACTCAAATAGTAGAGCGCTAGCCTTGAGCTGAAGGACAGCGCTCAGGCCCAGAGTTCAAGACCCACGACCAACCAAAAAAACAAAAACAAAAAAAGAACCGATGGCCCATGTATGTGCTCTTTGCTTTATTTTTAGGTGGTGACAAGAGAGCCAAGAACACGAAGCTGAGCGTTAAGAAGAAAATGTCAGACTTTGCAGCCGCTGACACGGAGCTGTCGGGGAAAAGCCAAAGAGACACCTCTGAAGTTCGAAGTCTGGGAGACGGCTGTGACCCCCAAGGCCCAGCGGAGAGGACGCCGGGGCTCCCTAGGAAAGAGCTCCCAGGACAGCCCCCGACAAAGAGGATGCACGGCGGCGACGTCCCCAAGAAGCTGTCCCCCGCCGGAGAGAGGCCCCACAAATGCGGGGACTGCGGGAAGAGCTTCATCCAGAGCGCCCACCTCATTCAGCACCGGCGCATCCACACCGGCGAGAAGCCGTTCCGCTGCGACGAGTGCGGGAAGAGCTACAACCAGCGCGTGCACCTGACGCAGCACCAGCGCGTGCACACGGGCGAGAAGCCGTACGCATGCGCCGTGTGCGGCAAGGCCTTCCGCGTGCGCTCGCACCTGGTGCAGCACCAGAGCGTGCACAGCGCCGAGCGGCCCTTCAAGTGTCCCGAGTGCGGGAAGGGCTTCGGCCGGCGCTCGCACCTGGCCGGCCACCTGCGGCTGCACTCCCGCCAGAGGTCCCACCAGTGCCTCGAGTGCGGGGAGATCTTCTTCCAGTACGTCAGCCTCATCGAGCATCAGGTGCTGCACGTGGGCCCGAAGAAGGAAACCCACGGCCCCGGCGAGGAGGCTCCGGGCTGGAACCTCACGGTGACCGACGAGAAGAAGGTGGAGCTGGAGGCGCAGCCATACCAGTGCGACGTGTGCGGGAAAGCCTTCCCGCACCCGCCCGACCTCATTCAGCACTACAGGACTCACACGGCGGAGAAGGCCCGCAGGTGCGCCGCGTGCAGGGAAGGCGCGGGCCCGTGCCCCCACGCCAAGCCACCCCCGAAAGTCTGCGTGAGCCCCAAACCCCATCAGTGTCCCGAGTGCGGGAGGGGCTTCGCCCTCAAGTCCCATCTCAGCCAACACCAGAGAATCCACACTGGCGAGAAGCCCTTCCAGTGCAAGGAGTGCGGGGTGAGCTTCAGCTGGAGCGGAAGCCTCCTGAAGCACCTGAGAAGCCATGAAAGGACAGGCCCCAGGAGCCCCTTCAGCGTCTAGGCCTGCCCTCCCGCACACAGCTCCCCACACGTCATCTCCCCCGCACAGCCATCCAACCGTCCCCTGTGGGTGTGGTGAAACTGTGCCATGAGAACTCAGCCTTCATTACCCGCCAGTTGTCCACCAGAAATCAATCCCTGCTGGCTTTCCAGAAGTGTCCTCCCCAAGCCACCAGAAGAACCTCTGGACGGTGGATGAAGGAAAGCCTTCCGGATGGTACTCATTGCTTATGTGGAACTCAGAAAATTGACACGTGAATGCAGTAGAAATAAGCTTTATTTGTAGTTTCTGCCTTCTTTTTGGACAGTGTATCTATTCAGGGAAGAGTGAAGTGAAGGAAAGAACTCCTTAGCATGATATCCGTCTGGGTACCTCAGCAATGAACCTTTTCTAGAATGCTCCATTGTTCCCATCTTGAGTATTAAATCCTTTGAAGAGAAATTGACTTCAGGCATTTATTTTATTTTATTTAGCGAAATGGGAGTTCAGAGGCCTGATGAGGTTCCTGCTTGCCTCAGTCTTTACCCTCCATGAAACCCTGTCTTCTTTTCATTTTGATTGTTCTAGAACAAGGCTAGCTGGTAGAAAGAGGAGTGTTAATTTGTAAATTAAGAAACAGTGCTACAGGTTGGTCAGAACTTAAGTCAGGAGAGAGGGACCTGAGGAGGCAGAGAAGAGAATAGACATACAAAACTATGGAATGGAGCATAGTACAAGAAGGAGACAAGTGTGTGAATTGTGGCTCAGTTGGTAGAGCACTAGCCAATAAGCAAAAGCATCAGGTACAAACTTCAGGTCCCACCCATGACACATCCCCCCCCACACCAACAGTTCAGGTCCCAGTCTTGAACCAAAAAGGAGAAGGCAGTAAATTCCACAGAAGGAATGGGACAAAGTTGAATTAAAGACTTGGTCTGTGCAGTATGTGGTACTTGGGAAGGCCTCCCATGTAAGGAGATGGTATCTACAGTGAGTTTCAGTTTATGTCACAGCTAGACCAGAGAGGGATGTGTTTCAGCATTGCCGTTTGGGAACATCTTGGTAGGATTTTTTTTTTTTGGGTCTGGTCGTGGGGCCTGAACTGGGCCTGGATGCTGTCCCTCAGCTCTTCAGCTCAAGGCTAGCGCTCTACCACTTGAGCCACAACACCACTTCTGGCTTTTTTCTTTTTGCTTATGTGGTGCTGAGGAATCGAACCCAGGGCCTCATGCTGCAAGGCAAGCGCTCTACCACTGAGCCACCTTCCCAGCCCAGTAGGATTTTTTTTTTTTGAGACATCTTCACTCTGCAGCTCCACTGACTTAGAAGTCTATATAGCCCAGGCTACCCTCTAATTGATGGCTTCTTACTGCCTCAGCCTCCTGAGTGCTGGGATTACAGATGTGCACTGCTATATCTGGCATCAGTCAGAAATTTGTGGGGGGAAAGTTGAGGTGGTTGGGAGCATGGACTTGAGCTTGTTTGCTAGAGAGAGTGCTTCTAGACACTCCTGAATCACTGCTCCTTCTGGTATTGCCTGGTGCAAAACTAGTGCCCATTTGGTACTTGTGATCTTCTGTGTGTGTTATCATGGTGCCTTGACTAGACCTCAGCTGCTAAGTGCTCACACCTGTCCTTCTGAATCTGGGGGAAATCACCTTCAGAAGGTAGGGCCTGCCTTGTACAGTTCTTTCTCCAAGCCACTCTGCAGTGACTGACTGATAAGAGGCACAAAGGCTGAGTCATTTGCTGCCTTGAGAGGGGACAGAAATTCTGGTGCAGTTTGTATTCCAAATCTTCTTGAAATTAGTCCACACCCATGCTTGCTTTGTCTTCCCTGTCCTCTCAGCCCTCTTGACTCAAAGTGTTTCCTGAAGAATTACTCATAGTAAATCACATGGCTCTGCATCCCAGCCTCAGGCTCTACCCTAGAGGACCCAGTGGTCTTGGACAGCTGATGTACTTTACCTGAATGACTCGTTTAGTTGTTGTTCTCCAGGAGACCAGTGAGACCTCCATTAATGAGGATGGGTTGAGTGTTGCTAGTCCTTAGTAGCCACTGACAATCACTTATGGACTGGGATGCTAAATAGGTAGAAGGGGATGGAGTGACTGGCATAAGGTTTAGGACAAAGAGGAAAATAATATAAGAATTAGAGAATTTCCTGTGAATTAGAGAAATTCCTGGTGAGTTACACCTGTAATCCTAGCTACTCAGGAAGCTGAGATCTGAAGATAGCGGTTCCAAATCAGCCTGAGTAGTCAAGTTAGCTAACACACACACACACACACACACACACACACACACACACACACACACACACACACACACACACACACACACACACACACACACACACACACACAAACCTGGGCTGAAGCCATGGCTCAAGTAGTAGAGTATCAGCCATGGATGGAAAAAGCTGGGAGAGAGTGTGAAATTCAAATCCCAGTACCAGCACCAAAAGAGAAGAAAAAGGGATTTTCAGAATCATGTGGCTCTGCGCAACCCCACTAACTCCGGGGGGAAAAAGAGTATCATTCTAGTGATCAACCTAGCGTCAGCCTGATGAGTGACAGCTTCAGAAGGCTCCTGGGCGGGGTCTTCATCCGGGGCTTTCATCCGGGGCCCTCATCCGGGGCCCGCCGGAAGTGACGTCGAGAAGCGCAGTCCTCCCGGCAGTCTAGAGCGGCCCTGGAAAGGCTGGCGTGGCCGACGAACGAGTGAGTGTGTCGGTGACGGGACGGTCGCTGGTGCCGCCTCTGCGCTCGGGTGAGTCTTCCGGAAGCCGTTGTGGCGTCGCCGCCGTGGGAGCAGGCCCTGCTTTCGAGTCCCTGAGAGGAGGAGGAGGAGGCGGCGGCCGGCCTCGGCTGACGTCTGTGGGAACGCGGAGGCCCAGGCGTCCGGGCCTGCTTTTCTCTTCCGTCCTGGTTAGTCCCGAAGCCCCGGGGACCCAGAGCTCGGCGCTCAGGACCGGGTGACCGAGCCCTGGCCTGAGCTGCGTCCGCACGGCCCGCTCGGCCCGCTCGGACGCTGCGCTTTCTCGCTTCTGAAGGGGAAGTGGGAGGCGGGCGGCGCAGGGCGAGGCCCTGGGAGGGCCTGACTGGGAGCGGGCGAGGGCTGGGTGCGGAGGACCGGGCCCCGTTACGTCCTTGGGTTTGAAGGACATCACTCAACCCGATCGGAATCGTAGCTCTTGCAGACTGTCCACTCAGCCTAACCAAGGGGCTGGCGCCTATACTGGACTTTTTATTATTAGTCCGACCTGTTTATTAATTGACGGTGTGCTGGCGGCGTTACTAAATAATTCCTAAAGGGCCTGCCTTGGGGGCGGGGGGGGGGCGGAGAAAAACAATGAGTAATCATAACTGACTTGGTTCTCTTGAGAACACACTGGAGCCTCCAGAGAAGATTGCAAATTCCCAGATACTTAAAACTTTCTCCGAAAAGCCTTACACTGTTGAATTGATGTGTTTATTTTTTTTTTTCCCTTAAAAGAAAAATGACAATGCTAGTGTGCTGGTGCACGCCTATAATCCCAGCACAAGGGAGGGTGAGTGGGAGAGGGAGCCAGAGTTCCAGGCCTAGACCCAGCAGAGCCCCTGTCTTGGAAAACCAAAACCAACAACTCCAACAAAAACAAATAGCCTCAAAAAAGCTACAAGTTCAAATTTCTTAGAGTTGAAATAATGTTGGACATTCTCATTTGGATCTTAAGTATTTGAAACGGAATAATATCCTTCCCCCCCCTCCAAATTTTGGGTGGTTTATCGGGATTAATTTTGAACAGTAAACAAAGATACTTTGCTAAGTCCTGAGTAATTATGGGATGTTTTAACTTACAACAATATTTTCTCCTAATTTCACCCTGCAGTGATGCTCATTGACCTCCTGGATAGGGATGGAGGAAATATCAACTGAGGAAACAGCAGGATCATCAAGGGTCCAGTTTCAGTCTTTGGAGACCTTTGAAAGACCTGAGTGTCTTTCCCCAGAGCCTCAGTTCATGCAAGATACCAACATGGAACAGGGACTCATTGGGGGTAAGACAGAGATGGTACTTACATCCTGGGCCTGGTATGAGTCCAGAGCCTTGAATAAGAAGATGGCCCTTAGAGGGAGGACTGGACAGGAGGGGCAGTTATAGCTCAGCTCCTTCTTGACCCTTCTACTAAGCCTGGCTCATCTTGCTTTAATGTCAGAGTGGTAGTCACTTGCTCTGCTCTGGCTGTTTGTCCTTCAGAAAACCTTCCCTTTGTCCCAGTTGCCACATCCAGAATAATTCCTCAGATATGCTGCTTTTGCCATATCTCACAGTCCTTGACTGACTTGGGCTTCCTCTTAAATTCACCCTCTTTACCTCCTGTTCCCTTCATTTAGTTTCTCTTTCCTTGTGACGTTTTGTGCTTTGCCCCTGCCATTCTGTTGCAGCTGCAGTGTTTGTAACATATCTAATTTTTGACAAGCAACTTTTTTTTTGAGAGGGGCAGTGCTTGCTGGTCCTGGGGCTTCAACTCAAGGCCTACGTGCTGTCCCTGAGCTTTTGTGCTCTACCACTTGAGCCAAAGCTCCACTGTGGGTTTTTGGTAGTTAGAGATAGTCTCACAGACCTTTCCTACTCAGACTGGCTTTGAACTGCCATCCTCATATCTCAGCCTCCTGAGATTACAGAGACATGAACTACCAGCAAGAAAACAACCATTTAAGTCCTTGGATGAGCATAATGCCTGTTTGGATGTATATATGTTACATATTGACCATGCAGTCACATGTTAGTATATAAATAGGTTGGTCAGGTTTTTTTTTTTTTTTTCTTTTCCCTGTTTTTGACAGCTGGTTCCTAGATTGCTGTGGCCAGCTCCAGTACTTGAAGTAACTTGTGCGTCAGCAACACTGTGGAGTGCCATGAGGTGGGGGGGGGGGGCATTGAGAGAGGATCATTCCTGTTTCTAGAAGCTTTACACACTGATTGCAGAGATAGTGCTCATCGACAAATGGCCTAGATAAGTCATTACACATCCACATCTTTATGCTTTGCTTTGCTCATGTGCCAAGACAGGTACAGGGCTTACTCTTCTGTAAGAGGAATATCATTCATGAGGATAGTAGTAAATTCCTGTATCATAGGACTAAACGTGTAAGTGGGAGCTAGTAGGAGGGGCAGCAGGCATGCCCAGTACCTGAGAAGTGGTTCATTAGAACATTTGACATGAAGGAGGGTCCCATTGACACCCCTTGTGCTTCTTCTGAAAGGGAGCCCTAGGAAAGGGCTGCTCTCACTCTTGGCTCCTTTCTCCTCCCTCAGCTCCATCTGTTCTGCAGGTACCTGCTCTTCCCCATGAGGGAAGCCCAGGAGACCAGGCAGCTGCACTCCTGACAGCCAGGTACCAGGTGAGCTGAGGAACCCTCTGCTTTTCCTCAGGGACTGTGGTTGCTGCTTGAGTGTGGCCTATCCCTCATCCTATCTGTGAACCTTGCGTGGATTTATTTATTTATTTTTTCAGTAGCAGACCTCAGGTGTGGCATTGTTCCTCTTCGGAGACCTAGACCTTATGTAAACCTCTTTCCCATCTCCCAACACCACCTTTGTCCATGATATTGTGATGGGCATGTATTAGATGTTAAGGGATTTATACCCTGGCTTCTCTCCATTCTCCCTCCTCCCCAACATAAACACACACCAAATACCATCTCTGTTCTCATCTTCACTCTCTGGTCATGGTACTGCATTGGCCTTATTCCCTAGACCATCCAGGATGTATTATTTCAGGAGTTTGTGACATTCGAGGATGTGGCTGTTCACCTTACTCGAGAGGAATGGGGATGCCTGGACCCTGTTCAGAGGGATCTCTACAGAGAAGTGATGTTAGAGAATTATGGGAACGTGGTCTCACTGGGTAAGGACCAGCTTTCTTATTATGCAAATTACCTATTTCTGAGTAGGTTTATGATCTCTGAGGTCAGTAGAGTGTGGCTTAGATTTCAGGTTTTAGAGCCTCTGAATCCTCTATCTTTAAGGTCATCTCCTATGGGAGGGGAACTAAAATTCCTTTGGAGTGTCAAGAAGACATTTTACTCTTTATCCCCAGTTCATGTTTCCTGTTTTGTGGGACATCCGTTCCTTGTTAGCAAAGGAAAGCTTGTTTGTGCTTTGCCTAAGTTCTCACCTTTTCTCTTTTTCTTTTTTATGAGAGATCTGAATGTCTTCCCAACCCCCAGCTAAATTCTTTTCCTCTTATATATCAGTGCCCCTGTGTCTGAAAATTTTCCACTGAAGAAAAATACCTTTTTAAAAAGATAAGCTAAAATCTCTCTCATTTCTTAAGATCCCTAAGTTCATCTCTAAGTAGGGAAGTTTGAGAGACTTCATTTAAAGACCTGACTCACTGAGTAGTTTTCAGTGAGTCACCTAAATGGTAATCCTAAATAACCACACCCAGGCCAGCAGAAGTCTCACATGTTTACCCCACTCCTTGCATCACTCTGAGATGGGGTAAATCCTTCCACCACATCTCTCTTGTAAGTCTGAATTAGTGCAGTAGGCAGCTGAAATTAGGCAAGCCTATGTGCTGCTGAGAAGTATCAGAGGGGGTTGTTGACAATCTCCTTGAGATGAGCATTGTTTTTTCTCTTTTGTTTTTTTTGGCCTGTCTGCTTTTGCACTCTTGTGAATGTGTGTATACTTGCTCACTCTCTTCTTGGGTCTCCTCCCCCTTTTTTAGTTTGCCTATTTTGGTGACATCTAGGACACTTTTTCTCTTCTTGATTACATCTAGTGTTCAAGAGGTCTTCTTGTGGGGAAGCAGTTTGCCCACTGGGAAGGTTTTTAGTGTGTTTCCCATTCGTGGTTCTTTGATCTTTGTAGGCATACTTCTCCGCCTTCCCACCACCCGGATTCATTGTGTGAATTCCTGCCCAGCCCTGAGTCATACCCAGGCTTGTGCTTTCTCTGGAGAAACACTTGCAGTCCTTACGGCAGGAATCTCCAAGAGGTGGCCCAAGTGTCGGCTTTCCATCGGTAGTGCACGTGCCTGCTCGGGAACTTCTTTTCCACAATTGTGAGATTAAGCTTGGTTCCTGGAGTGGATGCTCCTCAGGATGCCACCACTCTGTAAAGTTGCAACTGCTCAAATGACCGGTGTTGTTTCTAACTCGAGGGGTGAAGGAAGACTTCCGTGCAACCAGCTGCAGATTGAACCCAGCTTCTTTGGAAACCATGTTTGGTAGTCAGCTGCTTTGTTCTGAAAAACACCAACTTCACCCCCATTTCTTCAGTTAATGTTCTTTTCATGTTAGAGTGTGGAACATGGGTCCTCCTTTTCAGTAGTGAACATGACCTGACCCTTGTGTGGCCACACTGTCCTGTGACTCTTGGACTTTCTTCATGTTTCACATCATAGTTTTCTCCTTCCTTCAAGGTTCTGCCCTTGGTTCTTTGTAGTGCCCTACAGATTGGCGTGTTTATATTGCCTTTCCCAATTCAGTGTTCCTTAATGCTGTCTTAATGGAGGGGAACTGGAGAGTTAAGAAAAAAATTAAGACTTTTATTTCAGGGCATCAAAATGAATGTATATTTAATAACTTTGTAAACTGTAAAGCGATACATATATAATTGTAAACTACTGTTAATTTTACCTATTAATTACAGAATTTCCAACCATTAACTTGTCTACTTCTTGGCGTAAAGAAAGTTGGTATCAGTTTAACAAAGCCTAATAGCCCAAGAATCTACCAAACTAGACTTTATTCTTTTTTCCTGCCATCTGTGCATACACACTGGATACAAATGCACACTCACACCAGGCAGCCCTCCTACTCAGCTCACTTTTGTGACCAAGTCAGTGACATCTTAGCAATTTATTTTTGTGTATGTGCACATACCAGTACTAGGGCTTGAAGTCAGGGTCTGGATGCTGTCCCTTATCATTTTCACTCAAAAGACTGTCAAGCTGCCACTGGAACCACAGCTCTACTTCTGGCTTTTTGATAGTTAATTGGAGATGAGTCTCATATCCTTTCCTGCCTGGGCAGGCTTTGAACCTTGATCCTTAGATCTCAGACTTCTGAGAAGCTAGAATGACAGGCGTGAACCACCTATCTGAACCACCTGTCGGTTCCTTAGATTTCTACAGTTCTTGGGAAGTGATTTTCATATGTGGGTTCTGCACTACTCCACCCAAAGTTTAAGGTTATATGTTTGTCATTTTATTTCTTGTTTAGAATTGTGAATAGGACTGCATAATTAAGTTTGACTTAAGCAGTCCCACATTCTTGAAAATCGGATATTAAATGCTATTTATTATCAAATTTAAGAAGAACCATATTCTGTTGACAATGAATGAACAGCTGACTTGAAGGGTTATACCCAAATGGGAGTTAATCCTAGAGAGTGAGACCTGGGAAGAGGGCTAGAATGTATTTCACATGTGTCATTGTGGCAGGTGTCCTGGTGTTAGAAATATGCTTATTGTAATTCTTGTTGAAAAATGAATCAGTAGATTGTGTTTCCCACATCTTTCCTATTGCTTTTTTTGTTTTTGTTTTTGTCAGTTGTAGGGCTTGAACTCAGGGTCTGGGTACTGTTGCTGAGCCTCTTTGTGCTGAAAGCTAGTGCTGTACCATTTGAGCCACAGTTTTCTGTGAGTTAATTGGAGATAAGAGCCTCACAGGGACTTTCCTGCCTGGGCTGGTTTCGAAATGTGATCCTCAGGTCTCAGCCTCCTGAGTAGCTAGGATTACAGTCGGGAGCCACAAGGGCCCAGCTCTCCCATTGCTTTTTGAAATTGATGTCATGGAGGACAAGTGATTTTCTATAAGATGTTTTCTACTGAGATGGTTGTTTCCTATTTATACGTGGTACTAGATATCAAAGTTCTGTGAGCAGAGGATATTATTATTTTATAGCTGAGGAAACAGGCTCAGAGAAGTTACCTTTACAAGATCAGGTAGGTTTGGGATCCAAATCTGTCCTTTTATGACAGTAGGTCCAACTGCATATGGCAGTTTTGTTTTTTGTTTTTTGTTGGTTGTGGGGCTTGAACTCTGGGCTTGGGCGCTATCCCTGCACTCTTCAGCTCAAGGCGAGCGAGCGCTCTACTGCTTGAGCCACAGTGCCACTTCGGTTTTCTAGTGGTTTATTGGAGATAAGAGGTTCATGGAATTTTCTGCCTGGGCTGGCTTTGAACCGTGATCCTCAGATCTCAGCCTCCTGAGTAGCTAGGATTACAGGCATGAGCCACCAGCTCCCAGCTCATGTTTGGGAATTTTTAATGTGTTATCTTTTCTGATGGCAAGAAAATTCAAAATGACCATAACAAATTGGGCAGACAGGCCAATTCATACAGTGTGAGAACAGAAGGGACCTGCATTCGAGAAGTATTGCTGCCTACCAGGTAGCTACATAAGAATGCAGTTGCTAAGTAGAGTTTTCACTTGCATATTTATTAAGGACCAAGAAAAGCATGATGCTTCCAGATGGCTAAATCTTGTTTTATGTTAAATACTTTGGAGAACACAGCAAATGAAATGTAGGCCAGATTTTCTAAGACAAACACAAAAGGAGCATGTTTATGTTACTTTATACTGTTAATTTCCTCAAGTTAGATATTGCTTAAGACCATTCTAGCGGTGTGAATTTTCTTTTCTTTTCTTTTCTTTTTTTTTGGGGGGGGGGGTCCGGTCATGGGGCCTGAACTCTGGGCTTGGGTGCTGTCCCTCAGCTCTTCAGCTCAAGGCTAGCGCTCTACCACTTGAGCCACAGCGCCACTTTCAGCTTTTTTCTTTTTGCTTATGTGGTGCTGAGGAATCGAACCCAGGGCCTCAGGCATGCAAGGCAAGTGCCCTACCACTGAGCCACCTTCCCAGCCCGCGGTGTGAATTTTCAATATAAGAAATTTGCATTTCTTTGTCATAAAATAGCCAGTTAGATAATTTTAAATATAATTTCTATGACTCCAAATTCTAAGAATTCTGGCTTTTTTTTTTTTTTTTTTGGATCAAGACAAGAGGAGGCTAGAAATCAGCCAGGGACCTCTTGCATGCTAGGCAAGTACTCTATAACTGAGCTGTGCTCCTACCCCCCAGCTCTCCCATATTTTGTGCTAAGACTTTTTGTTTTTAATCTTTTGTTGTTGTTGGTCATGGGGCTTGAACTCTGGGCTTGGGCAGTGTCCCTCAGCTCTTCAGCACAAGGCGAGTGCTCTACCACTTGAGCCACAGTGCCACTTCCAGTTTTCTGGTGGTTTATTGGAGATAAGAGTCTCATGGGCCTTCCTACCAGGGCTGGCTTTGAACTGTGGTCCTCAGATCTCAGCCTCCTGAGTAGTTAAGATTACAGGTGTGAGCCACCAGTGCCTGGCTCCTTTTTTTTTTTTTTTGAACTCTGGGCCTGAGTGCTGTCCCTCAGCCCTTTAGCTCAAGGCTAGCACTCTCCCACTTGAGCATAGAACCACTTCTGGTTTTTCTGGTAGTTAACTGGAGATAAGAGTCTCATGGACTTTCTTGCCCAGGCTGGCTTTAAACTGTGAGCCTCAGATCTCAGCCTCCTGAGTAGCTAGGAATACAGGCTTGAGCCACTGGTGCCCAGCTATTTTAATCTTTTATCAATGTTTGTTTTCTTTATTCATCAACTAAAAAATTGGGTTTATTTTATAGTCATCATTTTATGCTATAGTCGAGTGTTTAAAAGCCAAGTTCTGAAGTAAGACTGGGTTGGAATCCAAGCTTCAGCAGTTACTCTGACCTTGGGGAAGTTGTCCATTGTTGTCCCTCGTAAAGTTATGGTGAGTATTTAATAAGTAAAAAACTTAATACTCTTGACATTGTGCCTTATACCTACTGAGTATTTTGTAAGCAATATTATAATATATGGATGGTTGTGACTCATAAGTGTATATATCTAAAAGGCACTCTTAACCTCTTCTAACTGCCTTTTAGGCATTTTCTCTCACACTTTGCATTGCCTTTAACAAATCTAAAACCCAACTTCTTATCCCACATGAGGACTGCCTGATGCCTTTGTATTTTCAGTGTAACTAACTAAATGAAATGCTAAAAAACACCTTAGTAAGTACCCCAAAAGTTAAAAGTTACAAAGTATACTGCTAGAATTCTGAGTCTTTCATGTCATGCTATTTTTTAAGCTTTTTTCAGTACTCGGGATTCACCAACGGCTATGTACACAGCAAAACTTTTGACACAAAACATTAATATGTCCAAAGGAAAAGTGACTATCAATCCCAGCTGGGATTCAGAATTGTAGTAAATGCCTTTGATGTGTTCTGATCTCCTTGCATATGGGGTCTTATGTGGGATCCCAGGCTATTGGTCTATCATGCTTGCTGGTCCAAAATACCCTTTTTATAAAATTGAAATGCTGTCACACTTTGACACTTGCACATATGTAGCTGTTGAGTAAATTAATCAAAAAATTGCAAGGTACATGGTCCTGACTATCAACAAGTATAAACTGAGTGGGGATGATAATGTCTAAAGCCAATTTGTAACAATCTGTAAATATTATATAGTGACATGTCAGGGTAAGGGGAAAAAATTTATAGTCACTGAATAAATATATTTTTGGAGGTTAAGGGCTCATAGAAGATCTTGTATGTGTACTATCTGGACTCACCTTCTCTGACAGGCAGGAAAGTCCGTGAGACTCTTAACTCAAATAAAACACCAGAAAACCAGAAGTGGCTCTTTGCCTCAAATGGTAGAGTGCTAGACTTGAGCTGAAGAGCTCAGGAACAGCGTCCAGGCCCAGAGTTCAAGCCCCACGACCAACAAAAACAAAACAAAACTTCTCTGGGCTATTAGAATAATACCAAAGTTTTGTTCTCTTAGAATCAGACTACCTGATGCTTTAGTACAAGAGATGAGGTCCTTGCAGGCCTTTAGGCAAGTCATAGAAAAATTGTTTTCTGTGCAGATACACTTTTTCTTTTGTGCTGGTACTTGGGCTTGAGGTGCACACCTCTGATGCTCTGCCACTTGAGCCATGTTGTAATCAGGCATTTTGTTGACTATTGTGAAGTTTTAGAACCATGAGCCTCTCATCTCTTCCTCCTGAATAGTTTAGTGAGCTATTGGTGCTCAGCTTACAATTTTTTTTTTTTTTTGGTCATGGGGCTTGAACTCTGGGCCTGGGCACTATCCCTGCACTCTTCAGCTCAAGGTGAGCGCTTTACTGCTTGAGCCACAGCAGCACTTCCGGTTTTCTAGTGGTTAATTGGAGATAAGAGTCTCATGGACTTTTCTTTTCTTTTCTTTTCTTTTTTTTTTTTTTTGTCGGTCGTGGGGCTTGAACTCTGGGCCTGGGCGCTGTCCCTCAGCTCTTCAGCTCAAGGCGATTGCTCTACCACTTGAGCTACAGTGCCACTTCCCGTTTTCTGGTGGTTTATTGGAGAGAGGA
The DNA here is from genome assembly GCF_024711535.1 of Dipodomys merriami. Taxonomy (NCBI): domain Eukaryota; kingdom Metazoa; phylum Chordata; class Mammalia; order Rodentia; family Heteromyidae; genus Dipodomys; species Dipodomys merriami. The sequence goes on from NW_027203604.1 coordinate 19,078,417, forward strand.
GTCTCACAGTCTCTCCTGTCCGGGCTGGCTTTGAACCTCGATCCTCAGATCTCAGCCTCCTGAGTAGCTAGGATTACAGGCGTGAGCCACCAGCGCCCGGCTTCTCATGGACTTTTCTGCCTGGGCTAGCTTTGAACCGTGATCCTCAAATCTCAGCCTCCTCAGTAGCTAGGATTACAGGCGTGAGCTACTGGCGCCCGGCTACAGCATTAGTGCAAGTTAATAGTCCAAAGCAGTTTCATTGTGATATTTACATATGTACATATAATATACTTGGATCATAATCGCCCCCTCTATTACTCTTTCTTAATTTACTGCCCCTTTCTAATAGCTTTTAGTGGGTTTCATTAAGCTGTTTTCATACATACATACTTTGATTTTATTCTTTCCTCCCTGATCACTATTGTTTTTGTGTCCCCTTTCTGCTGACAACCTCATTACCATAGTTCCCCCTTTTGCAGTGATCACTTTTATCATATTTCCACGTTGTGGTAATGTTGAATTGTTTACAGCTGTCTCTGCAGTTAGTGTGATCTCATCCCCTGCATGCTTGGCCTATAAGATGTTCTCCAAAAATGCTTATTGAATAAGCAAAACTGTAAGCTAACTCTTGTGGACCATATTCTTTTTTCCTCATGTGCACTGAAACAAATAATTTCTTTTAAAAAACAAAAAAAATTTAGCTGGGCGTTGGTGGTTCATGCCTGTAATCCTAGCTACTTAGGAGGCTGAGATCTAAGGATCATGGTTCAAAACAAGCCTGGGCAGGAAAGTCCTTGAGACTCTTACCTCCAATTAACCACCAGAAAACTGGAAGTGATGCTGTGGCTCAAGTGGTAGAGCACTCACTTTGAGCTGAAGAGCTCAGGGACAGTGCCTAAGCCCAGAATTCAAGCTCCATGACTGACAAAAAAAAGAAAAATTGAGGCCAGGTGCCAGTGGCTCATGTCTGTAATCAGGAGGCTGAGATCCAAAGACCAAGGTTCAAAATATGCCTGGGCAAGAAATTCCATGATACTCTTATCTCCAGTTAACCACAAAAAAACTGGAAGTAGAGCTGTGGCTCAAGAGGTAGTGTACTAGCTTTGAGGGGGGAAAAAAATATAGAGCTCAGGGACAGTTACCAGACCCTAGTTCAAGTCCTAGGACTGGCACCAAAAACATTTTTTTTGAGATAATATTTGTATATTTTCATGGGATACTTTGATACATTGTGCTAATTCAGTAACCAAATCAGGATGATTAAACATTAATTGGTGGTGTGTATTTGTGTGTGCTCATGTGTGTGTGTGTTTATGGTGTGTGTGTTTGTGGTGTGTGTGTGTATGTATGTATGTATGTACTTATACACACACCCATGCATGAGGCAATACTAGGGCTTCAACTCTGGGCCTTGTACTCTCACTTGGCTTTTCCATTCATAGCTGGCCTGGGTAGGATAGTCTGTGAGAGTCTTATCTCCAATTAACTTCCAGAAAACCAGAAATGATAGTGTGGTTCAAAGTGGTAGAGCACTATCCTTGAAGAAATATGAGGTCAGGGACAGCGCCTAAAGCCCTGAGTTCAAACCCCATGACCGACCCCCCCCCCCAAAAAAAAAAAAAGAAGAAAGAAATAGTGTTTTTTAGTCTGTCATTAACCCTGTTGTGCAAAAGGAGAACCAGAAATACTAATTCCTCTGTGGTTTGGTGCTCCCTATTCCTTGAGGTTGGTCCTTGAAATATGTACTTTTTTTTTTGCCACAGTTCAGCTCACTGTGCTGTGTTTAGCTCACCCCTCCTACAAAAGAGCACGAATCTGAGCTCCTTGTAGAGCATCTTTGTCGTCCTTACTCTCCAAGCCTTCTGTATTAATGTCTTCTCAGAACTTCCCTTCTCTCTCTGCTAGTTATCAGTTAAAAGAAAATGTGGCTGGTGTAGCATCTGAGGATAAATTGCCACATCCCATTTCCTTTTTTATGAGCAGGATTTCCAATTTCTAAGCCTGATGAGATCACCCCACTGGAACAAGATCTACAGGTCTTTGATCCTGAAACTAAGGATAGAGAAGTCTTAAGAGATGACTGCTCAGGTGAGTAAGGCAGAATTAATCAAATGGACTTAGGGATATAAAGTTAAGTACTGAGCCATGTTTTGGCTGCTTTGATATTCAAAACAGAGCTCTGCCTTCCTGAATGGAGAGCATCTGCTTTCTTTGCAGTTTAGGCTGATGTTTTCTGTGTGTTTTACCCCTTTGGTACAAGTAATACTTGGTCCCTATTCAAGTTGCTTGTCTAAAATTCTTTTTTTTTTGGGTCCGATCATGGGGCCTGAACTCTGGGCCTGGGCACTGTCCCTCAACTCTTCAGCTCAAGGCTAGCGCTCTACCACTTGAGCCACAGCGCCACTTCTGGCTTTTTTCTTTTTTTTTTGCTTATGTGGTGCTGAGGAATCGAACCCAGGGCCTCTGGCATGCAAGGCATGCGCTCTACCACTGAGCCACCTTCCCAGCCCCTTGTCTAAAATTCTTTTCAACTATTTCCCTTTTATTGCCTTTGAAACACCTTGCCTAGATATTTTTTTACTCTGCAAGAAATGCCCCCCCATTTCTGCCATTTTTCTCAGTCCATTTGGATCCTCTATCACTGCTCCTATTCATGCCCTTATGTCTGCTGTTAAACTTTTGTGCATGTTTTTCAGAGTAAATAAATTTTCTGATCTTCATAGATACTAAATTATTTACTTCATTCCTATCTGGGGTTCTTTTTAAGGGCAGAGTACAGATTACATTTGAATTTTCTATTTGTATATTTGTATTTTGTATCAGATGGAGAGGCAAGAGAAGAAAACAATCTGGAAGAAGTTCATTCAGACAAAATGAGAGTAGGAAGACCCAAACAGGATATTGCCCAAGTTCCTGAGACTAGAGAAGTACAAAAGTCTGAGGACAGATTAGAAAGGCTTCAGGAAATCCTAAGGAAATTTCTCTTCCTGGAGAGAGAGTTTAGGCAAATAACTATCAGCAAGAAAACCTCTGCCAATGAGAAGAGCAGCGAGTGTAACGACCCTGAGAAGAGCTTCTGTGCCGACTCCGCTCTTGATACAGACCAGAGGGTTCTTAGAATACAGACTGTCGATGACAGTAAGTTCCACATGAACTTTAACCAAAACTCAGCTGCTGATAAACATGAACAAATAAGTCTAACACAGAACTCACAAAGTAGTGAATATAAAGAAAGCATAATGGACTTCTCCCACCTTAGCAAATGGGAGAGCACACTTACCACTGAGAAACCCTACAAATGTGACATGTGCGGGAAAGCCTTCCATCAGAGCTCAGCCCTCACCAGACACCAGAGAATTCACACGAGAGAGAAACCCTACAAGTGTAAAGAATGTGATAAGTCTTTCAGTCAGAGTTCAAGTCTCAGTCGGCATAAAAGAATACACGCTAGAGAAAAACCCTATAAATGTGAAGTATCTGAAAAGTCATGTGAAACATCTGATAAATCCGGTGGTCAAAGCTCAGATGTAATTCAGCATAAGAAGACTCACACCAAAGCCAAATCATACAAATGCAGCAGCTGTGAGCGTGTCTTTAGCCGCAGCGTGCATCTCACGCAGCATCAGAGAGTGCACAGAGAGATGCCTTGCAAGTGTGGTGTGTGTGGCCGTGACTTCTGTCATACTTCTTACCTGGTTGAACACCAGAGGATCCACCATCAAGAGAAACCCTACGGGTATGATGAGTGTGGGTTGGCCTATGTGAAACATCGAGGCGTTCGTTTCAGAGAAAAGCCCTATACTTGTAAAGAATGTGGAAAAGACTTCAGATTGAATTCCCATCTTATTCAGCATCAAAGAATTCACACAGGAGAGAAAGCGCACGAGTGTGATGAATGTGGACAGGTATTCAGTCAGACCTCATACCTAATTCAGCATCACAAGATGCACAGGAAAGAGAAAGCCTATGAACGGAATGAAGATGAGGAAAGTTTCAGTCACAGCTCAGATCTTACCCTGCAACAAGAAATTCTCAGCAGAGAAAAAGGCTTTGATTGTGAGGCCTGGGAAAACAACTTCAGTCCACGAGCACATCTTGTTCCACATCAGAGAATTCAGACCAAAGAGAAGCCTTATGAATGCAGTGAACATGGGCAGGCACTTAGTCCAGTTCAAGCCTCCTTCACCCTCTGAATTCCCAGTGGGATGAAGTTACGTCCACACTGGATGTGGTAAAGCACTCAGCCACTGCTCAAGCTTGTTCAGCAGAATTCACATTGAGAGAAACCCTTTGAATGTGACCAGTATTGGGAGTATTTGAGTATTGTTCAACTTAATTGGCTCCTGCAAATCCACACTACTAAGGAAAGCTGATGAATGTATTGGATGTGGTTAATTCTCCACATTTGGGGAATTGGTACTAGAATAAAATTCCTCTACTGAACTGAACATGAAAAAGCCATCAGTAAAAGAAGCTACCTTGAGTGTCAAATTCATGCCATATGGAAAGCCTATGAATGTAATAAATGTTTCTGTGTGAGGATATTCACTCATAACCCAGTGCTCATTGAACATCTAATATAGCCCCAGAGAAGTCATTGGAGTACAGTGTATGTGTCAGGCCATGATCAGAATTTGTATACCAAATGAAGTTCTGATGGAATGCAAGTATTTCAGGCTTTGCCCAACCTCAACTTATTGGAGAGAAAATTGTTATTCATGTATGAAGTTGTTCGTATTTAGTCCCAGTCTTTTTCACGGCAGGTGAATCTAGTCTGAAAGGTAACTTGCTGAAACCAGTCCTATTTTCATATGGCATTTTTTTAATTTAAGTGTTCTAAGTAGGTACGAGAATTTTATTTACAGACATAAGCTATTTTTATTTTACTATAGTCTATACACAATTTATATTTTTTGAAATTGGTTCTTATTTGGTTTCTGTAGGATATTGTCAATGCACCAGGGTTAAGATGCCAGGAGCGGAAAGCAGCTCACTTAGCTTTCCATGGTGTTCTTGGCCCAAGTTTTCCTAGTACAGACTCTTAGGCTTGCTCTTTTCTGAGGATCCTACATCCTGCTCCTTTCTAGTTACAACCCTTACATTCCTGTCGATTTCTGCATTCTCCTAAGCACCTTCAAGTGATGACTTCCTATTTTTAAGCTCCTCACTAGTACATATGCTGTTCCAATTTGGTATGGTCTGGTGTTTTCTAAGAATTGGGATTTCCACACCAGCCATCCACAAGGACAGAGATTCAATCTCCCTTTGTGCAGCAGGCCATTAGACATTTTGAAGTGATGCCAAGTTTATAGCTGCCTTTTCTGCATCCACAGCCCTCTAAGAAATAAGGACATAAGGTAGCCAGGAAGGCTCCTGGTGACCTAGCTGTATTCATTCAGTGCCTATTCTGCATGTGTTAGTTTAGAATTCTTCTATATGCTTCTATTGAAGGCCAGCAAAATGCTCAGGTCTGCTTTTGATAGGGAAAATGTAAAGGACCTAGGAAATGAGAACATTGCAAATGAATACGGCCTTCCAACAAAGATGTTGCTGTTCTGTATTGTTTCTAGAGCAGTATTTCAAGAAAGTGGCAGGTCTGTTCTTGGTAAAAGTGTAACCATTAGAATTGCTTCTTTATCTGTTTGAATTCCCCCCTCTTCTTGTCAGTCCTGCCTCAGCCTCCCACGTAACTGGTTCTTTGGGCATGTACTACCATGCCTGTATTTTTGTATGTTGTAGAATTTACAGGCCATATAAAAGAACATGGCTCTTTTTGATTAATAAAAATCACGGGTGTTGGTGTCATCGTCTATACCTAAAGAGTTCATGATTCTTCAGCTGTTGTCAAAGCATTTTGTTGTTTTTCCATTTTAGTCTTTAGAACATTTTGTGAATAAGACAAATGTTACTTAAACTTTGAGTTGTCAGTCAAGCAATTGGGGCTTTCATATTTAGATGTTATAATACTCACTAGGAATCCTAAACCAATATATAAAAAGATACTGCTCTTTCTCTAAGCCTCTTGTGGCTAACCTCTAGAATAGCTCTGCCACTGTAGTTTACTTCTTTGCTGTCAGCAAGCATAAGACACCATCAGGGCAAGGTAAGGCTGTGAGTTGATCTAAATGTAAAAGCAAATGAAAAATGCATGTTTTTGGGTTTTTTTTTTTTTTCTATCACACATGTATACTCTTGTAGAGACCAATAGTCCTTCCTCTCTGGTGACTATGAGACAGAATTAATCCCTAAATAGAAAAATATGTTTTAAAAAATCATATGTATGCATTTGATTTAGGAATGTGCTTTTGTACTTGAATAAAGGTGTGCTTGATATTCTGAGATCTGTTTTAAACAAAATCTGAAGGCCTCAGCTGAAAGCATTTGGGAATATGAAATAACCTTCTTGACTGCAATTTTGCTTCTCATTAAGAATGGATCCTATAGCATGCTTTTCCATAGCCACCCCCCTACCCCCAGGAACTCAGCTCAGTGTTCAGGATCTAATGGGTTATTAACTTGATTGCTGTGTATTGTAGAAGAGTAAATAAGTTTTACAGTTGTTGGGTTTTTTTTTTTTTTTTTTGCCCATTCTGGGGCTTGAACTTAGTCCTGGGCACTGTCCCTGAGCCTCTTTGTGCTCTACTGCTCTACCACTTGAGCCATGGCACCACTTCTAGCTTTTTTTGAGTACTTTATTGAAGATAAGAGTCTCACAGGACTTTCCTGCCCAGACTGGCTTCGAACTGTGATCATGAGCCATGGGTGCCCAGAAGTTTGGCAGTTTTGGTAGAACTTGGAAAATGGGGGATTTTGGAAGTAAAAAATATACTTAAAAAGAAGCCCAAATATTTTTTGAGGACACTTAATTGGTGCAATACAATGTAAATTTGTGTCCTGTCTCTGTTCTTGAAGGGGAGGCGGCGAGAAGAAGCCCATAGAGCAGGGGTGGGAACCTTTTTTCTCCCAAAGCCCACTTGAATATTTCTGATATTATCCACTGACCTTACAAAATCATCAATTCAGGCAGCCAAGTGCAGCCAACCAGGAGCATACACATCTGTCCACTGTGTGTCCGATCATTTTCAAGGTCTTACATAGCCTGCAGCCTGATGTTCCCCACCCCTGCTGTAAAAGAACATTTAATTTATTTTCTTCCACCACCTGTCTACATGCACACATATGTAAGTACAGATTAAACTTAATTCTCACAATTCTGAATTAATTGCTTCATTTTGTAGAGGAGCTGGGGTGTAGAAAAGTTAAATTGGATCCCAGTAAGTTAGTGGCATAAAGTCCAATCTATTTGACTCCAAAACTATCCATTGACGTGGTGATGGTGTTACTGGACAACTTGGAACTCTGAGAACTTAATTCTGATGGCTCTTCATGTCCTGTTACATCCTCATTAGTTCAGTATTGTCACCTGCAAATGATGATGAAGTTACCAGGGCTTTCTGGGATGCTAGAAGTGAATGCACACGTAAAGCTAATCTAAGCTCCTTGAAGCATACTGGTCATTTGACAGGTTAACAAAGGTGACAGGTAATTGGAAAGCTTCCACATTCCTAGCTTTGCTCAAACATCCCCACTCCCATTGCTAGTTTCACATTTGCATTTCTTTTTTTTTTCAGGTCATGGGGCCTGAACTCTGGGCCTGGGCACTGTCCCTCAGCTCTTCAGCTCAAGGCTAGCGCTCTACCACTGGGCCACAGTGCCACTTCCGGCTTTTTTCATTTTACTTATGTGGATGTGGTGCTGAGGAATTGAACCCAGGGCCTCAGGCATGCAAGGCAAGCGCTCTACCACTGAGCCACCTTCCCAGCCCCCACATTTGCATTTCTTATGTCCCAGAATTGTTGAGCTTTTCCTAATCAAGCTTGGTATAATGGGCGTGCATCCTTACCCTAGTGGAGCAAAGTGACAGGAAAAATCAAGCTGCATTCCTGAATGGAAATAGAGGCCTAATGAAACATGGGGAGCGCCACAACAGTACCACGGAGAGTCTGAAGCAAAGGGGGTGTCAACTCTGAACCTTACAGATGAAGATGGCAACCCTAGGAATGGTGTGGGAGCAGCTGTGCACTCCCCAACCCTGAGACTGTATCCAGGCCTCAGATATGTTAGTCATTACCCAGTGGAGAAAGTTTGAGAACAAGGTTCTTAAGGAGCTCAACCCTATATTTTAAAAAAGCATGGGAGAGCTGGGTGCTGGGTGCTGACACCTGTAATCCTAAATCTGAGGATCATGGTTTGAAGCCTGCCCAGGCAGGAAATCCCATGAGACTCTTGTCTCCAATTAAGCATCAAAGCGTTCTCTCTCTCTCTCTCTCTCTCCTCTCTCTTTCTCCTTTCTCTCTTTCTCTCTTTCTCTCTCTCTCTTTCTCCTTCCTTCCTTTCTTTCTTCCTTTCTTCCTTCCTTTCTTTCTTTCTTTCTTTCTTTCTTTCTTTCTTTCTTTCTTTCTTTCTTTCTTTCTTTCTTTCTTTCTTTCTTTCTTTCTTTCTTTCTTTCTTTCTTTCTTTCTTTCTTTCTTTCTTTCTTTTCCTGGGACTTGGGCCTGGGCATTGTCCCTGAGTTTTTTGCTCAAGGCTAGCATTCTACCACTTGAGCCACAGCATCACTTTTGGCTTTTTCTGTTTATGTGGTACTGAGAAATCAAACCCAGGGCTTCATGTATTCTAGGCAAGCATTCTACCACTAAGCCACATTCCAAAAAAAAAAAAAAAAGAAAACTTAAAAATGGAGCTGTGGCTCAAGTGATAGAACACCATTTTTGAGCAAACAGCAACAACAAAACTGTCAGCATTCAAGCCCCAGGACCAGCACACACACACACAATGCCCCATAACTGTTAGCTGCTCTTTTTGAAATGAACAGGAACTCCCTTAGGCACAGTTGAACAAGTGACCTTTTTTCTTGCTTTGATCTATCAAGTAGGGCTCTGGTAAGCCTATGGTAAACTGCTTGGATGTTGGGCCTTTCTCAAAGGCTCTTGTGCCTATTTGGCCCATGGAGGCTGCTCAGACAAAGCTGGAAGGGGCTGGGTATAGAGGATTGGCTGGAGGGAGGCCTTGCAGAATCAGCTTGGCCTTGTGACTTCCAAGGGAGGTGGAGATGGCTAAGTTGAGGGACGGATGGGATGGGGGCAATAGCAAGAAGGAATCTGATGGCCACCAACTAACTCTGGGTCTCCTCAGTCCATAAAAGGTAGGTATGAAGGCAACCATCTGCCTTCAATCCCTCCTTGAGTAAAGGTGGACACAGAAGATGACCCTGGCTCACTGTGGAATTTGATCAAGTTAGACTTCCAAGCTGCCCAGAGGGAGCCTGAAGTGCTCATGGAGGACCCTGAGGTTCTGAAGGTTCCTGGAGTTAGGAGTGCCTGTGTTTCTGGAGCTGGGGCCTGTGGAGTCGGAGTGACTTTTGAGGGCTGGGTAGGGCTGCAGATCCTTGCTGCAGGTTGATACTGGTTTCAGCAGGTCCCTCCTGAGCAGTTGGTGCTGAGCTGGCTGACTGTACCCTTTGGGCATCTCTCCTGGAGAAGGCGTGGAGCTTTTTGCTTCTGAGCTGGGTGCTGCTTAGGAAGTTTCACTGTTGCCTCTCTGTCCCTTCTTTCACCCTTTCCTGAGGCTTCTGCACATCCCAAGCCCTGCTCCAAAGACTATTAGAGATCTGGGCTTGCATCATCAGAGATAGAACCTAGGGTTTCCTGATGCCCCACAGTCCATAGGCTCACCCCCAGAGCAGGAGCTGCTATAGCCAGGGTGAGAGGCTGAACTATCCATGACTCTCAGACAGACCACAGGCTCAAGATTAAACTTATGCTTAGAATTGGCCCTGTACAAGACTACTGACTTAGAGAACAAAACAAAAAGATCTGAAGACCTATCACAAATTAGGAAAGCCCATCTCCTCTGCATGGCAGAGCATAGCCACAGCAGCACTGACAAAACTCTTGCATGGTCTTTGCAGAGGCTCAGAATATGAATAAATTAATAAACAGCCATACCAGTGACAGGAAAAAATTTGATTCCTAACCCATTCTACTTCACCTGTCTTAGGGAAGATGCAATTTTCTCTCCAGGTCCAAACCCAAAGGGAATGCCTTGTGGGTATAAAACAGTAGACAGGTCAACCACCAGCTGATGGGAAATGAAACTGATCTTTTCATGTCAGCATTTTTATTTCAGTCAGCCTTCCCACCATTATCTAGAGTATAGCCATTAAAAAGAAAAAATGATGGGCTGGGAAGGTGGCTCAGTGGTGGAGTGCTTGCCTTGCATGCATGAGGCCCTGGGTTCGATTCCTCAGCCCCACATAAGCAAAAAGAAAAAAGCCGGAAGCGGCGCTGTGGCTCAAGTGGTAGAGCGCTAGCCTTGAGCTGAAGAGCTGAGGGACAGTGCCCAGGCCCAGAGTTCAGGCCCCACAACTGGACCCCCCCCCCCAAAAAAAAAAATGAGCTGGGCGCCGGTGGCTCACGCCTGTAATCCTAGCTATCAGGAGGCTGAGATCAGAGGATCGCGGTTCAAAGCCAGCCCGGGTAAGAAAGTCCGTGAAACTCTTATCTCCAATAAGCCACCAGAAAACCAGAAGTGGTGCTGTAGCTCAAGTGGTAGAGCTCTAGCCTTGAGCTGAAGAGCTGAGGGACAGCACTCAGGCCCAGAGTTCAAGCCCCATGATCAACAACAACAACAAAAAGCACTGGTGGCTCACACCTGTAATCCTAGCTACTCAGGAGGCTGAGATCTGAGGATCACAGTTCGAAGCCAGCCTGGGCAGGAACATCCATAAGACTCATCTCCAATGAACCACCAGAAAACTGGAAGTGGCACTGTGGCTCAAGTGATAGAGTGCTAGCCTTGAGCTGAAGAGCTCAGGGACAGGGCCCAGGCCCAGAGTTCAAGCCCTATGACCAACAAAATTAAAAAAAAAAAAAATGAAAAAGGAAGCGAGGTGCTGGTGACTCATACCTGTAATCCTAGCTACTTAGGAGGCTGAGATCAGAGGATCATGGTTCAAAGCCAACCTTGGACAGGGAAGTCTGAGACTCTTTTCTCCAGTTAACCACCAAAAAGCCAGATGTGGAGCTGTGACTTATGTGGTAGAGTGCTAGCCTTGAGCAAGAAAAATTCAGGTACAGTGCCCAGGCCCTGAGTTCAAGCCCTAGGACTCGCACAGAAAATACGTAAGATTAAAAAAAGGAGTTGGATTATTTAATTGAAGAATAAATGTTTGGATAATGTACACCATATGCTTCTACTGAGGTTTAACAAGCCTCATAGTTGCTAAGTAATAATCTCATCACTAAAGCCACAGCCCAACCTACTTTGTTTTTGTTGTTTCATGGGGCTTGGATTCTGGGCCTGGGCACTGTCCCTCAGCTCTTCAGCTCAAGGTAAGTGTCCTACTACTTGAGCCACAGTGCCACTTCTAGTTTTCTGGTGGTTTATTGGAGATAAGAGTCTTATAGATTTTCCTGCCCGGTCTGGCTTTGAAATGCAGTCCTCAGAGCTCAGCCTCCTGAGTAGCTAGGATTACAGGTGTGAGCCACTGATGCCCAGCCTATTGTTTTATATCCTTCCATTTTTAGTTTGTCTTTGTATATTTAGGGCCTGTCTCTTGTATATGGTTTGCATCTAGAGTATATTCTTTTTTTGTTTGTTTTTCCAGTCTTGGGGATTGAACTCAAAACCTAGGTGCTGTCCCTGAGCTTTTCAAGGCTAACAATGTACCACTTAAGCCACAGCTCCACTCTGGCTTTTTGTAATTGGAGACGAGTGGCATGGACTTTCGTGCCCAGGCTTGTTTCAGATCTTTCAAATCTCAGCCTCCTGAGTAGCTCACCCAGCTTAGAGTATGTTCTTTATCCATTTTGCTAATCAGGGCTTTGAGAATGCAATCCTTTTACACTTGTTGTCAATATATATATATATATCTTATGCAGTGCTGGGTATCAAATGTAAGTATTACTAGCTATCTTCCTCACCCTTTGTCCCCCCTTTTTTTTTCCTGTTGGTTATGGGGCTTGAACTCTGGACCTGGGCGCTTCAAGGCTAGTGCTCTACCACTTGAGCCACAGTGCCAATTTCAGTTTTCTGGTAGTTAATTAGAGATAAGAGTCTCACGGATGTTCTTGCCCAGGTTGGGTTTGAACTGAAATCCTCATATCTCAGCCTCCTGAATAGCTAGGATTACAGGCGTGAGCCACTGGCACCCAGCACAACCCACTTTGTTTTAGTTATATTTCACATAAGGTTGCCAGTACCTTTTGCTCATGCTGGCTTCCCACTTTGCTCCTCCTCCAACTCCTGGAGCTTGAACTCAAGGCCTGGCACTGTCCCTTAGCTTTTTGCTCAAGGCTGGTGCTCTGAGCTACAGCTCCATTTGATCCAAAGGAATGAAGTCACTTCTGCCTGGGAGCCTGAATCAGGCTTAGTTTCCCTAGAGACAGCTACCTTTCAGCGGGTACTTTAGAAGGATTCGGATGGATGAAATAAGAAGAGAGGCTGTTGGGCCAGGTGGAAGGGTGGTGTAGGAAATTTGATGACAGGCGCTGATGGCTCATGCCTGTGCCTGTAATCCTAGTTACTAAGGAGGCTGACATCTGAGGATTGCAGTTCAAAGCCAGCCCAGGGAAGACAAATCAGAGAGACTCTTATCTCCAATTAGTTTTTTTGTTTTTTGTTTTTTTTTTTTTTGGGTCCAGTCGTGGGGACTGAACTCTGGGCCTGGGTGCTGTCCCTCAGCTCTTCAGTTCAAGGCTAGCACCCTACCACTTGAGCCACAGCGCCACTTCCGGCTTTTTTCTTTTTGCTTATGTGGTGCTGAGGAATCGAACCCAGGGCTTCAGGCATGCAAGGCAAGCACTCTACCACTGAGCCACCTTCCCAGTCCCAGTTTTGTTTTTTTTTTTAAGCCTGAAGTGGAATTGTGGCTCAAGTGGTACAGCTCTAGCCTTGGGCACAAAAAGCAGCTTAAGGACAGTGTCCAGGTCCTGAGTTCAAGTCCCAGGACTGGCACCAAGAAAAATGGAATGAACACAAACCCCAAAGACCAGCCTCTGGGAGAGGAGATCGTCGGCTGACTGTGGGAAGCAGGGGGCCTGCAGGGCATCAGAGGCATGGGGGCCGGGGTGGGGGTGATGAGTAAGGGACCTGGGGAATCAGAGACTCTGGGCCTCCTCCACTTGCAGGTGGCAGCAGTGGTGTAGTTAGCTCTACCTTTGCTTGGGTACTTCCTCCCAGCCATCCATGGGGCAGGTTACCATTGTTATTCTCACGTTTGTTTGTTTTAACAAATAAGATCCAACTGGCTCTCCAGGAGAAGTAATTTACTCTGCTAGTCACAGCAGAGTAGGGATTGGAATTCAGATCCAGCTCTGGGTGACCCCGACCCCCACCGGTCTGGGAGAGAGGCCGGTACTGCTCACGGAGCCCCAGAGCCAGCTGCTGAGGCCCAGTGCCTCCCTAGGCAGGTGAGCAGTGGGCGGTGGCGCAGGGGGCCCAGTCCCCCATCCTCCCAGGGCCCGGAGATGGCGTGGGGGGGGGGTGGAGGAACTCAGCATCAGGGCCTGATTGAGCCGGGGGATCCCCAGAGAACGAACCCAACGGAAGCTCTGGGCGGACCACCCGGGTGGGCGCAGGCGGATAGATGGGGAACCAGCCTGGAGGGAAGACCTGGTCCCCTCCCTCCCCAGAGACCCCGGGAGCGATGGGGATGCACAGGGCGGGTCTGGGGCCTATCTTGGGGTGGAGATGAAGGTCTGGAAAACGGCCCTGTGGATGAGGAAAGGGACCTCCAGGGCCATCAGCATGGTATCCCCTCCCCCCAAGCCACTGAGGGACCGGGTGGGGGAGGGGGGCACCCAGAGTTGGGGAGAGGAAATCACGGTTCCTCCTCGTGTCTCTCCCCTCTGCAGTTAACCAAGACGCAAGGAGACCTGTCTGTTTTCATCCCTCCATGGGCATGGGACTGTCAGTAAGTGCACACTTGGGTTTTGTTGAGGGAACCACGGGTAAGGGTGGGCTGCATGGAGAGAGGGGCGGGAGCAAGCCGCACCCTTGAAGCTCGGATGTTCCCAGGAGGCACGGGGGGGGGGGGGCAGGAAGGAAGGCAGACGGCAGCCTGCACACCTTCTTGAGTGAGGGACAGACGGGAAGAAGTGGTCCAGGCTCAAGGCTGGAGCTGGAGAGGGCTGGAGAAGGAAGAGAATAGGGAAGGGTGGAGGTCCCCTCTAGATGCGTTGTGGTAAGCCAGGAGAAAACAGTTGTCATGGGAGATTCCCCACCGTTCACTGGGACTCCGCTCCAGCCCAAGTCACCATGGCACAATGGAGGACTGAGATCCTGGGGATGATGTGACTGAGCCATGACAAAGTCAGAGATTCAGTGACAGGCAACCATACAGTACTGAAGAACTGTGGGAAAGGGGGAGGAAGGAGCTAGAACCAAGGCACCAGGCCTATCCTCCTTGAAGCTAGCTGGGGACTTCCAGCCACCTTTCCATCCTCTGATCTTCCCTCACAGACAATCCTCCTTCCTCACACTGCCTGCTCCACAAGGCGGAGAGGAAAGCACACTGGTGCAGCAAATATGGCCCCAAGTTGCGACTACCTTGTCATCTCTTCCTGCAGGGGAGATGTGGATTTTAGATGTCTCCACCCCTGTCCCTGACCCCCAAGTTTAACCAGGGATGTGAGGACAGAGCACTGAGTGTGACACTTGCATGTATGTTTCCTCCTTTGTCTCCCCAATGGCCTTGTGGAGCAGGTCTTATGACCCCCCCTTTCCAAATGAGGAGGCCATGGTCCAGAGAGTTGGAGCAAAATTCCTTGAGATGACCAAGAAGTGGTGAGGCTGGTCTAACAGTGGAGAGAAGATCTTACAGACCTATGAAGGAGAAGATAAACTGGGACAATGGACTTGATGGAAGAGAACTCCTTAACTGAGAGCTCTGCTTTTAGGCCTAGCATGTGAAACACTGAAATTACGTGCAGATTTTATGTGTGTGTGGGGGTGGGGGTGGAGGGGTGTCCCCATTCTTTATCGTAAGGCTCCTGACCAGGTGCTCCTCTACCCCCAACCCATTGGAATCTCTCAGGTTCCTGTGGTCAGAAGGCCACTGAGGAAGGGTGCTGAAGAGGAGGTAGGTGGCAAGGTCCTTCTGCTGGCAGTGGGACACAGTATGTCCAACACACAAGCCAGTGAGTCAGCAGCAGTTGGCAGTATGCACCTATAGAGTTAGGCAAAGCAGAGATGAGTCCAGGGAACCTCACCTGACTGCCAAACCCTTCTTCTACCCTTAGACCTTCTTTCCACCTACCCCATGTGCCAGAAATGTCCTATCTCTGCCCTGCTTCTCCTTGCCCCAGGTGATGCTCAGCTTGGAGAACAAGGACAGGAAGGGATTCGCCTGGGCCATTGCCCCGATCTTGACCACGCTGGGTTACCTACACATACTGCTGGTCTCTATCTTTCCCTTTTGGGTGCGACTTGTGAATGAGGAGACCCAGGAAGTGTTTTTCAGTGGCCTGTTTGAGAACTGCTTCCATATCAAATGCTGGAAACCCCGACCCCTATCTAGTAAGGAGAAGCTGGGGAGAGGGAAGAGAAGGGAGATTGGCCAGTAGGGGCAGGGGTTGGGAGGGAACAGGGCCCTAGGGGTGGAGGGCAAATTTACTAAGCTACGAGAACATGTCTCTACTCTGGGGGTAAGAGGAGTGAATGTGGAAAGCTGGGAAGCCTTAGGAAGTTATGGTTCTCCTTGGGCTTGGGACCCATTGTGCAGGAACAAACTTTCACTTTAGGCCAGGGATGATCTATGTGGCTGAATACTGTCTGGGCCCCTTCCTCCCCTCCCCAACCCTCCCCTCTCCTCCCCTCCCATCTCCTCTCCTCCCCTCCCATCTCCTCTCCTCTCTCCTCTCCTCTCTCCTCTCCTCTCCTTTCTTCCAGTCCTGGGGCTCAAACTCAAGGCCTGGATGCTGTCCCTGAGCTTTTTCACTCAAGGCTAGCACTTTGCAACTTGAGACACAGGCCCACCTGCAGTTTTCTGATGATTAATTGGAGATAAGAGTCTTATGGAGTTGGGCACCTGTGGCTCATGCCTGTAATCCTAGCTACTCAAGAGGCTGAGATCTGAGGATCCAGATTCAGAGCCATCCTAGGCAGGAAAGTCCGTGAGACTCTTAACTCCACTAAACCACCAGAAAACAGGAAGTAGCGCTGTGGCTCAAGTGGTAGAGCACTAGCCTTGAGTTTAAGAGCTGAGGACAGTGCCCAGGCCCAGAATTCAAGCCCCATGGGGAAAAAAAAAGTCTCATGGACTTTCCTGCCAAGACTGACTTTGAACCCCAATCCTCAGATTTCAGCCTCTTAAGTAGCTAGAATTACAGGTGTGAGCCACTGGCACCCAGCCTCTAATTTGTTTTTAATGTACACTTCCATGTTGTTGGAAGCAATCTGGTGAACCAGAGCATTCTTGGGGGTGAAGTGACAGGTTACAGCTTAGGTCCCAAGGTCATATGTTAGATCTGAGAGTAGCGAGGGGCCCTGGAGCCATCGTGCCAGGCTCTATGGGGGGGCTCTGTCCTTTGGGGGCCAGTGTCCTGAGCTCCAGCCTGGTTCTCCCTCCCCTGCAGTTTACATCCTCCTTGGCCGAGTCTTCCTGCTCTCTGCAGTTGTCTTGGCATTCCTCACTACTTTCCTCATGGTCTCCACCGCCTCTGAGTTCCTCCTGAGGACCCGGAAGCACAATGTCCTGTCAGCCTTCATCAGCTTCTGCACAGGTGTGGACCCTGTCTTTTGGGAGAACCTGGGAGGAGTGCAAGGAGAAAAAAGACATCATTAAGGCCCCACATCCACCTTCTCATAGTTTAGGATTTTCTCAACACTGTATTTCCAGCTCTGACCTTGTTGGCTTGGGGTTCCATGTTAGGGAGGCCATAGTGGCAGAGAATTCTGAGTGACTTATTTAGTATAAGGATAGGTGACTGTTTCTGGAAGTAATGAATGGAAGAGCCTGTCTCTGCCTTTTGGGCTCTTTGATGTTTTAGAAGGTCGAGGAAGGCCCCATCCCAGGAATTCCTGGGCTAAGGCAAGGGGTTGAACACAGGCATTGGGAAAATCAGCTTGGCTTGTGACACCCAGGGGGCCCAGCCAGATGTGAGCCAAGTACCCAGATGCAGAGGGATCAGCAAAGGGATGTGTGATGGCACAGGCCCTGGAGGTGAGGGGCATGCTTTGAGATAAGCTGGGAGGGAGGGCGGGTGCTGGCTCTGGGAAGGTAAGGATAGAAGCATCTTTAAGCAGGAGCCACATTACATCTGACTCACTGTGAGGGAGGCTGGGATAAAGGCAGGAAGCACAGGGAGAGCAAGGCCACCTGCCTGTGCCCCACAGGGGCCTCTGCATTCCTGGCCTTGTTGCTGCATGCCCTGGAGATCCGGGATCTGAGGTCGAAGCCCACTCCCACGCAGTTCTCTGTGCAGTGGCCGTACTACGTCCTGGCTTGTGGTATCCTGCTGTTCCTAGTGGCTGGTGAGTGCCCAGGGCTGCCTGCTGCCTGCCCTCTGGCCACAGTTGCAAAGCTGCTCAAGGATTGTTTCTGAGCTTCACTCTTCCATACTGTAGCCCTATGACACACACTATTTCACTTCACTAAAAGGGAATAAGTTAACATTTCAGTTATGGCTGGGCACTGGTGGCTCACATCTGTAACCTTAGCAACTCAGGAGGCTGAGCTCTGAGGATCAAAGGAAAGTCCCCGAGACTCTTTAATCTCCAAGTAACCAGCAAATGATGGAAGTGGAGCTGTGGTTCAAGTGGGAGAGTGCTGGCCTTGAGTAAAAAAGCTCAGGGACAGTGCCCAGGCCCTGAATTCAACTCCTAGTATCTCTTCCCCCACCCCATTAATACATCCCACATCCTCAGTTTCACAAGGCACATTTCATATTTTCAGTAACCATAGGTGACTAGTGTAGTGGTTACTGCATTGAACAGGAGGTGGAGGAAATACCAACACTTTAGAAAGTTCTATGGGGCAGCATTGCTCTGCACTTTGAGCCTTGTGCCCCATTTTTACGCTTCCTCTTCTCATCCTTTTTGGGTCTAGAAATAAACGCTTCCAAAGATCTGCCCTCTCTTTTACACTGTCTTGCCTGTTTTTCTGTATATCCCAGGCTGGGCTCCTGAGCTAATTACCCTCTTGCCTTCCTTTCCAGAATGCTTGTAGCACAATGCTCAGCATCCTTCAACATTTTTACCCTTTCCCCTTCTTCACTTGTTTCATTTCTTTATTAGGTCCTGCTCACATTTGTATTACCCAGCTGCTGTTTAGCCTTGTCTCATCTGTTATGATTTTTTTTTTTTTTTTTTTTTTGTCGGTCGTAGGGCTTGAACTCTGGGCCTGGGCGCTGTCCCTCAGCTCTTCAGCTCAAGGCGAGCGCTCTACCACTTGAGCTACAGTGCCACTTCCGGTTTTCTGGTGGTTTATTGGAGATAGGAGTCTCACGGTCTCTCCTGCCTGGGCTGGCTTTGAACCGCGATCCTCAGATCTCAGTCTCCTGAGTAGCTAGGATTACAGGCGTGAGCCACCAGCGCCCGGCTTCTGTTATGATTTTTATTGTACCTATTTTCATAACTATAAGTGTTGTCGTAAGTCTTGTCATTTTATATTCTCTTGTTGTTTGCTTATATTTCAATAGATTTTTTTTGTTGTTGTTTGTGGGACTTGAACTCTGGGCCTGGATGCTGTCCCTGAACTCTTCAGCTCAAGGATAGCACTCTACTATTTTGGGCCACAGTGCCATTTCCAGTTTTCTGATAGTTAATTGGAGATAAAAGTCTCATGGACTTCCTTGCCTGGGCTGGCTTTGAGCGCAATCCTCAGATCTTAGCCTCCTGAGTAGCTAGGATTATAAGTGTGAGCCACTGGCACCTGGCTATTAATTAGTCCTGAGGTTTGAAGTCCGGGCGCCTCCTAGCTGTTTTGCTAGTTAATTGGAAATAAGAGTCTCACAGAGTTTCCCACCTAGGCTGACTTTGAACTGTGATCCTTAGGAGCTCAGCCTCCTGAGTAGCTAGAACTACAGGCATGAGCCTGTGCTAGGCTTCTGCTGAGAGTATCTGCTCTTTTGTAATGCTGAAAATGTAAGTTAAAAAAAAAATTTAGCCTAACCGGGCACCAATGGCTCACGCCTGCAATCCTAGCTACTCAGAAGGCTGAGATCTCAGGATCTCGGTTCAAAGCCAGCCCAGGCAGGAAAGTCCATGAGACTCATCTCCAGTAAACCACCAGAAAACTGGAAGTGGTACTGTGGCACAAGTGGTAGAGCGCTTGCTTGAGCTGAAGAGCTGAGGGACAGTGCACAGGCCCAGAGTTCAAGCCCCATGACGGACAAAAAAAAATAGCCTTAATATAGCTTTTATTATTTACTCACACTGTCTCACTTTGTTTATTTTTAATTTTTATTTTTTTTGTGCCAGTACTGGGGCTTGAACTCAGGGCCTGGGCATTGTCCCTGAACTTCTTTTGCCCAATGCTAGCACTCTACCACTTGAGCCACAGCGCCACTTCTGGCCTTTTCTCTGTATGTGGTATTGAGCAATTGAACCCAAGGCTTACTGCATGCTAGGGAAGCACTCTATCACTAAGCCACCTTCCCAGCCCCTCCATTTTGATTTTATGAACATCCTTTTTTTTTTTTTTTTTTTGGGTCCAGTCGTGGGGCCTGAACTCTGGGCCTGGGCGCTGTCCTTCAGCTCAAGGCTCAAGGCTAGCACTCTACCACTTGAGCCACAGCGCCACTTCCGGCTTTTTTCTTTTTGCTTATGTGGGACTGAGGAATCGAACCCAGGGCCTCGAGCATGCAAGGCAAGCGCTCTACCACTGAGCCACCTTCCCAGCCCCTGAACATCCTTTTTTGTTTTGCCCTTTTGTTTTACTTTACTGAGCCTCTTGAGCTAGGCATTAAGAAGCCTGGATTTTCCTGATAAGATTATTTCCCACTTTCCATGGTTCTGTGGTTTCTACCTATGTGGTGGTATTCCTGTGGTTGGAAGCACTCATTCTATTCCTGAGGCACTCTTCTGGAGGGGGAGCCATGGAAGGAGGCCCCAAGACAGAGAGGGCTTGCATTACAGGAGGGAGCTTTGAGCTCTGCACTCTTTCTCTCCAACCTGACCCAAGCTTTTGCTCTAACCTAGGTGCCATCTGCCTTTCTGAGGAAATAACCTGCCTTAGCTGCCATTTGTTGCCCATTTCCCAGAACACTGAGCAGACCCAGGGGACTCCACACCTGGAGAAGCTAGAGAATTTGGGAGGAGACCTCAGTTCCATACAGAAGGAGACACTGCTGAAGGAAGAAACAGTTATCTAGCCCAAGATATCGCCTTCTACCATTCTTTCCAGCCAGGTGAGTATGCGTTCCTAGTGTACATGACTCTCCTCTCCTGCTGCTCTCTGATACTGGGGCTTGAACTCAGGGCCTGTGCTCTGTCCCTCAGCTGTAACTATATTAATAATTTAAGCCACAGCTCTACTCTGGCTTTTTGTTGGTTAAAGATAAGCGTCTCAAAGATGCCAATAGCTCACACCTTTAATCCTAGCTACTCAGGAGGCTGATATCTGAGGATAGCAGTTCAAAGCCAGCCTGGGCAGGAAAGTCCATGAAAGTCTTATCTCCAATAAACCACCAGAAAACCAGAAGTGGCGCTGTAGCTCAAGCAGTAGAGCGCTAGCCTTGAGCTGAAGAGCTGAGGGACAGCGCCCAGGCCCAGAGTTCAGGCCCCATGACTGGAAAAAAGAAAAAAAGAAAAAAAAAAGAAAAGGGTCTCATGGACTGTCCTGCCTAGGCTGGCTTTGAACTACCATCCTCAGAGTTTATCCTCTTGGGTAACTAGGATAATAGATGTGAGTCACCAGCACCCAGCCTCTCTGCTGCCTTTGAGAAACTTTTTTTTTTTTTTTTGTCAGTCCTGGGGCTTGAACTCTGGGCCTGAGTGCTGTCCCTCAGCTCTTCAGCTCAAGGCTAGCACTCTACTGCTTGAGCTACAGCGCCACTTCCGGTTTTCTGGTGGTTTATTGGAGATAAGAGTTTCATGGACTTTTCTGCCCAGGCTGGCTTTGAACTGAGATCCTCAGATCTCAGCCTCCTGAGTAGCTAGGATTACAGGCGTGAGCCACCAGTGCCCAGCCCTTTGAGGAACTTCTGAGGGTCAAGTTAAACCTCCACTTCCCTCACGCTATAGTGACTGTCTTTCTCCTTCGTACAATTAGTAGTTCTTAGCTAGCACTCTACCACCAGAGCAACAGCACCACTTCCGGTTTTTGAGTGGTCAACTGGAGGTAAGTCCCATGGGGACTTTTCTGCCCAGGTTGACTTCCAACTGTGTTCCTCAGGTCTCAGCCTCCTGAGTAGCTAGGATTACAGGCATGAGCCACCAGTTCCTGGCTTGAGTAACTTTCTTTTCTTTTTTCTTTATTTTTCAGGTGTTGATTCATACCTTAAAAACCAAGCCTGGAGATGAAAGAATATTTATTACATGATCAAAGGAAGTGAGATTTTTAAAGCAACATATAGAGTAGACCCATTCACAGGATTTGCATTGATATTAAAAAGTGATGTTCCTAGATAAATGCATAAATGCATGTCTTAGTACAGGAAATGTTCCCCAATATGTATTTGGAGGAGGGGAGATTTGGGGCTGAGAAAGGGGGCAAAAATTTGTCTCCTGGGACCAGAAGCTTGAACCTAATTAAGTCTGTGCATATAGGAGGAGTAAAGGCAAGTCATCTACCAACATAACAGCTTTCCCTCCCTACATGTATGGTACCCTGACGAATGACCAAAAAGATGGCCAGAGGTTTCCTGCATGCTCAGACTATTTCTCTTTTACTGGAATTACGAGACCTGAGGACTAGGTTTAAAGCTAACCTTGGCAGGAAAGTCTGAGAGACTCCATCTCCAAATAATGAACAAAAAACTGGACTGCAAGGCATGCACAAGTGGTAGAGTGCTAGCCCTGAGTGAAAAAAGCCCCAGTGAATTCAAGCCCTGGTAATGGCAAAGGGAGTGGCATTATTGAGGTAGAACTGACCAGAAACTGCACACCAAGTATGTAACTCCACAAAATTTGACAAATATTCCAGTAAAAACCATCACCACAGTCAAGATGATAGCCAGGTACTCAAGAGGCTAAGTTCTGAGGATCATGGTTCAAAGCCAGCCTGGGCAGAAGAGTCCATGAAACTCTTATCTCTAATTACCTAGCAAAATACTAGAAACAGAAGTGTGGCCTAAATGGCAGCAGACTAGTCTTGAGCAAAAAGGCTCCAGGTTCAAGCCCCAGAAGCAACACCAAAGCAAAACAAGACAAAAAGAGCACAGCACCTGTAGATCATGTAGAAGGCTGAGATCTGAGGATTGTAGTTCCAAGCCAGCCCATTCAGGAAAGTCCATAAGATTCACAAGTTCAATTAATCACTAATAAAAATGCCCGAAGTGGAGCTATGCCTCAAGTGGTAAGAGTGCTAGCCTTAAGCAAAAAAGCTCAGGGACAGCCTCGGGTTCAAGCCCCAGGACTGGAATACAAAAGGATAATGTACAGATGCATTCCCTCAGAGATTTTCTCAAGTAATTAATACTCATTTTTTTGGTACTGAGATTTGAACTCAGGACCATATGCTCATTCAGCTTACTGTAACACTTGATTCATCTTCTGGACCCTTTTTCCTGCTTATTTTGCGAATGGAGTATTGTGGAATTTTTGAACTTCAATCTTCTGGGTCTCAGCCTTCTAGGCAGCTAGGATTACAGGCAGGAGAGTGTGTGCTGTATGCTAGTGCAGCCATGCATTGCAGTGACTCTGCTGATGTGGAAATAACACCAGTTCCTGGCACTTCTGGGTCCACACTTCAACTGTCTTGCTCCTCCAGGAAGCCTTCCCACATTACAGCACACACTCCCCATAGGCTCCCGGCCGCTCCCTCCCTTCCACACACACCCTGTGCTCCAGGCGGCTGCCTGGTTGGTGAGCCCCATGTATGTCCAGTGTTTCCTCTGTCCCACCCTCCCTCCCTCTACGCTTCTTCCAAAGCACCGTAGCGCAAAACAGACCCGTGCAACACACTGAACCCCATCCACAGGAGGAAAGCAGGGGCCAAGTCACAGCAGAGACACGTCCGAGCCCGCGCGGGAAACCTGCGCGCCGCCGTCAGCCCGGAGGGCGGAGCCTATGGCGGTGACGCAAGACCATCGAGACGCACCTCCGAGACCTCCCAGCGCCCTAGAGGGGAAACGGAAGTGGCCTATCTTGCCCTGCGCACCTGTCCGACGGCCTCCGCCACCTACTTCCGGTTCGCGGAGCGTTCAGGCGAGGCCCGCTCAGGTGCGGGTGCTCGTGGGAGAGAGCCGGGGTTCGGGGCCTCGGCGGCGGGCGGCGGAGGTGGCGGCGGACCGGCGGCAGGGCTGGCTGTGGTATAGCTGCGACGCCGTGGCTCTGAGGACCGGGGCTCGAACGTACCGCGTCGCGTCGCATCGCGATAGCTCAGGTAGGAGCGTGGCTGGTCCCACCAGGCCCTGTGTGGCCTACCGCAGGGTGGGCTTGAACCCGGGGGGGGGGGGGACTCTTTGAAAAGTGAAAGTGCGGATTTAGAACAGGACCTAGGACGGGCTATTGAAAGAACAGCCACGCGAAGTCTCCTGTTTGTCTAGTACCATACCTGGAAGAAAGGTGGAAGGAGACCCCGGTACCTATGTACGCACCAGTCTGTATCAGTGCTGTACGCACCGGTGGCGGGAACTAGTGCAATAGCTATAAAATCAGAAGGAGAAACCCCGACACAGCAGGGAAACTGCATATCGTAGACAGTAAGATGTAAATTGGGCTTGACGGTCGGGCTTGGTAGTGAATACCTGTAATCCCAGCACGCTGGAAGCCCAACTTGGAATAGCAGGAGTTGGAGGACATTCTGAGCTACAAAGCTAGGATTCTGGGCTGGGAAGGTGGCTCAGTTGGTAGAGCGCTTGCCTTGCATGCCTGAGGCCCTGGGTTCGATTCCTCAGCACCACATAAGCAAAAAAATAAAGCCGGAAGTGGTGCTGTGGCTCAAGAGGTAGAGCGTTAGCCTTGAGCTGAGGGACAGCGCCCAGGCCCAGAGTTCAGGCCCCACGACCGGACCCCCCCCAAAAAAAAAAAATAGAGCACTAGGATTCTGTCTCCCAAAAAACCAACAGCTGTGCGCTGGTGACTCCTGACTATAATCCTGGTTAGTCTGGAGGCTGAGATCTGGAAAGTCGTGGTTCACAGCCAGCCGGGCAGAAAAGTCCACCAGACTCCATTTCCAAAATAGCTAGCAAACTGCTACCCGAAGGTGAGAGTGAGGCCGAGTTCAAACTTCAGTACTGGCACCAAAACAAAAGCAACCAACCTAACCAAAATTTTTTCGAGGAGGATAAATACACAAATGCCGAATAGATTATTTATCAGAAGCTTGGGCACGCCTCCTGTTCTTTCTCTGTTCAGTCACATCTCTTCGGGGTTCAGGTCTTGTTTCCTTCCTGAAGGCTGGCACAGAGATTAGGTATCACCCTCCTGTCTCCCAGGTGCTTACATTCATCCTTTGCTTGCTTGCTTATTTACTTATTTGTTTCTCTACTAGGCCTTGAACTCAGGGCCTGGTCAGGCTTCCTTAGCTGTTTCGTTGAAAGCTGGCACTCTACCATTTGAGCCACAGCTCCACTCATGACTTTTTGGTGGTTAATTGGAGATGAAGAGTTTCACTCTTTCCTGTCTGGATTGGTTTCAAACCAGAATCTTTAGATCTTAGCCTCCTGAGTAGATAGGATCACAGATAGACACCCACACCCAGCTTAATTTGTAATTTATGGGTCTTGCTTTGTTGCCCAAGTTGCAGTTCTCCTGTCTCGGTCTCTGGGGATTCCTGTCTCAGTCAATCTCTCTCTCTCTCTCTCTCTCTCATATATATATATATATATATATATATATATATATATATATATATATATATATATATATTTAAATTTTTAAATTTATTTTTTATTTTTACTGCCCCTCAGCTCTTCAGCTCAAGGCTAGCACTGTACCACTTGAACCACAGCACCACTTCTGGCTTTTTCTGCTTACGTGGTGCTGAGGAATCAAACCCCAGGGTCTCATGCATGCAAGGCAAGCACTCTACCACTGAGCCACCTTACCAGCCCTTATTTTTTTATTTTTTTTCTGGTCCTGGGGCTTGAACTCAGGGCCTGGGTATTGTCCCTAAGCCTCTTCAGGGCCTGGGCACTGTCCCTAAGCCTCTTTGTGCTCAAGGCCAGTGTTCTACCATGTGAGTCACAGCTCCAGTTCTGGCTTTTTTGAGTAGTTTATTGGAGATAAAAGTCTCATAATCACTTTTTTGCCCTGGCTCTCAACTGCAGTCCTCAGATCTAAGTGTGAGTAGCTAGGATCACAGGCTTGAGCCACTAGTGCCTGGCTCTTTTTTAATTAAATTAAAAAAATTATATAGTTGTACAAAGGAGTTTTCATTCAAGAAAACAGCTTTTGAATACAATGACATCTTGATCAGTGTTACCCTTTTCATCATCCTCTCCCATCCCTTCAATTTTTCTCTTATTTTAGTTTCTCATGATTACCTTTTTTTTTTTTTTTTTTTTGGTCAGTTGTGGGAAACTCTGGGCCTGGGTGCTGTCCCTCAGCTCTTCAGCTTAAGGCTAGTGCTCTACCATTTGAGCCACAGCGCCACTTCCAGCTCTTTCTGCTTATATGGTACTGAGGAATTGAACCCAGGGCCTCATGCATGCAAGGCAAGCGCTCTACCACTGAGCCACCTTCCCAGCCCCCCCATGATTCTGATCTACACCATGTATTTGTGAGGAAGACCATTAGCTTTAGACTGAGTGTACTATCACATCTCAATCGGCCGGCTAGTTAGTTGGTTTTACCTACAAAGTATGTTTAATTTTTTTTTTTTTTTTTGTCGGTTGTGGGGCCTGAACTCTGAGCCTGGGCGCTGTCTCTCAGCTCTTCAGCTCAAGGCTAGTGCTCTATCACTTGAGCCACAGTACCACTGCCAGCTTTTTCTGCTTATGTAGTGCTGAGGAATCGAACCCAGGGCCTCATGCATGCAAGGCAAGCACTCTACCTCTGAGCCACCTTCCCAGCCCCAGTATGTCTTAATTTTATCTGATTGATTGTCTGCACCCTGTCAGCTCCTGTCACTTGCTTGGGCCATTGCCTTTGTGTCTCTTCTAATCTGTTCTGTCTGTACAGGCATGTATGACTTTTGTAAAATATGTAGCTCCCTACTAAGCTAAGAAGTAAGAATAAAGCCGGTAAATCTTTATTTTTTTATTTTACAGTGCTTGGGCTTGAGCCAGGACCTCAGGCATCGTAGGCAAGTGCTCTACTGCTGAAACAGGCATTCTCCCTGAATCCATGGTTCACACCATGGCCCAGGTCCTGGGTAATTTGGGTTCTGCCTAATTCTGCCATCTGTTCTAGTGTGGCTCTGCCCCTCAGCCACACAGCTGAAGCCACACTGGATTTTGGCTTGTCTTTGAACATGCATGGCAATTTCTAGTCTCAGGGCTTTTGCTTTGAAATATTTGAATGACTGGCTCATTTTCATTCCTAAGATTCTATCTTCAGAAAAGTCTTCTTAAGTCTGTTGTCTCCCCCCATGTTCCCACCTCTACTTATTTGTTCATAGAACTCTTCCCCAGTTTCAATTTGTGTGTGTATGTGTGTGTGCTCATGCGTGTGCATGTGTGTGTGTGTGCACGTGCGTGTGTGTGCACCTGTTCTGGGGCTTGAACTCAGGGCCTGGGAACTGCTCATGAGCTTTTTTGCTCAAGGTTCTGCCATTTGAGCCATAGTTCCATTTCCGGAGGTAAGAGACTCACAAACTGTCTTGCCCAGGTTGGCTTTGAACTGTGATCCTAAGATCTGTCTCCTAAGTAGCTAGAATTACAGGCATGAACCATTAGCACCTGGCTCCCAGTTGCAGTTTTTATGTATTTGCTTACATTTAATGTGTGTGTGTCTATGCGTGTATGCACGGGTGCATGCGTGTGTGTGAGTGAGTGTATAGCATTATACCCTCTTTCAATAGGGTAAATGCCTTGCCTGTCTTTTTTCTATCTTCTACATGTCAGAGAGTGGAGTGGATATTCCACTATCTACTTATTTGTCCATCCACCTACCTACCTACCCACCCACCCACCCACCCACCCACCCACCGACATATAGGTACAGTCATTTGTTACTTCATGATGGGGATCTATCCTGAAAAATGCATTGTTGTTTGAACATCATGGACTGTATGTATACAAATCTCGATGTTAGGGGTGGATTATTTGACATGGCCTTGTGATACAATCAATATATACAATAAACATGAGATACATAGGCTGCTTGCTACATGCAGAGAATGCCTTTTACATTTTTAAAAAATTATTAGAAGGAATACGCAAAACAATTAAAACCATAATACAGTATAGTAAACACATGACTGTAACAGTCATTGGTTATCAGTTCTTTATTGTCATTATTGAATATTATGGGTAGTATATAACTACAATAGGCAGTACAGGAGGCTTGTTACTCCAGTGTCAGCACAAACATGTCATGTGTTGGGTCCATGTTACATATTTCCATGGCAATGATGTTATTAGGTGGTAGGAATTTTTCAGCTCAGTGTTAATGTTTTTTAACCCTAGTGTTGAAGATGGAGCCCAGGGCCTTGCCATCCTTGGCAAGCTGCCTACCCAACCTGCCTCACCTTTCTTGTACCTGTCCTGGGGTTTGAACTCAGGGCCTAGCATTGAGATTGTGTTTTTTTTTCCCCCTCAAGGCTGGTATAATACCACTTGAGCCATAGTTCCACTTACAGCTTCTTGCTGGTTAACTGGAGGTAAGAATCTCATGGACTTTCCTGCCCAGACTAGCATCGAACCAGAATCCTTAGATGTCATCCTCTTGAGCAGCTAGAATTACAGGTGTGAGCCATGAGCACCTGGCTCCTAGCCCCCTTGTTGACCACCATCATGTATGCTTGTGCTCTGTTATGTGGTACATGGTGTGTGTGTGTTAAATGAAGACCTAAATATTACCCTTTTATTATTTCCCAGTTGTAGGGTTATGTTCCCAATGAGGTCCTGAGCTGTTTGTGGGTATGAGCTGAATCTTACACATTTCCTCCCCCCACACTCTTTTTTGTTGGTTGTAAGACTTGAACTCAGGGCCTGGGTGCTGTCCCTGAGCCTCTTTTTTTAGGTCTGGTCATGGGGCTTGAAGTCTGGGCCTGGGTGCTGTCCCTCAGCTCTTCAGCTCAAGGCTAGTGCTCTGCCACATGAGCCACAGCGCCACTTCCGGCTTTTTTCTTTTTTTGCTTATGTGGTGCTGAGGAATTGAACCCAGGGCCTCATGCATGCAAGGCAAGCGCTCTACCACTGAGCCACCTTCCCAGCCTCTCCCTGAGCCTCTTTTGCTCTAGGCTATCACTCGATTGCTACAACTTTTTTTGAGTAGTTTATTGGAGATAAGAATCTCACAGACTTTCTTAATTGGGGTGGCTTTGAGTGGTGACCATCAGATCTCAGCCTCCTGAGTAGGTAGGATTATAAGCGTGAGCCACAGTGCCACATTTTTTTTCCTGTGTATTCTGTGTACTGAGCGAATCCTGAGTTTAATGGGCAGGACTTTGGGGATGTATACTCAGCCCTTTGGAAATGCCTCTGCTGGCCTTTATAGCTTGTTCCCTGGTAGAATATTTGTTGACGATGCCTCAGGACTGGGATGGACTGGCCGTAACATGTCTTGTGTTCTCAAACGCTCCTTTGTCCCTCCATTCTCAGTCTTCTGCGAGGGAGAGTGAAGATGCTTAAGGAGCGCCCAGGGATGGCGGAAGAGCCTCAGCAGCACATGGGGGTTCCTGTGGTGAAGCTGGAGAAGGAGCTGCCCTGGGGCAGGGCGAGGGAAGACTCCAGTCCTGAAACCTTTCGTCTGAGGTTTCGCCAGTTCCGCTACCAGGAGGCAGCTGGTCCCCAGGAAGCCCTTAGGGAGCTCCAGGAGCTCTGTCGCAGGTGGCTGAGGCCAGAGTTGCATACCAAGGAGCAGATCCTGGAGCTGCTGGTGTTGGAGCAGTTCCTGACCATCCTGCCCCGGGAGTTCTATGCGTGGATTCGGGAGCACGGCCTGGAGAGTGGCAAGGCACTGGTGGCCATGGTGGAGGATTTGACAGAGAGTGCGCTGGAGGCCAAGGCGGTGGGTGAGAAGAGGGCCTCCAGGTCTTGGTTGGCGTGGGGCCTAATGAGTGGAGAGTATAGAGGAAGTGGATGAGGCAGGAGTCTCCACAAGAAGAGCCATTCCCAGGGAAGATGCTGGTGTGTCAAAGGGCTGCGATGTGATTATTCTGAGTCCCCCCACAGACCCAGCCCTTCTTGGGGGGGGGATAGTGCAGGGGCCTATAGCTGTGCTGTCTTCATGTCTGGGCCCCTGTGACAGAGCTGTAGTGCTGTTCTCATGGTATGAAGGACTTACCATATGCTGCTTCCAGACTCTGGTTGTATTTTGGTCACTGCAGTAGTCATTTGACAAGTCCCATGCTTGCCACACTGCTGGGGTCCCTCTTGTCTCGCCGGAGAGTCCTAAGCGAATTTGATTTTCACTCTCAACGCAGGGGCTTAGAAGTGGGCTAGGAGGACTTTGTTTTGTGGCTGTATCTTAGAGTGAGGTCCTCCCTTCACTCCCTCCTTCCTCCCTCCCCCGGCCTCTCTCCAGGTTGTCCTCTTTGTAGAGCAGCTGTTTCTCACTGATCCACTGTAGACTGTAGGCATTGTCTTTTTTCTTTGAAATTTCAGCTTTGTCAGCTTAGGAAATTTTTCTTGCAGTGAATGTGGTGCAGTTTTGGGCTGTCTTGTGATGTGGAGCATGGGGATTCTGCCTCTGAAGGCAGCAGAGGGACCCTTGTCAATTGGCTTGCACAGATCCAAGTTGCTCTGGGCTCCATACAGGGAGTTGAGCTTCCTTTCCAACATTTTCTGCTGCCCTGGGAAAAACTCCTCTCTGAAGCCATGGGGTCCTTTCCTTGGTTCTCAGTAGGTTTCAATTCAACTCCCTTCTTTCTTTTTTTTCTTTTTTGTGCCAGTCCTGGGGCTTGAACTCAGGGTCTAGGTACTATCCATGAGCTTTTTTACTCAAGGCTAGTGCTCTACCACTTGACCCACAGCTCCACTTCTGGCTTTTGGGTGGGTAATTAGAGATGAGAGTCTCAGAGACTTTCTTGCCTAGGCTGGCTTCAAACCTTGATACTTAGATTTCAACTTTTACTGGGTAGCTAGGATTATAGGCATGAGCCCTGGTGCCTCAACTCCTTTCTTAATGGCCTTGACCAATCCTGATACTAATTGGTGTTGGGGACTGTCCTCAGGTTCCATGCCATGTGCTGGGAGAGCAGCAGGAGACAGCCCTTGGCCAAGGCTCTTGGGAGCCAGGGGTTCATCTGGGGCCAGTGGAGGTTAAGCCTGAGTGGGGGATGCCCCATGCGGAAGGTGTTCAAGGCCTAGACCAAAGCACTGACGAACAGCTGAGTCAGCATCGTGGGGACCGGACACAGGCGTTTCCGGAGCAGGGTAAGATGCAGATGGTGAGGACTGAGGAGCCTGGAAACTGTGCCCTCTGGCCAGCCTCCTTTAGAAGTCCAGTAGAGGTAAACCTGCAAGGTGTGACTCTGAATTCCCAGCCACTTGGTCAACCAAACTGAACACATGGTGTCTGGAGGGGATGGTGGAGTTAGTGTTCCTTCTCCCTTCCCTCACATCCCTTCTAGAAAACACTAGGAAATGTGCAGCTGACATCAGAGCACACCCATACGTGACTTTGTTTTCTCTCAAAGAGAGTTGTTCATGAGTGTGACCAGGGAGTTTGACCGACCCTGAAGAGCTAGGACAGTCAGACCCCCACCCCTGCCCCCGGATGTGGGTCACTCTGGGGCCTGTGTGTTCCTGAGCTGTTGTGTGTTGAGTGGGTGATGCTCTTAGAATGGACTGACTGACAAGAGTGCTAATCCTTCTGTCTTTTCCATCCCTGCTCAGCGCTGCCTATCCTCCCGCCAGGTCCATCTCTCCCCACAGTGAGTGCCAGAGAACAAGAGATGGCAGCTGGGTTCCTTACAGCAGGATCCCAGGTGAGCAAGGCTCCCTCCTCTTTTGGAAATCCTGATCCTGTTTAGACTGGGGTTCTCGTTCTCTGAGGTTTTATGCTGTCCATAAAGCCAGCCACTGCCTTCCTAGCTGTGATGGCTCTACCACGTTGTTCTTGCTACTTCATCATGGTCCGTGGTTAAACACACCAGCTTATGCTTGGACCCCAAATCCCAGACTAAAAAAAGAAAAGCTCCAGATTAAAAAAAAAAAAAAAAAAGACAATGTAGCATAGATTAGTTTGGATTTTGCAGTCTGTCTGCCTCAGCCATCCGAGTGCAGGGATTACAGGTATGCACATCATACCTGGCTGAAGTTCCAGACTGACTGTGGCTGTTATTTTCTTCCTCATGAGAGGAGAGATTGCTACTGAGGAAAACCTGTGTATGGGTCTGGGGAAACTGCTTGTTTGGAAATAGCTGCCTTTTGTGGCACTGGGCCCTGAGTTGGGGGTCCTGGGTGCTAAGCAGTGTCTCTGGCTCACACTTGTCTTTCAGGAATTGGGGTCTTGTGAACATGTGAACCTGCCACACACAGGTTAGGGTTCGTGAGAAACAGAGCTTCTTGCCACAGCTTGAATCTTCTACAGGGTTTCCAGAGGTGCCTTTTTGAGTGGGGCAAGTGTTAAAAATATCTTTAAAAAGCCATGTCTTTAAAAAAGCCATACCTTTAGTAAGTTATATTGTTATATACTTGTACTCTCAACTTCTCCAGAAGCTGAGGCAGAAGAATCATGAATTAGAAGCTAGCCAGTGTTCTTTGATAAGGGAAAGGGGTTATTTGGTAGAAAAAAAAGGTGTACATTGGACCCATTGGGAGCTGCCTGTGGAGAGACTTGATGCCTTTGCCATTCTCCATTTGATTCCAAGGACATGGTTTGCAGGGTGTAGGGAAGGGTGTGGGCGATTCTCCCTGTGTTCAGAGCCTCCTTTCACCCTAGTGGTTCCTCACGTTGTAGTGTGACACAATTGTTAAAAAAGTTGCATTTATGTATTTTCTTTTTATTAGTATATACTAGTTGTCCATTAAACTGTATACCGTATCCCCCAGCCCACTTGACTTTTGGCATAGCAACATGGCATTATGCCTAAGACAGCAGCTTGGGGCTCTGAAGCATGAGGGCGGATGTGGGATGCCCAAGCTGAACCAGCTGAGCACTCCCTTAAGCTGTTGGGAGGTGGGTTGTTTCTCTCCAGGGCATCTGCCTTCCTCTGCTGAGTCCTTCCTGTGTGCCCCAAGGAGCACTTTCTGGGGACTCCTGCATGTTAAGCTAGTGCGTGGCCACTTGAGCTACACCCTAGTCTTTTGGTTTGTATTTTTTCTCTCTCTCTTTCTATGTGTGTATGTGCCAGTCCTGAGACTTGAACTCAATGTCTAGGTGCTTTCCTTGAGTTGTTTTTTTTTGGGGGGGGGGGGGTTGGTTATTTTTGCTTACGGATAGTGCTCTACCACTCGAGCCACAGCTCCACTTCTGCTTTTTGCTGGTTAATTGGAGATAGTAGTCTCATGGAGTATCTTGCCCAGACTGGCTTTGAACTGCAGTCCTCAGATCTAAGCCTCCTGAATAGCTAGGATTACAGGCATGAACCACTGGCACCTGGCTATATTTTCTTTTCTTTTTTTTTTTTTTTTTGTCGGTTGTGGGCCTGAACTCTGGGCCTGGATGCTGTCCCTCGACTCTTCAGCTCAAGGTGAGCACTCCACTACTTGAGCCACAGTACCACTTCCATTTTTTATCTGCTTCTAGCGGTGCTGAGAATCGAACCCAGAGCCGCATGCATGCAAGGAAAGCACTTGACCCCTGAGCCACCATCCTGGCCTTTTGTTTTCTTTTTTTTTTTTTTTGGGTCCAGTCATGGGGTCTGAACTCTGGGCCTGGGCGCTGTCCCTCAGCTCTTCAGCTCAAGGCTAGTGCTCTACCACTTGAGCCACAGTGCCACTTCCAGCTTTTTTTTTTCTTTTTGCTTATGTGGTGCTGAGGAATTGAACCCAGGGCCTCAGGCATGCAAGGCAAGCGCTCTACCACTGAGCCACCTTCCCAGCCCACTCTATTTTCTTTTTTTGACACAGGTGTCATTGTATAGCTTGGGCTGTCCTTGTACTTGCAATCCTTTCTCTTTACCTTCCAAGTAGCTAGAATTACAAGGCTGCACCAGCTGTAGGCACTCTTCACTTCTAGCAATCTCTTGCTGTTTCAGGGACTGGGGCCATTTAAAGACATGGCCCTGGTCTTCCCCGAGGAGGAGTGGAGGCATGTGACCCCAGCCCAGATCGACTGCTTTGGGGAATATGTGGAACCACAGGACTGTGGGGGCCCTCCAGGTAAGACCGGAGTTTCGGAACCTACATGTAATGGGTCTTGCCCTGTCCTGGTGCTACTTGCAAGGGATGGGGTTTCCATGGCACCCAAGAAGAGCATGGGTTGGGGATGGAAGGCGCTGGCTGCGTGTGCTCTTGTGTCAAGGGTAGGGTCTGAGCGGAGAGCAGGAAAATGCCAAGATGTTATTGTGGCTGCACATGACA
The DNA here is from genome assembly GCF_024711535.1 of Dipodomys merriami. Lineage (NCBI taxonomy): Eukaryota > Metazoa > Chordata > Mammalia > Rodentia > Heteromyidae > Dipodomys > Dipodomys merriami. The sequence goes on from NW_027203604.1 coordinate 19,112,142, forward strand.
GTTGGTCGTTAGGAACCACATATATCTGCTGTGTGTCCTTGATTAAAGGGTAGGGAGGGCTGACAGCAGGATGAAAACAAGGGGGCTTCTGATCTTGTTCATTCAGGAGATTGTTAGTGAGCACTCTGTGTGCAGGTCCTGTGCTGTAGCTTTGTGTTAGGGCAGGAAGAAGGTAGGGCTGGACCACAAGTGCATGTGTGGATGTGCAATAGGTGTTAGAAATGAGAGAGGTCAGGGTGGGCCTGTGTCATAGAGGCAGCAGCCTGGCTGGTGGCCAGGTATGACCTGTGAGGGCATAGCCATCCCACACATGATAGGAGCAGAAGAGAGCCAGGGCAGCATGGAAGGTCTGCCAGTCGGGAGGTCTGCCAGTCAGGAGGACTGTGGAAAATCTCAGGTTCAATGAGGACGAGGAAGAGAAAGGACACATGGCTGGGAGAAGCTGTCTTCTTTCCCACCAGTTCTGTTTCCTCTTATAACTTGGTAAGTTGTATATTGATAGTAGCTCCTAGTCTTTGCCCACCTTCCTGTACTTAAGGGATGAGTGAGGACTGTCCCTCAGGACAGAAGATGCCCTCTGGCCACTGCCTCCTAACCACCACCTTGGACATTTCCCTTGATGCCCAAGTCTTAGCCGTCCCAGTTGTGAAATGGGCTGTATACAGGCATGGCCTCAGGCTTTGTGAGGCTGAAAGGGGACATGTGTCAGACAGTGGTGTCAGATATTTTTCTTAGTTATATAAATACTACTGATTATTTTATAGGCCAGTTGATATTTATTCACCTATGAAGGTTAACTTGGTATTTTACTGTATGGCAGAGCTCTGCTGGTCAATGAAGAGTTAAAAATAAAAGTGCTGCTGGAGGTGTAGCTTATGTAGTGCACCTATCTAGCAAGTGCAAAGTTCTGAGTTCAAACCCCAGTTCTGTCCCCAGTACAGTCAAGAAAAATAATGGGCTTGCCCCTAAGCCAGGCATGGTGGTGCCATGTGGTGGGCTGAGGCCAGGCTGGGCTGCATATAGTAAAACCCAATCCTAAGGGGAAGCATGCTTGCCTCGAGGGTCTGATAGTTTATGTGATGGCCAAGTCATGCCACAGTGGTTCCAGGAACTGGGAAGAGCCCTGGGTGGTGAGGGATTGGGAGACATGGGTGTAGCCAGGTTATCTTTCTAAGGCAGGCATGCTTTACATGGAGCCCTGGGGTTGATATGATGGCCAAGGACATGGAAGCAAGCCCTTAGGATAAACAACTGCCTAAAACAGGGGCTCTATGATGTTCCCCAGTGCCATGATCCCAACCCACATAGAGATGAACTTCTACCATGCCTCCATGTGGTTTTCTACCCTTCTGGTTGTTTCTGATTGTTATGGAGACCCTGAGCATATTGACTGTCTCCTCACTAGCTCCATGTTTCAAAACTAACTGGCACATATCCCAATTTGTTTCTGTTGGGTGACATGAAGGTCTGTTTTCCAGATCCTTCCCCACTTCTGGCATTCGTTCCATGTCATGTAGTCCTTGCGGTGACAGCCACAGGGGCTGGGCCTGAGCTGCTTGTGGTCCTGGCCTGTGAATCTGGGGACATGGTTGGTGGGCTCTCAGCTCCTTTGGATTCCCAGTCCACCCTTACCAGATAGGCATCTCCGGGCTTGAGAGGCCTGGGTGGAGATGCAGCTGGGAGTGGAGCTCTTTACAAGATTGTGCTCGATATGGAAATTCTTTGAGCTCTGCATTCATATTTTGTGCCCTTCATGAAAAGTTCATAAAGAATAAAAATCAGTGGTAACTCTTTCTAGGCTGGCTTTGGGACCTCCATGCTCAGATCTCAACCTCCTGACTGAGTAGCTGGGATTAGAGGTGTAAGCCACCAGCGCCTGGCTTCCAGTTCTTTTTCATGTGGTCCTGGACTTACCTGAAAGGGTTTTCTCCTTTTCTAAGTGCCACTGTCATTTCTGCCTTTTTTTTTTTTTTTTTTTGTGCCAGTCCTGGGGCTTGAACTCAGGGCCTGGGTTGCTGTCTCTGAGCTTTTGTGCCTAGGCTTAGTACTCTACCACTTAAGCCACAGCTCCACTCCTGGCTTTTTTGGTGATAACAGTCTCCAGGACTTTGCAGCCTCGGCTGGCTTTGAGCCATGATCTTTAGATATCAGCCTCCTGAGTAGCTAGGATTACAGGCATGAGCTACCAGTGCCTGGTTTATTTCATCCTCTTTGGTATTCTTCATTCCCTAGTAACAGTTGTCTCCGTAGATTATAGAGTTGTAGAAGGACCAGAATTAGGGCAAAAAAGGATGAGGTTGGGTTGTGGTGACATTCAGATCATTTCATTCCTGACAGCTGTGTCAGCATAGGGTGCAGACCAGGCTCATTCATTCAGCCAGCACTGATGGCCATCTTCCTGCAGGTGACCCCTGCCAGGAAGCCCAGTGAGTGACAGGAGGTTGGGCAGAGGCAGCATGAGGGCAGGAGCTGAGCAAGAGGACAGGGAGAACCATAGGTGTTAATGTTTGCCATAGGAAGCAGGTGACGAAATGCTGAACAAGGACTGAGTATAGTGCAGAAAATGCCATGGAGAGCAAATCCTCAGACTGTGAGAGGAATGTGTTTGTTGGATTTTGTAGGACTTAGCAAGCAGTGCAGCTGTCAGCTGTTGGAACCTGTCAGGGAAGGGAAAAGAGGGGAATGTTTGAATGTAGGAGTGAGGGAGAAGAGCAGTTCTTGGACTCCTGTGGGCAGTAGTTCCTTGTGGTCACAGCATCAGTATTAACCTTTGCTTCATAGGTTCAGGGAGCAAGGACAAGGATGCAAAGCCCCATGAGGAGGACCTGAAAGGGGCATTCGGTGGGCTGGCTCCTGAGAGGTTTGCAGAAGCTGCTGTCCAGGGGCCTGGCCCCGGACGAGCTTGTGAGCAGGAGCCTGGGGGCCCTGCGGGTGACTTGCCTGGACTTCCAGCACCCCAGCACGGTGTCCCCCTGCCTGATGCCCCCCACGTCCACAGTTCGTGGAAGCCTTTCCAATGTCCTGAGTGCGGGAAAGGCTTCAGTCGGAGCTCCAACCTGGTCCGCCACCAGAGGACCCACGAGGAGGAGAAGGCATTTGGCTGTGTGGAGTGTGGGAAGGGTTTCACCCTGAGGGAGTATCTCACCAAGCACCAGCGAACACACCTGGGGAAGAGGCCCTATGTGTGCAGCGAGTGCTGGAAGACGTTCAGCCAGAGGCACCACCTGGAAGTGCACCAGCGGAGCCACACGGGTGAGAAGCCCTACAAGTGTGCTGACTGCTGGAAGAGCTTCAGCCGCCGCCAGCACCTGCAGGTGCACCGCAGGACACACACCGGTGAGAAGCCCTATACCTGCGAGTGTGGCAAGAGCTTCAGCAGGAATGCCAACCTGGCCGTGCACCGGCGCGCCCACACTGGTGAGAAGCCCTACGGCTGCCAGGTGTGCGGGAAGCGCTTCAGCAAGGGTGAGCGCCTGGTCCGCCACCAGAGGATCCACACGGGCGAGAAGCCCTACCACTGCCCTGCCTGTGGGCGCAGCTTCAACCAGAGGTCCATTCTCAACCGGCACCAGAAGACCCAGCATCGCCAAGAACCCCCAGTGCAGTGAGACCCCCATGTGCCTGGCTGGTGGGTGAGGGGTGGGTTACACATGCCCTCTAGCCTGTGAGAAAGTGCAGGGCGCAGCAGTGGCATGGACAGTTTCCCTTGGCATGCAGGGAAGCTCTAGGGCGCTTCAGCATTCCTTGGCTCATTGCCATTTGTCATGTGGTCAGCAGCCTGGAGCTCATTTTCCTGAGAGCCCAGTGCTGCTTGCAAGATCATCAGCTCAGACTCCCTCCCTCCCTTCCCTTTCCCATTTTATAAATATTTATTGAACACCTTCTGTGCTCCTGGCACAGAGATTCTGTGGTGTGCCATACCCTGTCACAGCCCTGTTCTGCCAGCCTCTCCTATTCCTCCTTTAAACTAGTTTGTTTTCTTCATGCCTCCTGTGTCTGGCTGTAACATTCTGCCCTTTGTAACATTTCCCTATCCCGATTTTCCCTGCACTATAACAACAGCTATTAGGAAATTAATATTTTGCTATCAGTCACTGAATAAACATGAGAGTATTTTTTAAAAAATTCAGAGATCTGCCTAGAATCTGGAAGATGAACTGGTATTAATGCTGTATATTGGATGGCACTTTATAGTCTATAAAATGCTTTTTTTCTGTGTTCTCTTGATTTGCTCCTATTTACTAAAGCCCTGCCGTATGCCAGTAACTTTTTTGGGGGCTTGGAGAATAACACTGGGAGAAAACATCCTTGACTCAAGTTCACTTGGGAAAAGTATTTGATCCTCTGCACCTGTGGGTATTCCTGTGAGTCCCCTGGGCCTGGGAAGGTGTTCTTGGTCCCATCCACCTCTGCTGAATTGCATTCTCTACCTACCTCTTGTCAATGAACTGTCCTCCATGTATCTAGGCCCTTGTCACCCAAGACCCTCGGGGTCCTGGATGCCAGGAGGGGTGACGAGGTAGTACCTGTTTGGCATGTGTGCTGATTCAAGAAAATGATGTTTGTAGGTATTAAAAACAATGTGTTTCTTTACAAATGAAAGTCTGTGTATTTGTAACTGTGTAAACTTTTATTCCATCATCACCAAAGAGTTTTCTTGTTAGGATTCCAGGAACTACATAACTAGTGTGAATGCTGTGTAATGTATGCCTAGCCTTCCCAAACTGGCTGCTCTGTAAGTTTGTCTTTGGCCAGATCTGTACTGTGTAATTGTGAGCTATGCTGTATCTTTAGGTGGCTCTTGTACTTCTTCCTTCCCCCACATTTTGCACTCTAAAAAACATAAATAGTAACAAGGCAGAGGATATTTTTGAAACACAAGATTTCAGCACTTGTTTCTTGTCAGGCAACTATGACAGATTCATTTTCATGAAGCCAGTGGGGCTCCTGGGCCATCAGCTGTGAGTGAGGTGGCATTCACCAAGGCAGGAGTGCTATCTGCTTAACTGAGACATCACGTATGGGGCTACTGCTCTTCCTAGGCAGCACTGAGGTCCCTGTGCAACAACTGCTCCTCTTATTCTGTGCCTCCCCCAGTTTTCAGATGCTTAGGTAAGGCTGATGAGCCCCTGCTAGCCAGATCCAATGGGAAGTTTCTCCCCTAGGGCCCACTGGCATTCAGTGTGGACTTCGGAGGTCTGTTTCCCAAAGCTGCTAGAGGCCATGGAGGCTACTACATCAATGGTTTGTGTGTTGACCCGAGTTACTTTTTTTTTTTTTGGGTCCGGTCGTGGGGCCTGAACTCTGGGCCTGGGCGCTGTCCCTCAGCTCTTCAGCTCAAGGCTAGCGCTCTACCACTTGAGCCACAGCACTGCTTCTGGCTTGTTTCTTTTTGCTTATATGGTGCTGAGGAATCGAACCCAGGGCTTCAGGCATGCAAGGCAAGCGCTCTACCACTGAGCCACCTTCCCAGCCCCCCCCTTTTTTTAATGGTACTGGGGATCGAACCTGGAGTGTTGCACCTGCTAAGCAAGCACTTTGCCACTGAGCTACATCCCAGCCAGAGGTAATTTTTTTTTTGGGGGGGGGGTCCGGTCGTGGGGCCTGAACTCTGGGCCTGAGCGCTGTCCCTCAGCTCTTCAGCTCAAGGCTAGTGCTCTACCACTTGAGCCACAGCGCCACTTCCAGCTTTTTTCTTTTTGCTTATGTGGTGCTGAGGAATTGAACCAAGGGCCTCAGGCATGCAAGGCAAGCACTCTACCACTGAGCCAACTTCCCAGCCCCCAGAGTTAAATTTTTTATTATAGCTGCCATCTCTCCGAAGACATTTGGAATCTGAGAGACACTTGACACTTGGCCTTGCTCTCCTGTTCAGTTGGCCTCTTCTCAGCTCTAAATACAAATCATCCATTGAAAGGGACTTCTTCCATCAAATGAAAACTTATACATACCAGCACACATCTACTGGAATGGCTTAAGTATGAGAAGATGGAGCACCTGGAATGCATTCTGCTGGTGGAAATGTGAAATTGTACAATTACTTAGACTAAGTTCATCAGGTGTTTAAACATTTAAATATATGTCTACCCAATCTCACCAACAGACAGGTCATCAAGCAAAAAAAAAAAAAAATCAACAAAGATCCTGAGAATTAAATGGCACCATGAACCTAACAAACATCTACAGAGTATTTTGCCCTGTGGTAGGACAATACATACTCTTCTCAGCAGGCCATGGAAATTTCCTCAAAACAGACCATATCTTAGGAGTATAGCAAATAGGAGAAAACACAAGAAAACTGAAATTACGATTTTTTAAAAAAAATCTTTAAATGTACCAACGAGTTTCAATTCATCCTGTCAATTGAACATATCATGTCAGATCATAATGGATTTAAACTACAGCTCAACAGCAAAAGATCCTACAGAAAATATTCAAATACATGGAGACCAAACAACCACTGTTGACAGACATGAATCACTGAAGAAATAAGAGGAAAAGTCAAAAAGTTCCTGGAAACTAATGCAAATGAAAACACAGCAGAATATTTGGGACATACATAGCAAAGACTGTCAATGCTGAGAGAAAATTCATAGCCAAGAATGCCTACATCACAAAAATTACTAGTAAACATCCAAATAGCCCTCTGATATACTTAGAGGAAGAAAATAACAATACAACAATAGTATAGACATAGCTGGGCACTGGTGGCTCATGCCTGTATTTCTAGCTACTCAGGAGGCTGAGATCTAAGGATTGTGGATTGAAGCCAGCCCAAGCAGTAAAGTCCATGAGACTTATCTTCAATTAACCACCAGAAAACTGGAAGTGTAGCTGTGGCTCAAGTGGTAGGGTGCTAGCCTTGGGCTGAAGAGCTGAAGGACAGTGCCCAGGCCAAGTTCAGGCCCCACGACCGACAAAAAAAAAAAAAAAAAAAAAAAAAAAAAAAAATACAGTGGAAAAAGGGAATGTCAACAGCTACCAAAGAAACCCAAAGGATAATTAAGGAATACTTTAAAAATCTATACTCAAGGTAGAATTTTTTTTGCCAGTCATGGTACCTGAACTTGGCCTGGGCACTGTCCCTCAGCTCTTCAGCTCAAGGCTAGTGCTCTACCACTTGAGCCACAGCACCGCTTCCAGCTTTTTCTGCTTATGTGGTGCTGAGGAATCGAACCCAGGGCTTCATGCATGCAAGGCAAGCACTCTACCACTGAGCCACCTTCCCAGCCCCTCAAGCTAGAAATTTTAGAAGTGGATTTTTAGAAACAGCTGACCCTCTGAACCAAGATGATATAAACCTCATAAACAGAGTTATAATAAGTAATGATATCAAAATAGTGATAGTCTCTCCAGATGGATTTATGGCTGAACTCTACCAGCCCTCAGACCTTCAAAAGAACTAATACCAATAAAAATAAAGTCTTCCATGAAATAGAAAGGAATGCTGCCAAAGTCTATATAAAGCAATCCAATGCTGCCAAAGTCTATATAAAGCAATCCAAAACCAAACAAGGATATAACAAAAGTTATGCACAATTTTCATTGTTGAACTTTGAAGCAAAAATTCTCAATTTCTTGAAAAGTGAATACAGCAACATCAAAAGAAAAAGTACATACATCAACGTAATGTGTCACCAGAAAAAAAATCACATCATCAGGTGATGCACAAAAGGCCTTTAACAAAGCCAGGCACCAGTGGCTCATGCCTGTAGTCCTAGCTACTCAGGAGGCTGAGATCTAAGGATCATGGTTCAAAGCCAGCCTGGCCAGGAAAGTCCATGAGATTCTTATCTCCAATAAACCACCAGAAAAATTGAAGTGGCGCTGTGGCTCAAGTGGTAGAGTGCTTGCCTTGGGCTGAAGAGCTGCGGGGCAGTGCCCAGGCACAGAGTTCAAGCCCTATGACTGACAAAAAAAAAAAAAAAAAAAAAAAAAAGCCTTTAACAAAATTCTACATCCTTTACTGATAAAAGCTCTGAAGACAGAATGTACCTAAATTTAGTAAGGGCTATATGTGATAAATCCATACACTGTATTAAATGATCAAAAATCAAAATCATTTCCTCTAAAGCCAGGAATGAGACAAGGATGTCTCTTCTCCCCATTATTTAATATAGCTTTAGAATACCTAGCCACAGTAATAACATAGGAGAAAGAAAAGTGATTCAAATAGTAAATACAAATAAAACCTTGTCTTCTGATGATAGGATCCTATGCTTAACAGATAGTACACATGCCACCAAAAAACTATTAGAACTGATAAATACCTTTGGAAAGGTAGGGAGATACAAAATCAATACTCAAAAAGGTTCACTTTTTTTTTTTTTTTGGTCAGTCGTAGGGCTTGAACTCAGGATCTGGGTGCTGTCCCTGAGCTTTTTCTCTAAAGGTTAATACTCCATCACTTTGAGCCACAGGGCCACTTCCAGTTTTCAGGTGGTTAACTGGTGCTGAGTCTCATGAACTTTCTTGCCCAAGCTGGCTTCCCAAGCTTGATCCTCAGAGCTCAACCTCCTGAGTAGCTAAGATTACAGGCGTGAGCCACAGGTGCCCAGCTATCACTTTTCTCTATATCAAGAATGGAGGGCTGGGAAGGTGGCTTAGTGGTAGAGTGCTTGCTTAGCATCCACAAAGCCCTGGGTTCAATTCATCAGGATCACATATGCAGAAAAAGCCAGAAGTGGTGCTGTGGCTCAAGTGGTAAAGTGCTAGCCTTGGGCAAAAGAAGCTCAGGGACAGCACTTAGGCACTGAGTTCAAGACCCAGGACTAGCAAACAAAAACAAGACAAAGAATGACCAGGTTGGCCAGGCACTGAAGGCTCTCCTCTAATTCTAGCTACTTAGGAGCCTTAGATCTGAGGATCACGTTTTTTTTTTTTTTTTTTTTTTTTTACATATATACAATGAAATTTTACTCATCTGTTTGAAAGAATATAATGTCATTTCCAGGGAAATGGATGGACCTAGAAAAAATGATGTTAAGTGAAATAAGTCAGGCTCAGAGAGACAAATGGTACATGTTTTCTCTCATACGTGAAAGCTAGATCTAAAATACAAACCTGTGTGATAATATATACAGGGTTTTATGCATATACACACAAACTGACTAAAGGATGGTATACTTAGGGGAGGACTATGGACAACTAATGAATTATTTATCAGCATGATTACCAGGAAGTGGAAACATGTTTGGGGGAGGAACAACTGAAGGCACACAAATGGAGAGTGGAAGAGTGAGCAAATGCAGTCATTATATCAAATGTACAGTATGTAAAAATTGAACTAAGTACATAACTTGAGAGTAGAGATGTGTGGAGGGAAAATGGGGGAGAACAATATAAGGGGTAACATAGATCAAGATACATGGTACTCATAACCTGACTTATTGTAACCTCTTTGTACAATTGCTTAATAAATTTAAAAAAAACAAAAAAATGTGGAAGCTCTCCTCACCAAGGCCCTCCCACAATAAGTTATACTCATCAGTTAATTGTCTTTCTAGTCTTAACACACTACCACAGACTTGAGGATCACGGTTTTAAGACAGCCCGGGTAAGAAAGTTTGTGAGACTTTTTTTTTTTTTTTGGGTCCGGTCGTGGGGCCTTGAACTCTGGGCCTGGGCACTGTCCCTCAGCTCTTCAGCTCAAGGCTAGCACTCTACCACTTGAGCCACAGCACCACTTCTGGCTTTTTCCTTTTCCCAGGGCCTCATGTATGCAAGGCAAGTGCTCTACCACTGAGCCACCTTCCCAGCCCCTGTGAGACTCTTATCTCCAATAAACTACTCAGAAATAGCTGGAAGTAGTGCAGTGGCTTGAGTTGTTGAGTGCTAGCCTTAAGCACAAAGAGACTCAGGGACAGCACCTAGATCCTGAGTTCAAGCGCCAGAACTGGGATGTGTGTGTGTGGGGAACGGACAGGCTAAGAAACTGAGAAATAGGGAAATAATTCCACTTACAATAGCTCCTAAAACAATTTTTTAAAAAAACTAACAAAAGCCGGGCGCTGGTGGCTCACGCCTGTAATCCTAGCTACTCAGGAGGCTGAGATCTGAGGATCGCGGTTCAAAGCCAGCCCGGGCAGGAGAGACCGTGAGACTCCTATCTCCAATAAACCACCAGAAAACTGGAAGTGGCGCTGTAGCTCAAGTGGTAGAGCGCTCGCCTTGAGCTGTAAGAGCTGAGGGACAGCGCCCAGGCCCAGAGTTCAAGCCCCACGACCGAAAAAAAAAAAAAAAACTAACAAAACTCTGGATATTACCTTAGCCAAGGAAGTGAAAGACCTCTGCAACAAAAATATGAAAGCTTGAAGAAAAAAGAAGAATCACAAGGCAAAAATATATCTTATGTTCATAGATTGGTAGAATTATTATCATGAAAATGACCTTACTGCACAAATTTAAAGCAATACCTATCAAAAAAAATCTCAGTATCATGCCTCTCAGAGAAGACAGTCCAAAAATTCATAAAGAGGCTTCGAAGACCCCAAATAGCAAAAGTTATTCTAAGGAAAAAGGATACCATTTGAGGTGGTGTGTGATAATTTCAGACTTCAAGTTATTCAAAGGAGTCATTCTAAGACAAGTAAGACATCTGGGAACTGACACAAAGAAAGACCTGAAGACCAACAATATAGAAGACCCAGGAAGAAAACTACACAGCTATAGCTAATTCCTCCAACTGGCCTTCTTTTAGGAATGTATGCCAATTCAGGGATGAGGAATCTTTTTTTTTTCTACCAAAGGTCACTGTGGTATTTATAAAACAATATATACGGGGCTGGGAAGGTGGCTCAGTGGTAGAGTGCTTGCCTTGCATGCATAAGGCCCTGGGTTCGATTCCTCAGCACCACATAAGCAAAAAGAAAAAAAGGCGGAAGTGGCGCTGTGGCTCAAGTGGTAGGGTGCTAGCCTTGACCTGAAGAGCTGAGGGACAGCACCCAGACCCAGAGTTCAGGCCCCATGACTGGACCCCCCCAAAAAAAACAAACAAACAAACCATAAAGCAAGATAAAACCAATTGTGGATCAGAGTGTCTGTTACCACTACAACAATATCACTTGGAATGACACTGGAACACTCAACAACTATGAGCTTTAAACATTTTGCTTTACTCTGAAAATATATGCTTAAACTGCCGCTTCAGAGATAAGGAACACATCACCCACCTGTGCATGTCCATAAGTGTAATGATGGCCCTGTGGCCATTTCTTTTCAGAGGGTCTGTAATAACTTCACACACATCTTATAGAGGGCAGCCTTCCACTGCAGAAAGACTACTGGCGATGGGAAGGCAAGTGGTACGAGGGCAGCCCGTGGTAGAGAGAGTTTTAAATTTTCCACTGGGAGGACACTTCCTAGCAGAGCTGGAGACCAACCAAAGTCCAACCCTTAAAAAGAGTTGGGGCACCTCTGAAGGTCAACAGTCCTCTAGAGGGCCCCAGTTGGCTTTCCCCGGTGAAGATGTAGGGGTCCACTCTACAGCCTCCAGGTAGCTGGCAAACAGAGCCAGTGGGAGGCCTCCCGGGAGGGAGGGAGGCCCCTTTGGGGCCTTTCTCTCCTACACTCCCTTGTCCTGGGCAGGAAGTCAGGAAACTTGATGGGCAGAGGAATCCCAACTCTAGCCACTCACGGGGGTCACTAAGCTGGCTTTCCTGACCCCTCCTGCCCTGTGGTTCAGCAATCCTGCCTGGGCTCAGCCTTTCACCCCCACTGCCAAGCTCTGTTGCCCGCACACCGCTTGAGGTTGGGATGGCTTGGCGCTGTGCTCAGCTGGGGTGGCGCAGGAGCCATGGCTCCACGGCCTGAGTTTGGGGAGGAGATGGCTGCGGTCCAGGAATGGCTCAGTACTGGCTGCTAGGTGAGGCCTCCCGGTGCGAGTGCTAGGTGACCCCTTGGGGTAAGAGGTGAGAGCAGGGGAGGGGCGCAGGGACGCTCACACACACACTGCCAAGCCCACCAAGACCTTCCGGGTCAGAGCCAACCGCACCCGGGAAGAGCGGCCACTTAAGCCCACCCCCTAGCTATTGCAACCAATGGGCTCGCAAGCCTCGCCTTGCTCCGCCCCAAGGTTCCTCCCGCCTTTTTCTCTCAGCTCCTCCCCCATGCCCGCGTCTGAGCTCTCCTCTCCGTGCTGCCTGGCAAGGGTCTTCCTCCTGCGCCGGCATTTTGGAAGCTTGGTTGCCTTTGCTGAGGAAAAACCCCGGATCCCCGAGCTTCCTTGTGCAGCGTCTCCATTGTCCTTTCTTCACAAAGATCCCCTCACCGTTCTTCCCCTCCAGGCCACCGAACAGAGGCGGCCAGGTGGGAGTAGCTTTCTCCTCAGCAAGCGCAGAGCCCGGAGGCCGCCCGTGTGGCGTCGAGCCCGGCATCCCAGCGGTCTGTGCTCCAGGAATGGAGGTGGGAGCAGGTAGAGCCCGGGCCTGGGGGCAGGGTGGGTCCAGGGGGAGGGTGCCAGGCGCCGAGGGCGCCGGGTGAGTCCGCGTGGTGGGCCGCGTCTTTCGGGTAATGGAGCCGAGAGAATGCAGAGACTACTGGTGGGCGGCGGAAGATCACACGGTGATGATGCAGGTTTTGTTTTGTTTTGTGTGTGTGCTTGAACTTGGCCTTGATGGGTACCCTCTCTGAGCTTTTATTGCTCAAGGCTAGCACTCTACCACGTGGGACGCATTTCCACTTCTGGCTTGTACTTAGATCAGTATATATTTAATTGGACCCTCTACTCTTAAGCATTCTGTTAAAAATTAAATTGTTATTTAATTTTTGCGATGTACAAGAGTAGTGCAGTTATATAAGTCAGATGAAGAGGACATTTGTTTTTGGACAACATCCACTTCTGGCTTTTTGGGTGATTAATTGGAGTCAGTCTCACAGAATTTTCTGCCCAGGCTGGCTTCAAGCACAGATTCTCAGATCTCAGCTTTCTGAGTAGCTAGTGTTACAGGCACAAGCCACTGTTGTCTGGCTTTTGTTATTATTTTTACTTTGAAACAAGTGTCTTTTTAGGTAACCCTAGGAGGCTTGGAGCTCAGTCTCCTGACTCAGGCTCTTAGTTGCAGAAATTACAGGAGTGTGCCATCACAAAGGGCTTAGAGTCTTTCTGGATAAATTAACCACTAAAATAGACTCAGCATCTCATGTTTTTTTAAAGTTCTTTCACAACTGTCTAAATGGTCCTCATGACGGCATCATGAATAAGTTAATTGCACGCATATACAGAAATCACAGAGAAACCCCTTTGTATAACTAATATATTGTAAAAAATGTAAAAATTGCAACAACAGGACTGATCAGCAATGTGGTTCACAAATCAGATAAGCCAGATGGGTAGAAGAGGGAAGAAATGGTAGCAGGAACTGCCTAAAAACTTCCAGTTGTAAACAGCTACTTTACTGGCCAGTTGGTCATATTGCTTGTATGGAAATTTAATCTTACACATAATTTTCCTGTCTGTTATTCATGCTGGGAAACTCAAAATGAACACTCATTTAAACTAAGCTATCTCTTGTGCCTACATCTCTCATTCCACAGGATGGAATAAACTTTGGTCAAACAAAACATAGACTGCAGAGATGAGGTGCCAGTAAACCAAGAGATAGGAAGGATCAATGCCACCATTTGGTCTTCAGGCATACATTCCATTATGTACACCAGAGTCAAACTCTTGAGAATTCCCTAAAGGCTAGATAAACATATGCTGGGCATAAAATAGAAAATTAGCTCTTCATAGCAAGGAATAAGGAAAACTTATTCCTAATCCTAGATAAATTTAAGCACTCATGTTCTACCCTTCCTCTTTTTTCTTTTTCTTTGTGAATTGTGGGGCTGAGCTCTTTTTTGCAAGGCTAGCATCTACCACTTAGAGCCACAGTTACATTTCCAGGTTTTTTTTTTTTTTTTTTTTTTTTGTCGGTCATGGGGCTTGAACTCGGCCTGGGTGCTGTCCCCCAGCACTTCAGCTCAAGGCTACCTCTCTATCACTGGGGCCACATTGCCACTTCCATTTTTCTGGTGGTTTATTGGAGATAAGAGTTTCACGACTTTCTTGCTCACTTCCAGTTTTTGAATGGTTGATTGGAGATAAGAGTATCACAAAGACTTGAAATACGTGAAAGCCTGGGCTGGCTTCCATCAGGATCCTCAGATCTCAGCCTCCTGAGAAACTAGGATGACAGGCATGAGCCACAGTGTTTGGCATAGTCACCCTCTTACCATACTTATAACCAAAGCAGATATTTTCAGAGAGATTTTTATTTTCTTAATTTAACATTTATCATAAGTTTATTACAAAGAAAACATTTGATATAAATCTCACTACTATAGTTTCCACAAGAATTCCCATTTTCCATAAAAAAAAATCATTGATAAAATTACAGAGAAATAGCTAGGCACTGATGGCTTATACCTGTAGTCCTAGCTATTCAGGAGGCTGAGATCTGAGGATCTTGGTTCAAAGCCAGCCTGGGTAGGAAAGCCCATGAGACTCATATCCAATTAACCACCTCAAAACTGGAAGTGGCACTGTGGCTCAAGTGGTAGAGCACTTATCTTGAGCTGAAGAGCACAGAGACAGCACTCAGACCCAGAATTCAAGCCCCATGACAGACAAAAAAATTACAGACATGTTCATTTTAATCTGAGTTGAAAAGGAACTGATGAAATTGGATACAGATAATTCCAGAAGATCTGGAAATGATGAATCTGCTTATCTGGCAACAATGTAGTCATTTCCTGTACTTTGTTAACTAAATGATACTTTATAGGCAATACTGAACAGTTTTAATGAATTACTGATCTCTTGAGCATCCATCAAAAGTAGTTCATCATTATTTTAATCATACAGTAAGTTAAAGTCTCTACTGTTCCTGAAAAACAAAGAAGTACTGCTCCATTTATGGTCCATCTCTCAAAACATCCCGCCAAAACCACTCAGCCCCACAGCAACCCCAGAACTACATGGGTTGCCCACAGAACGCCAGAGCAGAAGACCTGCAAGGTACTGGTGCTGATCTGGAGAGTGTAAACAGAGACAAACTCCAGCGCTCAGAACCTGCACAGAGACCTAGCCCCCACCCCCTTGGCCCTTAGCCAGAGGCCCATCCCTCGGCACTGACCCCAACAGCATCAACAGAGGCAGAGACAGAGGAGAAACACAAAGAGCCAACACCACCCTCTGGAGCCCACAAGCATCTTAACTGAACTCTGATTGCAAAGACAACCAGTCACCAACATCGCACAAAAAAAACAAGTAGCTCCACGGTGAGTATCCTGCAGGGGACAGTGTATCCCTCCTCAAGGGAGACCAGAGCAGGTGGGAACCCCCAGATCTTGACCCAGACCTCTACCCCAACACTTGGACTATAGGACCCACTAAAACTGGGAACTGTTCGAGAGCTCCACCAGCCGTGGAACACATCCAGGCAGCCAGGCTAGATCAAGAGTGCCTCTGGAAGGGAGCTGAAACACCCAAGCCAGGAACAGCGCTCCTGGGTCACAACAACCAACAGTGGAAGAAACTTGAACTGTGTACTCCAGGCTGCGTAACTCAGGCGGGATACACAGCAACACAGGCCAACCTGGCATGCCCCAGGCTGGAGACGGGGAGCCAGGACCAGGCCTGGGGATCCGGTACCTGAGTAACACAACCAACTCCTCCTTATTGAAGTCAGAAGCTGAGCATACGCCTCAGCAGAGGGGGAAACAGGGAACTGCACCCCCTGGGAATCACACTGGGTGTCCAGGGCAAGAGAACCAGAAGCCCAAACCCCACCAGAACCCGACCCTTAGATTCTAGGCTGGGAATTGGACAACTCAGGCCATCAGCACCTGATAATAGTCAGGAGCTCAGGCTGGTAAGGTGGTCAGTGGTAGAGGGCTTGCCTTGTGTGTACGAGGCCCTGGATTTGATTCCTCAGCACCACATAAGCAGAAAGGGCCAGAAGTGGTGCTGTGGCTCAAATGGTAGGGTGCCAGCCTTGAGCTGAAGAGCTGAGGGACAGCCCTCAGGCCCAGAGTTCAGGCCCACTACTGGCCAAAAACAAAAACAACCCCCCCCCCCAAAAAAAAAAACTCATCAGGAACCCGTAACAGACTCCAGCAACTGGGAGAGTACATCCAGCACACCCGATCTTGACAAGAGCACCTGTAGGAGTAAACAGGAGCAGTCTAAGCTGCTGAGTCCTACTAAAGGCAGGAACTGCCAGTGATCTACAGCAGAGAGCTGAGAGCCATACGAGGGTCAGACCAGCGGCTGGAGGTCAGCCCCTAACAGAATCGAGACCAGGTACAGACTCTCTCCACCAGCCCAGAAACAGCAACCAAGCAAAGACACTTATTGACCAAAACAAAATTTCAGATAGTCTCCAATAATCCCCGAATACCCATGCAAAAATCACAGAGAAAAATTACAAGGTTTATCAACACCTAGGATATCAAGCTACCCCCAAAAGCCAGCAGTCACCCAGGGGAGAGCCCCAGTGGGAACAAAGCAGGAATGGAAGACAAATGCTACATCCAAGAGATGCTGGAGGCAATGACTCAAGAATTAAATGAGAAATAGACCAGAAATTTAAAAAACACAGGGACGAACTATTGAAAGAGATGCAAGGTCTCAAACAGGAGGTGCACACAAAAATAGAGGCAGTACACACCTCACTAAGAGGTGAAATTAGTACAAAAATAGAGGCAGTACACACCTCACTAAGATGTAAGATTAGTACTTTGAGAACCAACGTTGAATCCATAATTGAGTCCATTTCCTCAATGCAAACCACAATTGAAACCATAGTTAACAGAGTGAATGATATGGAATTTAGAGTGTCAGATACAGAAGACAGAATTCACCAAGTGGACCAAAAAGTCACAGATATGGAAAAATAAATTATGCCAAAGGGAAATACAAGAGCAAGCAGATAGTGCCAAGAAATTTAACCTTCGTATAATTGGAGTGGACAAAGGTGAGAAATATCAAAACAAGGGAATGCAACACCTATTCAACAAGATTATCAATGAAAATTTTCTCCATCTTAAAAGAGAACATCTTACCTACATAACAGAAGCATATAGAACTCCTAACAAGCAGGAGTCCAGGAGAAACACTTCTAGGTACATTATAGTAAAAATGATAGATCTGAATAATAAGGAAACAATCTTGCATGCAGCAAAAACGAAGAAGGAACTATGCTACATGGGAAAAAATTAGAATCACTGCAAATCTCTCCACACAAGACACTGAATGCAAGAAAGGCCTGGGAAAGTACCATATGAGCCCTGAGAACCAATAACTGCCAGCCCAGACTGATATACCCAGCAAAGCTAGCATTCAGATCCGATGGAGAAAATATGAATAGAAGGAACATTCCTTAAAACAATAAAAGCCATATGTAACAGACCAATAGCCAATATTATACTTAATGGGGAAAAGCTACAACCAATTCTCCTAAAATCAGGAACAAGGCAAGGATGCCCACTGTCTCCACTCCTCTTCAATATAGTCCTGGAACCCTTAGCCAGGGCAATAAGGCAAGAAAAAGACATTAAAGGGATCCGAATAGGGAAGGAAGAAGTTAAACAATCCCTTTTTGCAGATGACATGATACTATACCTTTGCGATCCCCAAAACTCCATCCACAAACTCTTAGAAATTATAAGTCACTTTGGCAAAGTAGCAGGATACAAAATCAAACCACAAAAATCAGTTGCCTTCCTGTACACTAACAATGTACAAGTAGAGAGGAAAATAAATGAAGCAACCCCATTTACAATAACCCCCCCCAAATTTAGGAATTAGCCTAACCAAAGATGTATAAGAACTATTTAATGAAAAATATAAAAAGTTAAAGAAAGAAATTACAGAAAACACCAGGAAATTGAAAGCCCTTCCATGCTCTTGGATAGGCAGACTTAATATAGTGAAAATGGCAATACTGCCAAAATTAATATACAAATTCAATGCATTTCCTATTAAAATCCCAATGACGTACAGTTCTGAAATACAGAAAACAGTCAAAAATTTATATGGAACAACAAAAGACCTAGAATAGCCAAAACAATTCTAGGCAAAAAAGACAACATGGGAGGAATCTCGACACTGGACTTCAAACTCTACTATAGAGCCATACTAACAAAGACAGCATGGTACTGGCACAAAAACAGACTCAAAGACCAAGAATAGAATAGAATATCCAGAATAGAATAGAATAGAAGATCCAGAAATAAAAAACCACATGCCTACAGTGAGCTCATATTTGACAAAGGAGCCAAAGACATACAGCGGAAGAAACACAGCCTCTTCAACCACTGCTGGGAAAACTGGAAGAAAACTAAAAGTGGACCCCAGAATATCACCATGCACCAACACCAATTCAAAATGGATTAAAAACCTTAACATAAAACCTGAATCTCTGAAACTACTGCAGGACAGAATAGGAGAGACACTTGAACTTATATGCACAGGCAGGAACTTCCTGAACAGAGTTCCAGTGTAGAGAGCTGCGAGAGGCCGCACCTGGAAGATGGCGCCGGCTTCCGCCCTCCGCCTTCCCGATGGCGAGTGCTCTCGTGGTAAACAACTCCTTATATGGCTAAGGCAAAGAATCTGGCTTGCTTCCGCGCACCTGAACCTATTGGTGGTTCCCACGTGGCGTATCAGGGTTGGCTACCCAGCGGGTACTTAAGGCTGTGGGGAATTCTCCCCGGGGTTGGGGTCAGAAGATTACTCAAAGGTCCTGAATAAACGGCAGAGAGAAGAGTCCGGTGTCGCGTCTTCCTTGCTGGTCGAGGCGGTAGCGACATCCCAGGGTCACAACAAATTGGAGAGAGACTCGACAAATGGGACTACCTTAAAATAAAAAGCTTCTGCACAGCTAAAGCTATAGAAGCCAAGCTAGAAAGATAACCAACTAACTGGGAAAAAATTTTCCAGCAATATATCAGACAAGGAGTTAATATCCAGTATATACAGGGAACTCAAGAAACTAATCCCTCTCAAACTAACAAACCAACTACTAAATGGGCAAGGGAACTAAAGAGAGACTTCTCAGAAGAAGAGATAAAAATGGCAAAGAAACACATGAGGAAATATTCACCATCCCTGGTTGTGAAGGAAATGCAAATAAAGACAACCCTGAGATACCATACCTTACCCCAGTCAGAATGGCCCACATCCTCAAGTCAGCCAACGACAAATGCTGGAGGGGATGCGGAAAAAGAGGAACCCTATTACACTGCTGGTGGGAATGTCCACTTATACAACCACTTTGGAAAGCAGTCTGGAGGGTCCTCCCTTATGACCCAGTCATACCACTTCTAGGCATTATCCTGAACAACAGGAACCAGTATACAAAGACACATGCACCTCCATGTTTATTGCAGCACTGTTCACAATAGCCAGGATATGGAAACAACCCAGATGTCCTACCACAGAGGAATGGATCCAAACATTGTGGTATCTATACACAATGGAATATTATGCCGCCATTAGAAAGGACAAATAATGGCATTTGCAGGGAAATGGATGGAGTTAGAAGAAATCACGTTGAGCGAGGTAAGCCAAGAGGAAAGAGACAAAGGCACATGGTCTCCCTGATAAGTGGATGTTAAATTCAAAATGTAAGGTGATACAACAAAATTAACAAGACTTAAGAAACAAAGGACTTCCACTCATCTGGCCAAATTACTACTAAATAACCCCATGCTGCTGATCACATATATGGTATATATGTGCACACTGGAGGGAAACCAGGAGGACGACACAGAACTAGAGGGAATCAGGGAAAAACATACACCAGTATGACCCATCAGCTTTACTGGACATTGATCAAAATGAACTAAGCAACTCAATGGCAGTGATCAGAGGGAGGGAAGAAGTGGGAAAGAGGGACCAGCTGATGCTATGCAAAACAAAAGAAATGTACATGTCACCCAATGTGGAAGAAATAAGTGTATTGCAAAGTTCATAGAACTCATAAATGTTATAGACCATGATAGACAATTTGCCCCATGAAAGTTAGAATGTGTTTGTGACTTTAAGATTCACTATCCCACAATACTGTGAAATTTGAGAAATTATGTAATCATGTAATCACAATAAAGAATTTGGAAAAAAATAATAATGAGCTGTGTGACTGTGGCTCACACCTATAATCCTGGCTACTCAGGAGGTGGAGATCTGAGGATTGTGGTTTGAAGCTAGCCTAGGCAAGAAAGTCCATGGGACTCTTACCTCCAATAAACTACTCAAAAGAATGTGGAAGTGGTGCTGTGGCTCAAGTGGTAGAGCACTAGACTGGAACAGAAGTTCAGAGGCAGTGCTCAAGCCCCGAGTTCAAACCTCCACAGTGGCAAAAAAAAAAAAAGCGATAATAGAAGCCAGGCACTTGTGGCTCATGCCTGTAATTCTAGCTACTCAGAAGGCTGAGACCTGAGGATGATGGTCTGAAGCCAGCCTGGGCAGAAAAGTTCCCATTCGCCTCTTAACCATCAGAAACTGGAAGTTGAGCTTTGGCTCAAAGTGGTAGAACACTAGCTTTGAGGAAAAGAACTCTGGGACAGGACCCTAGCCCTGCGTTCAGGCTTTGCAACCAACCACAACAACACAAGAATAATAATACAAGCTGGTAGTCACATTTGTAATCTTTGCTACACAAGATGCTGAGACCTAGAGGATCATAATTAGAAAAGTTCATAAGACTTGTATCTCTTAAGTAATAAACTACTGTGGCCAGAGGTGTGGTTCAAATCATAGAGTACAAGTCATGAATGAAAAGGACAAAGGAGGCCCTGAATTTAGCCACAGTACTCCACATGTGCATGAGCACCTCCCCCCCATGCACATGATTGCACACATGCACATACACACACAAACAGAAATATAAGGACTTTTTATTTTATTTTATTTTTTGGGTCTGGTCGTGGGGCCTGAACTCTGGGCCTGGGCACTGTCCCTCAGCTCTTCAGCTCAAGGCTAGCGCTCTACCACTTGAGCCACAGCGCCACTTCCGGCTTTTTTCTTTTTGCTTATGTGGTGCTGAGGAATTGAACCCAGGGCCTCATGCATGCAAGGCAAGCACTCTACCACTGAGCCACCTACAAGCACTTTTTAAATGGTGGACTAATGGGTGCTCTATATAGTTTTTTTTTTTTTTTTGTCGGTCGTGGGGCTTAAACTCTTGGCCTGGTCGTCACCCCTCAGCTCTTCAACTCAAGGTGAGTGCTCTACCACTTGAGCTACAGCGCCACTTTAAATGGTGGACTAATGGCACTTATGTATTTGTAGGGAAGGGTCCTGAAACAACTGAGGAGAAACCTCACTTTTAGTTGTGTAATGATAGGAACATGTTGAGATTTCTGTTTTTTTTTTTTTTTTGGTTGGTCGTGGGGCTTGAACTCTGGGCTTGGGCGCTGTCCTTCAGCTTTTCAGCTCAAGGTGATCGCTCTACCACTTGAGCCATAGCGCCACTTCCAGAGATTTCTGTAGTTTAGACTTAGAACTGCATGTTTTGGGGGTTGCTGACCCTGAAGTGACAGCCTAAGTATTTTCCTGAGCTCTTTTGCTCAAGGCTAGTGCTCTACCACTTTGAACCACAGCTCTACTTCCAGTTGTTTTGGTGGTGTCTCACAGACTTTCCTTCTTGGGCTGGCTTTCAACTGTGATCCTCAGATCTTAGCCTCCTAAGTATATAGGATTACAGGAATGAGCCATTGGCACACAGTTTAGAACTGTATTTTTTAAATGAAGAGGTGCTTTTGGAAGCAAGAATAGGAGAGTCTACTTTAGTAAAGTGAGTTCCCAACACCGAATAGAGCACATGCAGCTATATAGTGATGGAAGTGAAAGTCAAGCAAAAACCTCATGTGGGTAGCTCACTCGGATAGTCTTACTCAATAGGCTGAATCCTGAGGGATTGTAGTTCAAAGACAGCTTGGGTAAAAAAGTCCAAGAATTTCTATCCTCAACCAGCAAAAAAAATCGAGGCTGGGCCCGGTGCTGGTGGCTCATTCCTGTAATCCTAGCTACTTAGGAGGCTAAGATCTGAGGATCCCAGTTCAAACCCAGCTGGGCAGGAAGAGTCCGTGAGACTCTTAGCTCCAATTCACCACCAGACAACTGCAAGTGTCTCTGTGACTCAAACAGTAGAGTGCTTCCCTTGAGCTGAAGAGCTGAGGGACTGTGCCCAAGCCCAGAGTTCAAGCCCCACGACTGAACAAAAAAAAAAAAAAAAAAAAATCCAGGCTGGAAGTGTAGTTCAAATGATGGAACACTAGCTGACCAAGCAAGGTGAGCAAACGGGAGGCCCTGAGTTCAAACTTCAGTAGTGGCAAGAAGAAAAAGGAAGAACCAGCAAGAGTGACAAAAAAACATACACTGGCATATGAACAGATTGTGCCTGTTCATTAAAAAAAATGAGAGGATTGAGAGCAGAACTGGGAGAGAAAAAGCCTCAGAGAGTGGTCCAGGCAGAACTTCATAGTGAAAAGGAGGGATAACCATGCTTACACTCCTGCCATGCAAAATGTCTATGGGAGGGAGGAGTGCTTGAGACCTGAAAACTTACCTGCTCAGGACTTCTGTCACATGAAAGGGGTCAATTTTTTTCTTTAAGTTCTACAAAGGAGACATTTACAGACTTTCTTGAAATGGCACCATCTTATTTTTTTTAAAAACATACATTTAAATTTTCCCTGGAGAGAGGCACAAAAAGGTACACACAAATGACATTTGTCAAAATATTTTAAGGTGTTTATCAAAGAGCTCTAACATAACTGCATGTTACTTCTTAAACATTTACTGAAGGATTTTGATTCACAAGCTCCCTATCATTGGGAGCTTATGGAATAATTGAAGGGAGGGAAAGAAGAAACTAAAGGGGACATTTTTCAACACAAAGAAAATACGCAGATCCAAATTAGATGGTTTCATGACAACATAGGTATCATCCACACAGGTGAAAACAGCCTACAGGAAGCTATAATGGAGCAGAGGTATCAGTGGAGCCTGGACAAGAGAGGGAAGACTTCTAGGGGTTTGGAAATTGAATTTGGATTTGAACTATCCCTGGCTTATGTGAAGAATAAGGTAAAGGGTTAAGTTAAAGGATTACCGTTTGTATAGGACAGGGCTCCTGAACTGTGAGGTCAAGTAGGATGACCAGATTGTTCTTCATAGCTAGAAGCAGTGCTTTAAACCAGTGATTCACCAATGAGGAGCTTTGAAAAGACATGCTCTTGTGAGTTATTTGTAAATACTTGAGATGATCAAGCATCATGGATATGTTAAGCTCTTTGGTGACTACAAGCAGTAGTTTGGAAACATTAATTGGGAGGGATTTTGTGCTAGTTCTGGTAAAGTGAAGCCCTCCAACTTCTTTTGATTGTACCTTCATGTTCCATCTTAATTTGAAACCAATTTCAAGGAGGTCACATAGAATCATGTCATGCTGATTTCACTGATATTAGATCAGTATAATTGTGCTTCATTCCTGCACAGATTTATAACTTCAGAAAAAATCCTTTGATGTTCATAACTAGCTCCAAATAGATAATTTTCCCAGAGGAAAAATGCTAAGATATATTTTTAATTTTTCCAGAGGAAAAATGCTAAAGATATAATGCTAAGATATTAAAAACATATATGCAGCCAGGCACCTGTGGCTCATGCCTGTAATCCTAGCTATTCAGGAGGCTGAGATCTGAGGATCATGGTGCAAAGCCAGCCCGAGTAGTAAAGTCTGTGAGACTCTTATCTCCAATAAACCACTAGAAAACCAGAAGTGGCATTGTAGCTCAAGTGGTAGAGTGTTCGCCTTGAGCTGAAGAGCTGAGGGACATCGCTCAGGCCCAGAGTTCAAGCCCTATGACCGACAAAAAAAAAAAACAAAAAACCCCACAACAAAACAAAACAAACAAAAAAACCCACTATGCTCCTTTATCATTTATATATACATACTCACATACATACAACTTGTAAAAGGACTTCCTCATAAATCAATAAATCATTTATACAGAAAGTTTCTGGTTCACCTGGTTTTCCTTACAGGGTTGGAAGGAGAAGTTCTTCAGGACTCTGATGACAGCAAATTTGATGTTCGTGAAAGCAAACCTCATGCCAATGCAGTTTCTAGGCCCAGCTCCAAAGGGCAAGGATGTGTAAGGATCAATATTGTCTTTGTTCTTCTTGCTGAACCTGGTATCACAAAGTGAATGTAAATTACTTAATGGAACACAAAACATCTCTTTGGGATGGTCTTTTGTACATCCATAGCCTAAGGATAGTCTAAGGATAGACTTGTGGACTGGTCATTACATACTATTGCAGTTATTTTTTTCCCTTTTGCAGCTTGCATGTCTGTATTCTTTTTTTATTGTGAAAATACCAGGGGTTACAATTGCATGGGCAAGATAATGAGTACATTTCTTGTCAAGCATTATTGTACTGCAGTTATTTTGTTTTGAGAAATGTACACTAAAGTATATTTCTGCTCCTCTTACCTTATAGAGGCTTCCAGTGTTGTTGAGATGAGATGAGATAATATAAATACCATTTGGTAGAAAATGTAACTAACACATAATTTCAGTTAAGACAGTGAGCTATTTCTATTGTGAAAGGGAATTTGATTGATGTAAGATAATGTCCTTTCTCCCATTGAAGTTGTTCACATGGTCCCGGAGGCAGAGTAGGAGAAAATCTCTATCACTTGGGAGTTTTCATATTTCCCCTCCTTCCTCTCCTCCCCTCAGCTTTCTTTTCTTCCTTTCATTTGTCACCCTTCTCATCCTCTTGTCTTCTCTTCCTTTTGCAGTTCTTTCTCCTCTTCATCTCCTTTTTCTTCTTCTTCTTCCTCCCTTCTTAAATCTTCTTTTCCTTTCTGCCTCCAATATAATCAATAGTATGGATTGTTTACTCTTTTGCTATCACTGACTTTTTGTCTACTTCCTCAAATTAGGTTAAAAATGACTCAGAGTTTACACTCATGATCCATTCATTCCTTTTAATTCATTAAAGAAAGACATTTTTTTTGTTTTTTGCTTGGTCGTGGGGCTTGAACTCTGGGCTTGGGCACCATCCCTCAGCTCTTCAACTCAAGGTGAGCGCTCTACCGCTTGAGCCACAGCGCCACTTCCAGTTTTCCAGTGGTTTATTGGAAATAAGAGTCCCACGGACTTTCCTGCCTTGGCTGGCTTTGAACCTCAGATCTCAGCCTCCTGAGTAGTTAGGATTATAGGCGTGAGCCACTGGTGCCTGGTTAAAGAAAGACATTTATTTAGGAAAAATGATAAGGGTATCAACATCATATATGCTTCAAAGAATCGTTATGCTCTCGGGAACATTGTGAAATACTTACAAGTGATCTGTTAAAACATAATACTGGAGTCAAGGGAGGTTGTAGTGTGTGTGTGTGTGTGTGTGAATGCGGGAGTAAGGTGGTACAAACCTGTGATTAAGCCACTTAGAGATGTGAATGGAGGAGGATCCCAAGTTTTAGATCATTCTGGAAAAAATTTATTGAGATGCTATGCTAAAAGGAAAATAAATAATAAAAGGGCTAGAGGTATTGCTTAAGTTTAGCAATCAGAATGTCCTGGTTCAATTATCAGTGCCATAAAAAAATCTGTGTGAATGCATAGAAATAGGATCATGAAAACAAACATGTTTATCGATGAGGATAATGTTTTTTGTTTTTTTTTTTTTTTGGTCTGGTTATGGAGCCTGAACTCTGGGCCTGGGAGCTGCCCCTCAGCTCTTCAGCTCAAGGCTAGCGCTCTACCACTTGAGCCACAGCGCCACTTCCGGTTTTTTTTTCTTTTTTGCTTATGTGGTGCTGAGGAATTGAACCCAGGGCCTCAGGCATGCAAGGCAAGCGCTCTACCACTGAGCCACCTTCCCAGCCCTCGATGAGGATAATGTTAAGTCTGGGACACTGTCAATGAGCAAGTATTGTTTATGTTTTATAGGATTGTACAGTTTCAACAATGATGGACATTTTGCAAGAAAAAAGCTCCGTGAAACTCTTATCTCCAATAAAAACTACCAGAAAACCAGAAGTGGCACTGTAGCTCAAGTGGTAGAGTGCTTGCCTTGAGCTGAAGAGCTGCAGGACAGCGCCCAGGCCAAGAGTTCAAGCCCCATGACTGACAAAAATTTTTTTTATATCAAATAGCTCGGTTGTAGTGACTCACACCTCTAATCCTAGTTACTAAGGAGGTTGAGATGTGAGGACCATGGTTCAAAGCCAGCCTGAGCAGAAAAGTCCTGTGAGACTCCTATTGACAATGAACCAATAAAAAGATAGAAGTAAAGTTGTGACTCAACTTTAGAGCACTAGCCTTGAGCCAAACACACACACACACACACACACACACACACCACCACCACCACCACCACCACCACCACCACCACCACCACCACTACCACCACCACCACCACCGCCACCACCACCAACAACAAAATCCCAAAACAACTCTGGCCCCAGGTCCTTGAGTTCAAACTTAAGGATGCATGCGTGTGTACACACACACAAGATAATAAAAATAATAATGTCGTAGATTGGTGATATTTCAGAGTCAATGAAGGTTATGAAACCCAAGACCATTTGAGAAGTACCCATGGCCAAGGAAGCTAAGGAGATGAGACATAGAGACATGTTTGGGCTGGATGCTTCTGCTACACAGGACATTACTGAGACAGTAGGGGCCAGTGATTTGAGTGAGGACTAGAGGGCAGTGTTGCATTAGTGTTCCTTTCCTGCTTCTGAAAGGTTGCTTTGTGGTGATTTAGCAGAATGACCCCGTTTGTAGGAAGATAATGTGTACTACAACTTGGGGAACAATTTACTTTCTGATCTTTTAGGGAAAATCTTTTCTTTGAACAAACTGCTTGTGGTTTTGTCATTCTTCAGGGAGGAAACTGGCACATGGGTATATTTTATTTATTTATTAAATTCATTTTCCAGATTTTTTAGTTAATTGGCTCATTATCTTGAAGTGGTTGGACAGAGGAGTTAAGATTCAGCATGTCACTTTGGGAGTACAATGCATCTTATCAGGGTCACCCCTTCTGTTATTTTCCACTATCTCTCCCAACCCCAGCCATCCTCTAAATTTACCAGATTTCATTCTCATATATATTGAATATTCTGAAATGTATTCATCCATTCTTCTTCCCACGTATCTCCCCTTCCTCCCCTTCCCCTCACCCCTTCTCCCTAAAATACATGTTCCAGTTTCTTGATATTTATTTTGTTAAACTGTTAAGTTGTTTAAAGGACTTATTCCACTGGACTCCTCCCCTGTATCTACCCTGTATCTACTTTAATATGTGTGTGCATATGTGCATACAACCCTGTATATGCTTATATATATTTATATATTAGTGTTAACTTCCACATTTGTGAGAAAACATGAGTCCTTTGTCTCTCAGAACCTGACTTCTTTCACTGTGCATGATTTTTCCCCCCCTGCAAATGACAAATTATTTACTTCTCTATCTTCCTGATAGAGAAGTAAAACGGTGTCTTTTCCTCCACTTTGGCTTCCTGTCTCCCACCTTGGCCTTGCTGGTCCTCTTCAGTCCTCTATGGCGACAGCACCCCACTGTCATGGACAATGTGAGCTTTGAAGTGTGGCGTTCCTGCATTTTGAATCTCAGCTTTGGGCCAAAGCTCTCAAGTCTGTACTAAATAGTGTAACTCAGCCCACAGGTTTGGGCTGAATTTCTGCTTCTATCTGCCCCTTGAATAAGAATACTATTGAACATGGATTAGTCCCTGCCTGAGACAGGGATTCTTTGCCTGTGGTTTCTCAAGAGAATCCTCCCAGGAGGAGAAGGAGAGGAGCTTAGTAGGGCCAGGGCCCAAGGGAAAAGCTGGGTAAAGAAGATGTTGTTTTATGGGACATGAGTCAGCCCATGAGTCAGCCTCATCACATAGCAAGCTCTTTAGCCACAGTTGAATTCAAGTTCACTGTTAAGAAAACAGGGTCCATGTAAAGACTACAGAAATATAAACTCTTACTTGAAGTGACTTTTGTTTAGTCAAGGATGATTCTCTAGGAAGTGGCACTGTGGTTCAAGTGGTAGAGCGCTGGCCTTGAGCTGAAGAGCTGAGGGACAGCACCCAGGACCAGAGCTCCAACTCCCACAACTGACAAAAAAAAAAAAAAAAAGGATGACTCTCTAAAATATGGACCCACCATGAACTGTGGGCAGTTAATGCTGTGACTGGGATAATGGTCCTTGCTTAGTCAAAGGAATCTGGTGTCTTCTCTACACACATTGATAAGCTTTGTTACATTGAGAAAATCATCCACTACCTTATTACATTTGTGGTATGTCACCTCCCCCATCTACAGGCTGAGACAATGCTATAGACTGTGACACTTGATAAAAATCTGATGATCATGCCCATAATCTTAGCTATTCAGGAGGTTGAGATCAAAAGATCACTGTTAGAAGCTCAAGGCCTGCCTGGGGAAGGAAAGTCTGTGAGACTCTTATCTCCACTTAGCCACCAAAAGCAAGCGTTGGAATCAGAGCTATACGTCAAGTGATAGTGCATTGGCTTTGAGCACAAATGCTCAGTGCCCATACCTTGAGTTCAAGACCCAGAATCAGCACAAGAAGAGAAAAAAATGTCTGATGATTGTGTAATGTGTTTAAGACATGGACCAAGTGTAATGAGTAGGCCTGGAATAGTCAATATTCATTTCCAAGACTAGATTCCAGCATTGTCAACTTTAGATTCGATTTCTTTTTAGGAAATAACGTTACAGAAACTTTCCATGGAGGTTTAAATATGAAATTGTTGGTACCACAGAATCACTCAATTCTCTATCATTAGTTCAGTCCCTTCCTGCCTAGCTCAGCCATTGTGGAAGCCTTAACTTAAGCCCATCTCCAACCACAGGAAAGTGCTCCAATGGATGTGAGCTCATTATATTTTAGGAAGCTTCCTCAGAGACTTTTCCTTCTAAATTTTGTTTTCTGTCCGTGTAAGTAGCCATCTCTGAGAGCCGACAGCAGCAGTATGCTCCAGGGAGAGCTAGTTTTCTATTCTCAACCTGCCCACAACTGTCTGATTATAATGTGAACTTTCTAAGTTTTCAGAGGTCAGTAGAGGTCTTGGTTTAATGTTCTACAAGGATTATGTCAGTCAGCCAGGATAGAGAAAGTACAAGATAAATATTATGACTGCCAGCTGTCAAGTGTTGGCTTTTTAGGGTAGCCAAGTCTGCTGAGATTACTTCCTGTTCTTCTGCAGTGAGGTTTGCCGTTTCCTCCAGATATCCTGTCTCAGTCTCCCAAGTGCTGGTATTACAAGTGAGACTACATCATACCAGAGAAATTCACCTCTTGATATGGTTAATATATGCTAATGAAACCTTTGATACATTTTACAAAAATGATCCAAACATTTTTTTATACTATCTGACCTTACCTTTCTCTTCCAAAACAACTTATTTTTACCTGTTATTTTCCTTGTTTATTATTCCAAAATATGATGTGTTTGGAAAAATGGGCTAGAAATCAATCTAGGTTATTTTTCTATTTATGTAAGTTACATTTTATTATATATATATTTATATAATATATATATTTTTTTGTCAGTTGTGGGGTTTGAACTTAGCCTGGGTGCTGTCTCTCATCTCTTCAGCTCAAGGCAAGTACTCTACCACTTGAGCCACAGCTCCACTTCTGGTTTTCTAATGGTTTATTGGTGATGAGTCTCACAGACTTTCCTGCCTGGGCTGGCTTTGAACCGAGATACTCAGATCTCAGCCTCCTGAGTAGCTAGGATTATAGGTGTGAGCCACTGGCACCCAACTAATATATTTATAAAGTTACATTTCTTCACTTTCAGGTGTTGTCCAAAGGGGTTACAATTTTGTTTATGAATACCATGCATCTTGATAAACAACACCCTTTCCATCTTTCTCTCCCATCTCTCTCATCCTCACCCATTCCCTCACTTTTCCTAGTTTCATAGGATATGATGACATTCTCCTCCTTCAGTTTTCCTAGTTTTATAGGATATGACTGCATTCTCCTCCCCTTCCTCTCTTTATTCATTGATCTACACCTACAACTCAAGTACCCACTTTGTGGTATTCATCCAAAGCAATCTTTTAAGATTTATGAAGACATTTTGGCCTCATATATGGTATCTTCTAGAGAATATTTCATGGATACTTGAGGTCTGTTTGTTGTGGATTAAGGCCTCTGTTTCCTAATTTGCCTTCTGTCTTGTTTTTCTGTTGAAATCTTCTACCATGATTGTGTAAACTAACTAGAGATTTTTCTATTCCATCCTCTTAATTTCCTTTTTAATTTTTCCAGTGCTGGGGTTAAATTCAGAGTGTTGCATGTGGGAGACAATCTATTTAAAATTAGTTACTGGTTACTATTATAATTTTGTTCTTTGTTCTCTGTGTTTAATAACTTTTTATCCTTCAATCCTTACCCCCTATCTTGCTGTGTATTTTGTTGATATTTTCTAGGCCATTTTTTAATTTCTTTCTCATTGCCTATTGTGTATATTTGGTAGATATTTTCATTTTGGTCATTATGGCCAACTACAGGAAACATTCTATACTAACAGTATTTTAAATGGATTATTATTGTTATTTATTTATTTTTTTTGGGTCTGGTCATGGGGCCTGAACTTTGGGCCTAGGTGCTGTCCCTCAGCTCTTTAGCTCAAGGCTAGTGCTCTACCACTTGAGCCACAGAGCCACTTCCGGCTTTTTTCTTTTTGCTTAAGTGATGCTGAGGAATCGAACCCAGGGCCTCATGCATGCAAGACAAGCACTCTACCCCTGAGCCACCTTCCCAGCTCTATTATTATTATTATTATTATTATTATTGGTCAGTTTTGGGGCTTGAGCTCTGGGCCTGCGTGCCCAGCTGAAGTCCAGTGCTCTACCACTTGAGCCACAGTGCTACTTCCAGTTTTCTGGTGGTCATTTGGAGATAAGAATCTCATGGACTTTTCTGTGTGAGCTGGCTTTGAACCATTATTCTTAGATCTCAGCCTCCTGAGTAGCTGGGATTATAGGCATGAGCCACCGGTGCCTGGCTTTTAAATGGATTATTTCTTAACTTCAGTTGTTTCACCCTTCTTCTTTATGCCTATGATGTCCAAACTTGCATCTTTATTGTGTACTCATTAAAGAAACATATTTATTGCTTTTATTTTTTCACATTAAAAAATGTAGCTATTGCCAGGCACTGGTGGCTAACACCTGTAATCCTATCTACTTAGGAGGCTGATGTTTGAGGATGGTGGTTCTAAGACAGCCTAGGCAGGGAAGTCTGTGAGACTAATTAACCACCAAAAATGCAGAAGTGGGGTTGGTAATGGACAGTCAGACCAGCTGGGCGATTGTGGCTGCGCTCCGCGCGAGTAGAGCGGTGTGGCCGCGCGTGGGAGCCCCGCCGGCGCTGGGCTGCAGCCCGGGACCTGAGGCTCGGCCCTGCTTGTGATCCCTGACCCAGCTGCGCCGTGAGAGGGCCCGCGGCTGGGCAGTGAGGCCTCCTCGGGCCCGCCGCGCCCTCCATGAGAGTAGGGGCTCCGCGGAGCTTAAGGGAGGCCGGGGCGGGGCGGCGGGCGGAGTAGAGGCGATGGCGGTGGGCCGCTCACCCTTGCGGGTGGATGCTGCGCCGCGGCGATGGACGCCCTGGAGGAAGAGAGCATCGCGCTGTCCTTGTGAGTGACCGTGGCTGGAGGATGCGCCGCGGGCCTGGGCCTGTCCTCCGAGGGCGTGGGGCTTTGTCACCCCTACATCACAATCCCAGGCCGGCCCGGCGCCCTTGAGCGGCGAGGCGTGGCCCGCAGTCCGGGGACCCATCCCCTCCCCCCAACACGCTGCCCTTCCCACCCCCCCCCCCCCCCCCCCGCACCTGTCCCCCAACGACCTCCGACCCGAGCACTCTCCCATCCAGTTTCCCCGCGCCAGGTGTGGTGCGATCGCTAAAATTCGCTCTTCTGCCTCTGATGCAGAATTCGATGCTGTGGTCGGATGTCTAGAGGACATTATCATGGATGATGAGTTCCAGTCATTACAGAGAAACTTCATGGACAAGTATTACCAGGAGTTTGAAGACACCGAAGAGAATAAACTTACCTACACGCCCATTTTTAACGAATATATTTCTCTGGTAGAAAAATATATTGAAGAACAGCTGCTGGAGCGGATCCCTGGATTCAACATGGCCACTTTCACAACAACATTACAGCACCATAAAGATGAAGTAGCTGGTGACATATTTGACATATTTGACATATTTGACATGCTGATTTTCTGGCATTTAAAGAAATGTTTTTGGACTACAGAGCAGAAAAAGAAGGACGAGGATTAGACTTGAGCAGTGGCTTAGTGGTGATGTCCTTATGCAAATCATCTTCTACACCAGCCTCCCAGAACAATGTACATCACTAGGGCCCACCTCCAGGGAATGGGTGGACCATCTCGGATGATGTCACAAGCCTGGTAGGCTTAGAGACCTCAGTTATGCCCACAGAAATGGTCTCTGAAAGACTGCTGCTGTGTTGCCATTTATGTTAAGTATTGATGGGTCACAGACAACATGACCTGACCCTTCTGGACCATTTCTCCTAGAACACCTTCTTGTATTCAGTCACCCTCGTGCTTCTTTCCTTCCCCATGTAGACACCTCTCCTAGGTGCTTCTGAGCCAGACCCCTCTCCAGGGCACATGGAGTGTCAACAGCGTGAAATAACCCGCCATCATGAGCCCTTTGTCCCAGCAGACTTTGCACAAGTCAGTGTGTGCACAGCTCTGTCACATGGGTCAGTTTCAGTTCTGCATCCTCAGGGGTTTTGTCTGGGTCTACTCACCTTGCCAGATCCTCGTGCCAGCTGTCTGCCATAAGGTGTGTTGGCTGTCGGAACCAACTGAGAGGGACATCCTCTACCCAAAAACTACATCTGCAGTGCTTGTACCACTCTGCTGTTTGTTCTCATGTAGTCCCACTTTCTAGAAATCTCTTAGGCATTATTTTTGAAAAAAATATTTTTATAGATGAAAACTCAGGCTAGCCTGGTAGATATATATAGTCATGGAACTGTCATGATCCCCCAGTTAAGATCAAAGTATTCTCTGTGTTCTTTTGAGTTAGTTCTGTGAAGGCAAAGATGCTGTATGCACTGGTCCACCTGTTGTATTGGCTCCAGTGAACAGAGGCTAAGAGCTAGAAATAGAGTAGGAACTGCCCTGGTTTTGGAGCATGCTAAGTGTATGTGCAGGTTTGCTTAAAATCCTTTCTGCATAAACCAGTTTGGTGGGCTTTCTTGGGAGGAGGTAGAGAAGCAATTTTTTCTTCTGTCAAAAACCTATCTGAGAAGGTCTAGCTCAGCATAGAGTGGATGGGGGACAGCTTTGCTGGTCACCTGTCTGCCTTGGTTTAGTGCGGCATTTGGTAGACTATAGCTAGCCTGAAAGCAGTTCAATTCCTAATATGTACTTTCGACACTAAAACCCATCCTGGCTTTTCAGTGACTGTTGCAGTTTCAGAGGATGAGCTTTAAGCTATACTATGTGTTTTTCTGTAGTAGTTTGTTGCTACTTTTGTAACCTGAGTAAAATTTTGAGGTGTTTTGCAAGAAAAAAAATGCAGAAGTGGAGTTGTGGCTCAGTGGTAGAGCAATAGCCGTAAGTGCAAAAGCTCAGGGACAGCGCCCCAGGTCCTGAGTTCAAGCCCCAGGACTGGCACAAAAATGAAAAAAAGTGGAAAGCACATGAAAATTACATTATATTTAGTATTATTCATGTATTTGGTATCATTAGAGAGCTGTATGATTTATATGGTTTGAAAGAATCTGGCTTTTGTTATTACTAAAGAAACTTTACTAGCATTGAGTTTTTATCAATTAAAGTTTCCCAGATAATGCAGTGAGTGTAGATCTACTACTTTTCAGGAAGATTTTATGTTTACTGGGCATGCAGGTGTCAGCCTTTACAAAAATTAGAACTAATAGAGTCCCCCAATTTCCTCTTCTCAACCTGCCTGAACATAGTCTGATTGTAACTTGAACTTCCTAAAGTTTGTGAGGTCAGTTAAGGTCTTTGATTTATAGTTAACAAGGATTATGAGCCAGACAGTGTTAGGAAATGATCAGATAAATATTATCAATCTGTGTGTGTGTGTGTGTGTGTGTGTGTGTGTGTGTGTGTGTGTGTGTGTGTGTGTGTGTGTGTGTGCGTATGCGCGTGCGCAAGCATGACAGCCAGTCCTAGGGCATAAATTCAGTGCCCGATACTTTTTTTTCCCCTCAAGAGTAGTACTTGTGCTGGGAATGTGGCCTAGTGGTAGAGTGCCTACCTAGCACACATGAAGCCCTGAGTTGTTTCCTCAGTACCACAGACACAGAAAATGTGGGAAGTGGTGCTGAGGCTCAAGTAGTAGACCACTAGTCTTGAACTGAAGAGCTGAGGGACAGCGCCCAGGCCCAGAGTTCAAGCCCTATGACCAACAACAAAAAGAAAAAAAAAGAGTACTACTTAAGCTAAAACTCCATTTCTGTTGTGTGTGTGTGTGTGTGTGTGTGTGTGTGTGTGTGTGTGTGTGTGTGTGTGTGTGTGTGTGTGTGTGTGTGTGTGTGTGTGTGTGTGTGAGACTAATTGGAGATAAAGATCTCCTGGACTTTCCTGCCTAGTCTGGCTTTGAACCATGATCCTCAGATCTCAGCCTTCTGAGTAGCTAGGATTATAGGCATGAGGCACTTGTGTCCAGAATATGTTACATTTTTGACATGCAAGTAATTATCTTTTTAGGTTATCTTTTGCCTGATTATGATTATTTTTTCTTTTGCTACATTACTGTCAGAGGATTGAAAATGTCCGAGAAATGTTGGCATCTCTAGCAAATACCAGCATAGTCCCTTCCTGGAGTGTGCCAGCTCATATTTGTAATCTACCAAAGGTAGCTTGATTACAACATGAAGTTCTTGAACTTGATGTGGTCATTGAAGTTCTTTGTTTAATATTCAGTGAAGAATAAGCAAGGGAGACAGAGCCATAGAGGACAGAAGATTCCTGTTCTTATTTATGGCTTCTTGTACATGGCAAAGGATTCTAGCTGGCTGATTCCATCATCTGCCTTTTATCTGTCTTTTCTTTATCTGCATTGTTGGAGGTTTTTCCACTCCATGCAAACAATGTGAGTACCTAGAAGCTAAGGACATGAAGTTCTAAGAAGCAGACAGGGAAGCCACACATCAAAGCAGCATTCCATTGTCAAGTGTATTGCTGATGGATCTGGAGTTGGATACCAGGGTCTGAAACTCCATGATGACTGTCTCTCCATAGTACTGTTTCATTTGTCCATTTATTGCCTCCAGATTCAGAGGTGTTCTGATTTCTCCATTCCCACCCTCCATTCTCTGCCTTCTCCCATGCCCCCTTCTGGTTGTCAAAAGAGTAGTGGCTCAAGTTGGGCACTGGTGGCTCATACCTGTAATCCTCTACTACTCAGGAGGTTCAAAGTCAGCCCAAGCAGGAAGTCCATGAGACTCTTATTTCCACTTATCCACCAATAATAAAGAAGTAGAGCTGTGGCTCAAGAGATAGTGCACTAGCCTTGAGTAAAAAGCTCAGGCGTCACCAAAGCCCTGAGTCCAAGTTTCAGGAATAGTACAACACACACAAAAAGTGGCCATTACAAGTGGCTGGGAAGGTGGCTCAGTGGTAGAGAGCTTGCCTTGCATGCATGAAGCCCTGGGTTTGATTCCTCAGCACCACATAAGCAAAATGAAAAAAAGCCGGAAGTGGCGCTGTGGCTCAAGTGGTAGAGTGCTAGCCTTGAGCCGAAGAGCTGAGGGACAGCGCCCAGGCCCAGAGTTCAGGCCCCACGACCGGAACGCCCCCACCCCAAAAAAAGTGGCCACCACAGCTGAGATACAGACTCATCTAGATTCCAGTCAGTGTATGAATAGATAGACAGCTTATGCTATAAATATACAATAGAGTATTATTTATGTGCAAAGTGCTATTTGGTTGATAACAACAAAACGGATGGAACTGGAGGACACTGTTAAATGAAATATACAGAAAGATAAATTCTTCATGTTCTCTTTCACATGTGGATGCTAAAAAACGTGTAGCCAAGTGCTGGTGCTCAAAGTGCTAGTGGCTCATGCTTATAATCCTAGCTACTCAGAGTCTGAGATCTGAGGATCATGGTTCAAAGCCAAGGTGGGCAGGAAACTCCATGAGACTCTTCAATAAACTACCAGAAAAAAGCCAGAATGGAACTGTGGCCCAAGTGGTAGAGCACTAGCTTGGGTAGCTGAGGATTATAGGTATGAGCCACCAGTGCCTAACTGGAGGCACTCTGTTGACACCCAGAACGATGCCAAACAGTATTTGCTGGAAGATGGAAAGTCGGATAGGAGGCTGGAAACAATACCAAACCCCCACAATGTACAAAACACCCTTAGCATAAGCTCTGGAGTCCTATAACATAATGGGCAATCAGAGGCCACAGTTACCTGCTGTATATGTCATAAATAATGGACATTTTGATGGGTCAAAACTCTGGATAACCAAGAATTGATTTCTAATATCTCTTCTGCCTGTGCAACGCTACGTATCAACTTACAGCTGTTTATGGAAGACTGATTTTGCAATGACTGACATGCACATCCTTGGAGCCCTGTCTACTCAGCACTTAACGAAACAGCATTATACAGCAACAGGTACGGGAGAAAAATTACTGAAAGCATGATTTCTTCCTGTGCCAATTGTCTCGCACACATGATGGTGTCCTGGGCTGTCTTTTTTCCTCTCCTTTCTTACTTTTCTGGTTGTTAACTGGAGCTAAGAGTCTCACCAACTTTCCTTCCCAGGCTGGCTTTGAAGTGCCATCCTCAGGTCTCAGCCTCTCCTTAGTAGCAGGGATTCCAGGCATGTGCCACTGGTGCCTGGCTCACCTCAGTTTGAGCTGGTTCTCAACAGGCTGGTTCCCCCTGAAGTGACAATCCAGTCCCTTCCCTAATTGCTGTGGCTCTCTGATAACAAGTTCAATGGAAAATTTCAGCATTTACCTAATGGGAATAAACCTTATTTGCCTCTTCTCCCATTTACCCCATACCTAGTATGACAGCACTCATTGCTGGGTCCTTTGGCTCCTGTAACAAGTTACATTAAATGACAGGAATTTATTTTGAGCATCAATGGGTCAAGACACAGATGATGAATCTTTATGGGTCAAAGTAAAATATTAGCATCTTTTTAGGATGGGCCACGTGAGCATCTTCTAGCCAATGAGGTTAAAGGAAAGTCAGCCAAGGATCCTGAGTAATGTTTCCTTTCACCATAAGAAATACCGCTGGGAAAATTCCTTGTCTTCTCACCTTCCCTTTCTATGTCTTCACATTTTTGTGTGAAGATGTAATGCTCAGAGCTACAGCAGCCATATTGCAAGTATGAGGAAAACAGGGGCTGGTGATTCTGTCTTTCTCCAAAAGCCAAGATAGACCCAAACTAACCTGTAGTGGGCTTGAGACCTACATGATTAAAAAACAAAAATCTTTGTAGAGATGAAAGTAGCCAGCTTAGTGTCTGACTCTTGGCAGTCATTCTATAAATAGTCATTTTATGTCAATGTTCAATCAGCATCTCAGAGAGGACAAAGTTACAGAGTAACACCAAATTGCACAATATAGTTTGTAGTTTCTTTTTATCATCAAGAGACATATGAGTTCAAGTTATTTTGCTGAAAATGTGGTCAAGTTTGGGAGCTGGTTCAGTGTGGACTGCTGGCCTTTTATGGTCTATTGAACCAACTATGTCACCACATGTGGTCAGGGTGGCAGCCTTCATAAATGTGTCAGAACTTAATTTCCTGGACTCAAGTTCGGGCTCAGCTTGTAGGAACACCCACACATTTGGGAATACCAAACCCTACATTCTCTGATGCCCTTAGGATCTTGAAGTTCTCTCCCTCCCCCCTCCAGCCCAAGCCCAAAAGTTCTTCCCTCTTTCTTTTCATCTAGGGTGAGATTCATTTTAAAATATATGATAAAAGGAAGAAGGAGCCAGGCGCCAGTGGCTCATGCCTGTAATCCTAGCTACTCAGGAGACTGAGATCTGAGGATCGCAGTTCAAAGCCAGCCCAGGCAGGAAAGTCTGTGAGACTCTTATCTCCAATAAACTAATAAAAAAAACTGGAAGTACTGCTGTGTTGTAA
The DNA here is from genome assembly GCF_024711535.1 of Dipodomys merriami. Taxonomy (NCBI): domain Eukaryota; kingdom Metazoa; phylum Chordata; class Mammalia; order Rodentia; family Heteromyidae; genus Dipodomys; species Dipodomys merriami. The sequence goes on from NW_027203604.1 coordinate 19,150,345, forward strand.
GTGGTAGGGTTCTGTCCTTGAGATGAGCTCAAGAACAACTCCCAAGCCCAGAGTTCAAGCCCCACAAAAACAAAAAACCAAAAAGGAAGAAGGCTCTCAATGCATTTAGTGAACTATTTCATGCACATAATAAAAGTCTCAGACTTGTCAGAGAGCCACCAGTGTCCTAATTTACCCTCAGGCCAACCATGCTCTCCACCCTCTAGGCATTGGGGTTTCTTTCTCTTACCAAGAACAAGTTGTATTCTGTTTCAAGGCCTTTGCCTAGCAAATTCTGCCATAGTTAAATCTCTTCCCCTGACTGATGATAGAATAGATGCCTTTGTTTTTTGTGAAACTGGGGATTTGAAAGTAGATCCTTATCACTTATTAAGCAGGAGTTCTACTAATTAAGCAATACCTCTAGCCTGTATTGGACCGGTTATTTATTTATTTATTTATTTATTTTTATTTTTTATTTTTGTTGGTCATGGGTCTTGAATTCTGGGCCTGGGCCCTGTCCCTCAGCTCTTCAGCTCAAGGCTAGCATTCTCCACTTGAGCCACAGCACCACTTCCAGTTTTCTGAGTTTATTGGAGATAAAGTATCTCATGGCCTTTCCTGCCCAGGCTGGCTTTGAACCATGATCCTCAGATCTCAGCCTCCTGAGTAGCTAGGATTATGTGGGTGAGCCACTGGCACTTGGCAGTTTATTTATTTATTTGTCAATTGTGGGGCTTGAACTCAGGGCCTGGGCAATGTCTTTGAGCTCTTTTGCTCAAGGGTAATGCCCTAACACTTTGAGCCACAGCTCCACTTCTGGTCTTCTAGTGGTTCATTGGAGATAAGAGTCTTGTGGACTTTCTTGCCTGGGCTAGTTTGTAACCTCAATTCTCATATCTCAGTCTTCTGAGTTGCTAGGTAGCATGAGTCACTGGTGTCTGGCTCTCTCTTTCTTTCTGTTGATACCAGTTATGCGGATGAGGAATTTAATAAAGGGTTAAAAGCTATTGTCTTTGTGGCTACATTGTGTACTATACTATCACTACAGTGGGTATGTTCTAGAAGCTTCATAGAGTAATATTAATAATCCCCTGTTCATGTGTGTGTGAGCACACGTGTGTGTATGTGTGCTCGTCTGTGCCTGTGTGTGTGTGTGTGTGTGTGTGTGTGTGTGTGCGTGTGTGTGTGTGTGTGCTGCTATTAGGACTTAAACTCAGGACCTCATACTCATTGTTGACTTTTTTCACTCAAAGCTGGTGTTCTATCACCTGACTTAGACCTCCACTTCTGGCTCTTTGTTGGTTAATGGGAAACAAGAGTCCATCAAATTCATCTTCCTAAGCTGCTTTTGATCCTCAGATCTCAGATGTGAGCCCCCAGCATCCAGTCAGCAGGAGAAGAAGTATTAATCTCTCCTCTATAATGTATTTTGTTGTGATAACATATTAGCCATGGGACTGGGAAGGTGGCTCAGTGGTAGAGTGCTTGCCTTGCATGCTTGAGGCCCTGGGTTCCAGCTTGCCTTGCGTGCTTGAGGCCCTGGGTTTGATTCCTCAGCACCACATAAGCAGAAAAAGCTGGAAGTGGCACTGTGGATCAAACAGTAGACTGCTAGCCTTGAGCTGAATTGCTGAGGAGCATTACCCAGACTCAGAATTCAAGCCCCTGAATGCCAAAAACTAAAGAAACCAAAACATTAGCCACTATTAGTGAACACAGTTTCTACTCTTGGTAACAGGAAGGCAGTATCTCACAATCCTGCTTGGCAGTGCCCAGTCAGACCAGTGAATGGTGGCAGGAATAGCATCAGAATTCCCTAAACATTCATCTTTTTTTTTTTTTTTAAAGGGATTGATCCTCCAGCTTCCAGGCTCTATCTTTTGTTGATATTCAAGGTTGATGCGATTTCCTCCTGTCCCTGAAGAGTATGATGGTGTAGAAAAGGAGCTGTGTGGCTTCCACTATACTCTGGGTATCATATCTAAACATGACATATGTAAACTTGTCACTGAATCGAGAATGAAAAATGTGTGTGTGTGTGTGTGTGTGTGTGTGTGTGTGTGTGTGTGTGTGTGTGTGTGTGTGTGTGTGTGCGCCTTTTAAATTTCTTAAGCATAGCTATGGGTTTTATTTGGTGATTTGTGGAGATGGCCATCACCGAAGAGTAACAAGTATGATGGTAGAGATGTCAGGCTGCTCAATGGGTCCCCAAAGGAAGAAACTCAAGCAGGAGTGACAGTTATGAAGGAATTCATATAATTCTGAGGGGTGGCATGGAACACCCAAAGGGGATTTACAGGCCAGCAGTATGGGAAGAATTGGCAAAGACAAGATGAGACCAAGCTTTTGCGGAGTGCCAATGTCCTATTGTGAAGATTTTGGGGCGTTTTTTGCCAAATAGCCCCCATGTCACTAGGTTTCAAGGTTCATGGTGTGAGTTAGGTAGATAACATGGCTGGGAAAGAATTTTCCTGTGGGCTTTGATGGCTCCCAGATTCCCAGTCTCACCTCTGTCCCTTGAACTCTCCTGTGTGGCTCTTTCTCTCTTCTCATTTTCTCCACTCTTAGATCTCTACTCCCTATGTGGAATCAATGATTTCAGCGCCTTCTATTTTCTTTTTTTTTGGGTCCAGTCGTGGGTTCTGAACTCTGGGCCTCGGCGCAGTCCCTCAGCTCTTCAGCTCGAGGCTAATGCTCTACCACTTGAGCCACAGCGCCACTTCCAGCTTTTTTCTTTTTGCTTATGTGGTGCTGAGGAATCGAACCCAGGGCCTCATGCATGCAAGGCAAGCACTCTACGACTGAGCCACCTTCCCAGCCATTCAGCTCCTTCTAATATGTGCTCATAAATGTATGATGTCACTGTTAATTAAAAGCCAAAACTGCTGTATATAAAACATGTATTTAACATATACTTCTGGGGGAAAAGACTAAGAGATATAGAATGCAGAACTGAAAAACCCTTAAACTCACGTGTTTTCTTTTTTTTCTCTGAAAGTATAAATGTTTATTTTACCTTCATTTGGTTTTTAAAAAATTATTGTTATTATAAAGGTGATATACAGAGGGGTTACAGTTATATAGGTCAGGTAACGAGTATATTTCTTTTTGGACAGTGTCACCCCTTTCCTCACACTCTCCCCATTTAGTTTTAAGGTAAGACTCTTCCATAGAATTATGCACAATATCTTTTTCTCTACTTTGTTCTACTCACTTTCAAGAGCTTGTGTAGGGGTCTGGGAAGGTGACTGAGTGGTAGAGCACTTGCCTTGCATGCATGAGGCCCTGGGTTTGATTCCTCAGCACCACATAAGCAGAAAAAGCCAGAAGTGGCGCTGTGGCTCAAGTAGTAGAGCGCTAGCCTTGAGCTGAAGAGCTGAGGAACAGCGCCCAGGCCCAGAGTTCAGGCCCACAACTGGCAAAAAAACAAAAGAAAACAAAAGAAAACAAAAAGAACTTGTGTAGGGCTGGGTGCTGGTGGCTCATGCCTATAATCTTAGCTGCTCAGGAAGCTGAGATCTGAGGATTGTGGTTCAAAGCCAGCCTGGACAGGAAAATCCATGAGCCTCTTTTCTCCAATTAACCACCAGAAAACTGGAAGTGGTAGAGCACTAGCCTTGAGCAAAAGAGCTCAGGGACAGTATGCAAGCCTTGAGTTCAAGCAAAACAATTGACAAAAAAGTTCATGGGAAATAACAGACCATTGTCATGGATGCACCACTGAGGCGTAAGAAAAATTCCAATATAATTTATGGACAGTGTCTTTGAAGAACTGTTTTGCATTTAGATACCCCTCTGATTGAGCCATATTACCTGTCGTTTTGTGCACTCTAGTGGCTCCTGTGTTTGAGTCCCTCACTTGAACTACGAGCTAATGTTGGGTCTTACAGTATGGGGCCTGTGGAGGTTGTAACATCAGGACCAAAGGCTGTCATTCTTAGGCACAACCCCAGCTGCTGAATCTGCTGAGGTTTATCAGCTGTTGCCTCAACCCATGTTTTATGACTTTTTTTAATCATAGCATGGAGATATCTATTTTTAATAACATTTAAAGATGCATTTATTAATGCTATTTATATCATGAGAAAGAGAATCACAGGACATCACCAACACCACTGCAGTCCCATTTCCCCCTTGTACCTGTGTGTTCCTGTTGCTCTAATAAATTCTTGAATTTTCCTTTGAGGTACTGGGGTTTTGAACTCAGGAGCTGGCATGATACGACCAAGCTACATCTCCAGCAATTCTCATGTCTTAGTCAGTATGCATCAGTTATTTGTTCTGTTTTGTTTTGTTTGTGCCTGTCTTGGAGCTTGAACTTGGGGCCTGAGCACTGTCCCTGGGCTTTTTTGCTCAAGGCTAGTGCTCTTAATACTTGAGCCACAGCTGCACGCCTGTCTTTTTGGTGGTTCTTTGGAGATAAGACTCTCACAGACTTATCTGTCTGGGCTGGTTTTGAATCCAGATCCACAGATCTCAGCCTCCTGAATAGCTAGGATTACAGGTGTGAGCCACCAGGGTGTGGCTAGTGTTCATCAGTTTTATTATCTTTCATTTGTGTGTACCTGTACATAAATTCATCACATGCACACGCTTATGCTATGATATACACTAGCTAAGTTACAAAGCTGTTCCTTCATTGTAGGCTCTTGTTTTGTCTGCCTTCATCTGTTTGTTTAATTGTTCACATATGCATTATTATGTCAACATTATGCAGAGCAACTCCTCTCACTTTACTTACTTTTTTCTGAAGAATTTCTTCTATTCTTGTTCCTTTGCTTTCTCCTTCAGATGAGAAATAACCTTGTTTGTGTCTACAAAAATGTCCCTACATATTGGTGAGGATTGCATGGAAACCACAGGTCAATTTGCAGAAAAATCAGCACTCACTCTGCTGTGCATCAAGAGATCAAAAACTGTGAAAGCCCTGGGAATTTACAATGAATCAGTTAAGGATAGGTGAAGAAATGATAAAAGAAGGAAGAGGGGCAGCGGGTCGCTGGTGGAATGAGAAAGCGTAAGAAAAAATAGTGTGCAAAGAACACAGTAGAATTGTGAAGAATGGTAACATAATCAGAGAAAACTTTTAAAAAGATAAAAATAGTAGTAAATGTACTTCAAATAAAATAAATATCAAAATATTCCAAAAAGAAGGAACATCAGCATGTGTTCCTTGGCGAGCAGCAGAGCATATTCCAGCTGTGCTGTGTCCCTGCAGAATGCGTGTGCTAGCTGTGCAATATCTCTGCAGGAGGTGTGCTTCAGCTGTGCTATGTTCATATACCAGCAGTGTTCCAGCTGTGCCAGCCACTGCAGGAGGTGTGCTCCAGATGGGCCGAGTCCCTGCGGAAGGCATGTCCCAGCTTTACCATGTTCCTGCAGCATGTGTGTTCCAGAGGTGCTGTGTCCACGAAGCAGGTGTGTTCCAGCTGTGGTGTGTCCGTACTGCAGGTATGTCCCAGATGTACTGTGCCCACGCAGCAGGCATGTTGCAGCTGTGCCATGTCCATGCAGCGGGCATGTTCCAGATGGGCCATGTTCATGAAGGTGTGTTCCACCTATGCCATGTCCCACAGCAGGTGTGCTCCTTCAACTTCTGGCCCTCAATGTGCCCTGTTGTGGCTCTCTAGGCAATCATTCTGGGTACTTCTGGCCCTGGGATTGCATGCGATTCCTCTGGGTTCAATCTGGGTAAACTGGCTGATGGTTGGCTGAGGCTCTAAGGCAGGGATAGTGGTTGGAGGGCCTGTGAGAGGCAGCAACTCTCCAGATAATGGCTTAGGGACCCATGGCAGTGATTCTGGTGGGTGTAAGGCCACCCCATGGATGCGCTAGAGTGGGTGGAGGCTAGGTAGAGTAATCTCTCATGCACAGCTAGTGCTGAGTCCTGTTCCATGGCTTGCCATGCTGAGGATCTCTGGATCATCACAGTGAGGCTGGCCATTCTCCCCTACAGGACCATCAGTCCCTGGTGTTTTGTTTGTGCTGCTCTCTTGGAGCCCCTGGCCCATCCCACACCATCACTATGCCAAGGCTGGGGCTGTGTAGGGACAATACCCTCCCAACACCGCTCAGCAGTGACAGCCCCTCCCGCTTCTCACTTGAGGGGGCTCAAAGCTTGGGACTCTACCCTAGGGAAATGTGTTCTTTGTTCCTTTTATAGCTCTAAAGTTATAAGCTTCTGATTTTTTCCAATCTATATTCTTTTTCTTAAATATTGTTATTGTTATCATTGTTATTAAGATGCTGTCCAGAAGGGTTACTGTTTCGCAAGTCAGGTGATGAGAACATTTCTTTTTTTTATTGCTATTATAAAGGTGGTATACAGAAAGAGTACAGTTACCTAAGTCAGATAACAAATACATTTCTTTTTGGACAATCTCACCCCTTTCCTTGCTCTCTCCCAGTTTTTCCTCCCGTCCTCACCCACAAGTGGTATAGTTCATTTTTAACATAGTGTCTAATGAGTACGACTGCTGCATTTGTTCACCTTTTGTCTCTCCATTTCTGTACCTCCCTTATACTCCCAAGGTAAATGGACAAATAAGACAGAAAAGAAAAATAGTAGCAAAGAAAAGAAACCTCTTTTTTTCCATTTCCTGGAGTTAATTTGATAAATATTATTTTATATGATCAGAGACATATAGACATTACACCTTTGTGTTCCTCTCCTAAGAGTATCCTCTTTTGATCTCGGTGTGAATGCCTAGAGTCCTGTACATTTTATCCTGTTCCTGTGTATTTTAGGTCTAGCTTCCACATATGAGAGAAAAACATGCACCATTTGTCTATGTTTGGCTTACTTCACTTGATATGATCAGCCTGGATTTTGCTAGATGGTGTCTCATAATTTTTTTTTCTGCCCAGGCTAGCTTGAAACCATGATCCTCTGGATCTCAGCTTCCTTGGTAGACATGGTTATCTGCTGGCACCCAAATAGGTAACTGAGGTTTCATTTCAGATTTGGATGTTCAGGAATATATTGGCATCTTCAGACTTAAACTGTTCTTTTAGTTCATCATGTGTTTTTCCCCAATTTACAATTCAATATTTATTTTTGATGTTTACTTGGTTAATATTTTCTACCCTGTGAAAGGTTGTAGTTCATGAGGTCAAGGATTCAGACTCTCCCATGTTTAGTGCTAAACACGTATTGTGAACATGGCAGGCATGTAGCCAAATCTCATCCAATACTAAGAGAGGTTGTATCTGCACTTGACATTCTCCATGGCACCCCTAAATGTGAAACTCATAAGAACTGTGTCTTCCTGTCCTCCAGCCACCAAAATGGGAACCTAAAATTGGCCAGATCAGGTTTCACCCAACTGTGAAGAACGGGCACCTAGCTAAAGGAAAGAATCTTGTTTTCATTTTCCTGGAGCAATTAGAGTTGTGACTTGTGAAATTTGAGTCTAGTATGTCGAATAGTGCTTTCTCTCTCTCTTATTCTCTCTCTCTCTCTCTCTCTCTCTCTCTCTCTCTCTCTCTCTCTCTCTCACATGCACACACACTGTATACAATTTATTCATTCAGTGGAAATCAAGCAATTCATTCATTCAGTGGAAATCAAGACAGGTTTCCTATGAGAAGGACTGTTTGAGTGACCAGCACAAATCCTTGACACTGTGAGAGCATGGATCAATAATCCCATTAGCTGAAAAGCTGAGTCTAATGTTTTCTGTGTGTTATCTGAAACTGACCTTTCACCTTTTGTTAAAGAGACAGGAAAATAGTGTCCACTTGAGCTGTATGTTTCTAATACCTGCATGATTAGTACTTGAATATGCTTGAATGATCTCATCTGTGTGTATCTGAAACCCAGCATTTTATCTGATTGTTACTCATCTGTGTACTTGATATAGAATCGATCTTTAAAACTACACCATGTCCAGATTGGAGAACATTGCTCTGTTGGTAGAGCAGTAGCCAATGAGTGAACATGTCAGGTACTGAGTTTGAATTCCAGTCTCATACCAAAATCAAAAGAATATGCAATGCATTCAATGAGCATACAGGCCAGTGAGAGAACAGATGCTATTAGAACATTCTACTGGCAAACACTAAATTCCTGAACATGTGCAGTGCAGCTCTTCATATGCCAGTCTTGGCATGTTCATAGTCCTTATCTTATATAGAGTTAAATTCACAAAGGATTTCTCTCCCTTTATTGTCCTTTCTATAGGAAGACCTTTTGTGTTGGTTAAGGAATAGAGCAGGTTCTGTTTGTTTTGGTATAAAAATTTTATTCTTAATTATATATATATATATATATATATATATATATATATATATATATATATATCTACCTTATTTCTTGCCTTGTTTTTGTCATTCATGGGGCTTGATCTCAGGGCGTGGGTGTTGATTTTGGGCTCTATTGCTCATGGCTAATGCTCTACCACTTTGAGCCACAGCTTCACTTTTAGCTTTCTGCTGACAATTGGAGATAAGAGTCTCACAGCCTTTATTACTCAGGCTGTCTTCAAACCAGGCACCTCAGATCTCAGCCTCCTGAGCAACTAGGATTACAGGCATGAGCCACCAGTATGGGGCCGAAAATTTACTCTTTTCCTAGGTATTTTTCAATTCAGTACATGAACAATAGAGCAAAAATCTCAACCACAACAAATTGTGTGTTAGTTATTAGGGTTTTTTTTTTTTTTTGTCCGTCTTGGGGCTTGAACTCTGGGCCTGGGCGCTGTCCCTTAGCTCTTCAGCTCAAGGCGAGCACTCTACCACTTGAGCTACAGCGCCACTTCTGTTTTTCTGGTGGTTTAATGGAGATAGGAGTCTCACGGTCTCTCCTGCCCTGGCTGGCTTTGAACCTCGATCCTAGATCTCAGCCTCCTGAGTAGCTAGGATTATAGGCGTAAGCCACCAGCGCCCGGCTAGTTTTTAACTTTTCTATTTTAGTATTTTTTAAGGTAAGTTTTTTATTGTGAAAATACTGTACAGAAGGGTTACAGTTACATGAGCAAGGTAATGAGTACATTTCTTACCAAGCATTGTTTCCTCCTCCTTTGTTTTTCCCCTACCATCCCTTCCCTCCTTATAAAGTTAATTTTTCAACATAGTATCTTCTACATCTCATTGTTGCAATGGGTCAAACTATATCCCTATGTAAACATTTTGGTTTTTCCCTTCCCCTCCCCAAATTATACCAACATCAAATACAGTGAAAACAGGGATTATACCATGGGGGAGGAACATACAAAGCAACTAATAAATCACATGGTATCTTATAAATACATTAGAAACAATAGCAAGAAAGAAAAAACCACTTGTGTCCCTATCTTGAGGTTCATTTTGCTTAACTCCATCTTATCTGGTCATATAATACACATATGTATATTGACCTTTTCTACTTGTCCCAGACATATACTAGTTATTGCAAATAAGGGATACCATGGGCCCTATGTTTCTTTGGGCCTGGCTTACTTCACTGAATATAATTTTTTCGAAGACTTTACATTTCCTAACAAATGGGGCAATGTCATTCTTTTTGATGGAGGTATATAATTCACACACACACACACACACACATATATATATATATATATATATATATATATATATATATATATATATCACATTTTCTTGATCCATTCATCTACTAAGAGGCATCTGGGTTGGTTCCATATCTTAGCTATGGTAAATAATGCTGCAATAAACATAGTTGTGCTGGTAGCTTTTGTATGGACTTGTTTGTGATCCTTCGGGTAAATGCCCAAAAGTGGGATTGCTGGGTAATAGGGGAATTCTATGTGGAGTCTTTTGAGGAACCTCCATACTACTTTCCAACGTGGTTGAACAAGTTTACACTCCCATCCACAATGCAGTAGGGTTCCCTTCTGTCCACATCCCCTCCAGCATCTGTTGTTATTAGAGTTCTTGATTATAGATATTCTAACTGGAGTGAGGTGGTATCTCAATGTTATTTTGATTTGCATTACTTGTATGGCTAGAGCGGTTGAGCATTTCTTTATGCATCTATTGGCCATTTCCTCTTCAGAGAAGTTTCTCTGAAAAGGAGTTGGGGATTTATTGGGCAGTTGTTTCTTTGAGTATTTGTTGTTGGGCGATTTAATTTTTTGAGTTCCAAGTATATTTTAGATATGAGACATTGTCTGTTGTATGGCTAGTGAAGATCTTCTCCCTATCCATGGGCTTTCTATTATCTTGCTAGCTATGTCTTTTGCCATGCAGAAGCTCTGCAGCTTCATGCACTCCCATTTGTCCAACCTTTCTTTGATTTGCTGTGTTTCTGGGTGTCTATTAAGAAAATTTCGGCCTGTGCCAAGGAGACCTAGGGTTTCTCCTATTCCGTCCTGTAATGTTTTCAGGGTGTCTGCTTTGACTCAGAGGTCTTTGATTCATTTGGAGTTGATTCTGGTGCAGGTAATATATCAGAATCTAGCTTTAGTTTTCTATAGGTGATTAACCAATTTTGCCAGCACCATTTACTGAAGAGGCTGTCTTTCTTCCATTCTTTTTTTTTTTTTTAGCTCCCTTATTGAAGATTAGGTGGCTATAGGTCTGGGTTTTCAATTCTATTCCATTGGTCCTGAGGTCTCTTCTTGTGCCAGTACCAACCTGTTTTGATTACTATGGCTTTGCAGTAGAGTTTGAAATTTGGTATTGATATTCCTCCAGCACTGTTCTTTTTGTTAAGGATCCATTTTGCTATTCAGGGTCTTTTATTGTTCCACATGAATTTTTGAAGTGCCTCTTCTATTTCTTTGAAGAATGAGGTTGGAATATTGATAGGTATCACATTGAATGTGTAGATATCCTTGGGAAGTATTGCCATTTTCACTATGTTGATTCTTCCAATCTAGGAGCATGGGAGGTTTTTCCACTTTCTAAGTTCTGCTTTGATTTCCCTTTTCAAGTTTTTCAAGTTTTCATCATAGAGGTCCTTCACTTCTTTGGTTAATTCCTAGGTATTTAATTTTTTTGTGGGGCTATTACAAATGGAGTCGCTTTCCTGATTTCAGCTGCACTCTTCTTCTTATTGTTGGCATACAGAAAAGCCATTGATTTTTGAGGGTTAACTTTATACCCTGCTACTTTGCCAAAATTTCGAATTAGCTTGAGTAATTTGGGAGTTGAGTCTATGGGATTCTTTTTTTTTTTTGTCAGTCGTGGGGCCTGAACTCTGTCCCTCAACTCAAAGCTCACGGATAGCGCTGTGCCAGGTGAGCCATAGCGCCACTTCCAGCTTTTTCTGCTTATGTGGTGCTGAGGAATCAAACCCAGGGCCTTACGCATGCAAGGCAAGCACTCTACCACTGAGCCACCTTCCCAGCCCTCATGGGATTCTTTACATACAAGATCATGTCATCTGCAAAGAGGGAGAGTTTTACTTCATCTTTCCCTATTTGGATCCCCTTTATGTCTGCATCTTGTCTTACTGCTGTAGCTAGGCATTCTAATACTAAATTGAAGTTAAGTGGAGAGAGTGTACATACTTGTCTTGTTCCTGAGTTTAGAGGAAATGGCTTTAGTTTTTCACCATTAAGTATAATGCTGGCTGTAGGTTTGTCATATTGTATTGTATTGAGGAATGTTCCATGGATTCCTAATTTTTCCAGAGTCTTCATCATAAAGGGGTGTTGGATCTTGTCAAATGCTTTTCCGCATCTATTGGGATAACCATGTGGTTCTTATCCTTGCTCTTGTTGATGTAATGAATTATATTAATTGATTTGCGTATATTGAACCAGCTTTACATCCCTGAAATGAATCCTGTTTGATCGTGGTATATAATTTTTTTGGATGAATTGTTGAAGTTGATTGGCCAAAATTTTGTTGAGAAGTATTGCATCAATGTTCATCAGAGAAATGGGTGTATAGTTCTCTTTCTTTGATGAGTCCCTGCTTGGTTTTGTGATGAGAGTTATGATGGCTTCATAGAAAGAGTTTGGTAGTGAACTTTGTCTTTCAATTTCATGGAAGAGTTGGAGGAGTATTGGTGTGAGTTCTGCTTTGAAGGCATTGTAGAATTCCGCTGTAAATCCATCTGCTCCTAGGCTTTTCTTAGAAGGGAGGTCTCTTATTGCTGTTTCTACTTCAATACTTGATATGAGCCTGTTAAGTTAGTTTAACTTCCTATTTTAGTCTTAAGGAATACCAAGCCCATCTTTGTTGGTTTAAAATCTCAACTAGTTTGACCATGGTGTAGAGATGAGTAGAATGGCAAAAATGTCATATTAGCTTTCATCAGCAGCCAAATATGTGTTTTGGAAGAAGATGATGTAATTTTAGTTCCTCAGAGATTCTGTAGCTTAAAAAAAGTTATACTGGAAACTGGTGGATGATACTTAGAGGGCTGAGACCTGAGGATCATGGTTCAAAGCCAGCCCAGGCAGGAAAGTCCATGATACGCTTATCTCCATTTAACCACCAGAAAACCAGATGTGGTTCAAAGTGGTAGAGTGGTAGCTTTGAGCAAAAGAGCTTAGTAACAGTGCTCAGGCCCTCAGTTTAAGCCCCACATCGGACAAAAAATAATGTTGTATATAGGAAAATCATGGGGTTTGGGTGAATTCATTAAGCCATCAATAGCAACCAATAATGTAGTATTCTCCTGTTTGAAGTATGGTAGTATCCAATATAATGTATTTCCTTGTCTACTGCTCTGATGGAGTAAGTGGAGGTGAATGTCTTACATGCCAGTACCCTTTCTATTCGTATGATTTAGATTCTCTCTATTCTTCCTGCTGAGAGAAAATGTTGCCCTTCATTGTGGGAAACGTGTTGGAACTTCTGGAGGATCCTTTGAAGGAGGAATCAGAATTTCAACTCAAGGTGCAGCTGCAGGCCTAAATCCCACTATTCCTGCAAGTAGCATCTATCAAGGAAGTATCTAAGCCCAGATGAAAAGTTTTCTATTTCTTTTGTGTTTTAGGAACTTTGAGGCCTTATCTGTCACCTGATCCTTTATTGCTCAAGACATAGTATAGGTAATTAAGTAATGATCCAGTATTATTCTTACACAACTAGTTGTGACATCTCTCCCATCAAGAACCTGGGGGGTGGCGAAGGGTGGGAGCTAGAATAATTGCTCTTTCTAGCTATTCCCTTTTGTTTTTGTTTGGGACCAGGACTTGAACTTAGTATTTGATGCTTTTGCTCATTGGCTGGCACTCTACCATATGAACCATGCCTCCAACCATAGCTCCTGAGGGCTTGCTTTCTACCTATGAAAACTTACCCATTCTTCAAAGAACAAACTTTGTAAGCAGAACTGATTCTTAAACACCTGTGGGTTTCATTTATTTGGTTGCAGTTTCAAGTATGTTGGAATAAGAGCCATCTTGGATATAAGAGCTTAGATGACCGAGTGCCTGCACTTGACTTTCTGCCAGGCAATTTGTAACCTTTGGCCCTAATGATAACAGTGATTGCATTTATTTACTGGTACATTTATAAAATGTGAATTCAAAGTTCAAAGTTTACACATCCATGATTCCTTGTCCATTGCCCTAACTGGGAGAGGATGATTATCTGACTCACATGCCAGTGGGGTATATACACAGTAATTTTTCTATTGGCTGTGCCATCAGCCCCACTTTCTCTCCCAGCCATAAAAGGCAGGAGCCTCAGATCGGAAGCCAGCACAATCCAGGGCTGAAAGGAAAAGTTAGAGGAGAGAATTACTGGCTGAGAGTGACCATGGACTTGATCCCAAACTTTTCCATAGAAACCTGGATCCTCCTGGCTACCAGCTTGGTGCTGCTTTATCTGTGAGTAATTAATTGTCTGAACTCTGCTTCTCCTACCACCCCATAACCTAGGATTCAGGATGAGGATTATTATGGTCTGTTGATTGGGAATATCTAAAAGAAAAACAAATGGGACAATTGCTCAAGAGGGAGATTTAACCAACACCTTACGAGATTATCCTGTAGAGATCCAAGGAGAGAATTAATAAATATTTCTCTTTCATGGAACTCTTAAATCTGTCTCTGTCTCTGTCTCTCTGTCTCTGTCTCTATGTCTCAGTCTCTCTCTCTGTGTGTGCTAGTGCCATTGCTTGGAAATGATCTCTGAGTTGATTGTTGGGTCTCGTTTAAGGCTCAAATTCAGCAGAAGCAGAATATGAACTGATCACCCTTGGAGCGACCTCACGATACTTGGGGTGGAAGGTCTCTATTGTTTGTTTTGGTGCTGGACTTGGGGCTTTAACACATGGCCTATGGGTTGTCCCAGGGCTTTTTTGCTTAAGGTTCTCACTCTACCACTTGAGCCACAGGTCCAATTCTGGATATCTATGGTGGCTAATTGGAGAGTAGAGTCTCACAGCCAGGTGCTGGTGGCTCACGCTTGAAATCCTAGCTACTCCAGAGGCTGCGATCTGAGGATCATGGTTCAAAGCCAGCCTGGACAGGAAAGGTTGTGAGACTTACCTCCAATTAACGAGTATAAAACTGGAAGTGGTGCTGTGGCTCAAAGCATCAGCCTTGAGCAGAAAGAGCTCAGGGACAGTACCCAGTTTCCGAGTTCAAGCCCTACCCCTGAGTTCAGGCCCCACAACCATACACTCACACACACACACACACACACACACACACACACACACACACAAATGCATCTTACAGACTTTACACACACACACACACACACACACACACACACACACACAAATGCATCTTACAGACTTTCCTGCCCAGGCTAGGTTCAAACCACAATCCTCAGATCTCAGCCTCCTTAGTATCTATGATTATAGACATGTACCATCAGGCTCCCGTTTCTCTCTCTCTCTCTCTCTCTCTCTCTCTCTCTCTCTCTCTCTCAACCCACACACACACACAACTTACCTCATAAGCACATTGTTTTAATTCACTGATTGTTTAAATTTACTTTTATTTCTGAATGAACATACATTGGTAATACAGGGGGTTTTATTATGATAATTTTATACATGGGTGCAATAAACTTTGAACACATTCACTTCCTCTATTCTATCCTCCCTTCTCTCCTCCTTCCATCTTTTCAGACAGTGTTTACTGCACCCATTGTGTTATCTTTATACATACGCATACACAAAATCTAGCATGTGTAACACATGTACCATCTTTTAATACTCATCAGTCTTTGGTATCCTTTCTTTCCCTCTGTTCCCATTCCACCCAACCCCGAGACATTCCTCCTTTTAATTATATCCTGTTCTTATTGCTGTCATCTTCATTTTCATCATCATCATCATCATAATCACTATCATCATCATCACCTTCATTATCATAGTGATCATTTCAGAGATGAGCGATAGCATGTAATGTTTGGCATTTGGAACATGACATATCTCACATCAATAAGACATTTTCCTGCAAATGACATTATTTCCACAGTAATATTCCAAAACAAGGTTGTTGACTTTTTACCAACTATCCACTGTAGGTTGAGGAGCTAAAGACTCCAGCTACCTTTAGCTCATTTTTGTGACTTCTGGGGTTCTTTCAGAGGCCGTAAGAAAGGAACTGTAGAACATGGGTAATCATTGCTGTTTGAGTTTCTGGTTTTTATTATTTCCGACGTGTTACTCTCCCAGTTTGACTGTCCTACTTCTTGAGTTAGTAACTGGCAACTTTCCATATGTGTACAGTGTGTGTGTGTGTGTGTGTGTGTGTGTGTGTGTGTGTGTGTGTGTGTGTGTGTGTGTGTGTGTGTGTGTGTGTGTGTGTGTGTGTGTGTGTGTGTGTGTGTGTGTGTGTGTGACCTGGATTTCTTTTAATATTTATAGATATGGGACCTATCCACACAGAGTTTTTAAAAAGTTGGGAATTCCTGGCCCGAAACCTCTGCCCTTTTTGGGAACTATTCTTGGTTATCGTAAGGTGAGTGTTGTTTGAGCTCTACATTTTGCTTTTCTGGTTGCAAAGACTGGCTTCCTTCCATCTATAGAAAGTGTTGTTGGTGGAGAGGAAATGCTGACTTTCAGAAGCTGTGTGTGCGCTCCCCCTAAAGTATGGCCAGGTGTACTGCAGGGCTCTGTGTTGAGCTGTTCAGAGCATCCAAGGGGCATCAGTGGATCCACTCAGATTTTCAGCATCTTGGCACTCATGTTGAGAACTTGAAAGTTAGACTTGGTGAGCACCAAGGATTTTTCCCTACCAGAGCTAATTCCAGGAAGAGTCATTCTCAGCTCTAGGGACTTTTATTTGCACAGTTAAAATACTACAATTGAGTATCTCATCAGGAAGTTTTCTTTTTCCTTTTTTTTTTTTTTTGTTACCTTCAGAAGTCAAACCTCAGAGGAAGTGTTCTAATTACGGTGCCCTATGGGTAGAGGTGGTTTCACTCTTATCTTTTCTTTTCTTTTTTCTTTCTTTCTTTCTTTTATTTTTGCTGGTCACGTGGCCTGAACTCAGGGCCTGGGTGCTGTCCCTCAGCTCTTCAGCTCCAGGCTAGTACTCTATCACTTGAGCTACAGGGCCACTTCTGGCTTTTTCTGCTCATGTGGTGCTGAGGAATCGAACCCAGGGTCTAATGCATGCAAGGCAAGCACTATACCACTGAGCCACCTTCCCAGTCCTTTTTATCTTTTCATATTGAGCAAATTCACTTTGCCTTCACTTGTACTCTGACTTCTGCCGAAGTCTTACATTAATTTTCTATGCCAGAAGAGGTGACTTGAACATCCTACCTCCAGGGACCTCATTTGGTAAACAAAAAACAAGTTGCATGAGGAGATAAAAGATAAAAGATTGGATATGTCTGCTGGGTACTGTGCTTAAATATACCATCTTAGTTCCTAGACAACCAATGACCTGGGAATTGCAGTTTGAAGCCAGCCCAGGCTCTCCCTCCTCCCCACAAATCCTTGGATGAAAGCCACTTCAAAGTGACATACTGCATATACAAACTTGTTCTAGAACGTGATCAAGGGGAATGTACTTGGATGAGGTCTGAAACATGTAACATTTACCTTTATTTCTCTTCCCAGGGCTTTGTAGTTTATGATGTAGAATGTTATAAAAAATATGGAAACCTTTGGGGGTAAGTATTCTGGAAACTTCCATGGGGTAGATTGGTGAAGATAGATAATCCATTCTGTTGGGACACTATCAGCCCAGAGTGTCTTGAGCCACACTGATGAATTATGAATTCTGTGGAGGCTTTTCCTTATGAAGATCTCACCTGTCACTATTTGTGTATGTACATGTTGTGACAGTCCTGGAGCTTGAATTTAGGGCCTGGTCACTGTCCCTGAACTTTTTCCACTCAAAGCTAGCACTTGTCCCCTTGAGTTACAGCTGCACTTCTGGATTTTTGGTAGTTATTTGGAGATAAGAGTCTCGTAGAATTCTTCTCAGGTTGGCTTCAAACCATGATCTTCAGATCTCAGCCTCCTGAGTAACCAGTATTACAGGAGTAAGCCACCGGTGCCAGATATGTTTAATGTTTTTAACATATTAAAAGCCGTGGTGACTGGCATGGATAAAACTCATGTATGCATTGCCTGACTTAACCAAATGTCCCAATGATCATGAGCTCTTGGAAGATCTGTTTTGTCTTTAGGTGTCTCTTCTGTACCTTAGTACATTGGCCTTCATTCTGTGGACCCCTGTGGAATCTGGGTTCAAAATCCCTAGGTTGAACAAGGATCTATTGAAGAGCTTGGAGTATGATCACGGTCTGGATTTCTTTGTTCTGGCTCAAGGTGCAGAACCTGGCAGGTTAGGTTTTTCACACAGCTGTGTTTGGTACACACACAGGTTGTACGATGGTCGGCAGCCCTTGCTGGCGATTACCGATCCAGATGTGATCAAAACAGTGCTGGTGAAAGAATGCTACTCTACCTTCACAAACCGCCGGGTAGGCATCCATTAAAAAATACATTGTAATATTTATTTATCAACAAAATAGACATTTATCCCTTTTTATTATGAAAGAAGTATAAACTCTGGGGACATGAGGGAGTGGGGAAGAACATTGAAATCAACATGTTGGATTGAACCCTTTCTGTTTAGAAGATAATTATAAGGAAGACAATAGATAAGTGTCGATAGAGAAGTGTCTAAAATATGAAATCCTGAAATCACATGAGGTAGCTGGGTGCCTCAAAAGGAACTAAGCATTTGGGCTGAATATCGGTTGAGTTTCTTAGGGAGGGCAAACTGCTCACTTAGACAGCAAAAAGTTCTTGTTTTTTTTTTTTTTTTGGTCTGGTCGTGGGGCCTGAACTCTGGGCCTGGGTGCTGTCCCTCAGCTCTTCAGCTCAAGGCTAGAGCTCTACCACTTGAGCTACAGGCGCCACTTCTGGCTTTTTTTCTTTTTGCTTATGTGGTGCTGAGGAATCGAACCCAGGGCCTCAGGTATGCAAGGCAAGTGCTCTACCACTGAGCCACCTTCCGAGCCCGCAAAAAGTTCTTTAAATGCTGCCAATTCACCAATTTTATACAACTGTGCAAGATCTTCAATTGAAATATAGCAAAAATCTGTTTTTATTTGGAGTCTAGTCTTTTGGCCCAACGGGATTCATGAAAAATGCCATCTCTCTCTCTGTGGATGAAGATTGGAAGAGAATAAGAACATTGCTTTCCCCCACCTTCACCAGTGGGAAACTGAAGGAGGTAATCAAACCTGAGAACGTGGTGCTGGAAACTTACAGGATGAGTCAGGGGACAGGCAGACAGCCAGACAGTACGACCAAAAAATGGTGTGTTGTCTTTATGTCCTAGAATTCCATGGTTTCTCATAAATGTGATATATTTTTCATCTTTTTTTTTGGGGGGGCTGTCATGGCCGCTGGGATGTAAGTCTTCTCTTTTAACTTCTCTTGTATTGTGCCTAGATGTTCCCCATCATTCGTGAGTTTTCTGATGGGTTGGTGAAAAACCTGAGACCACAAGCAGAGAAAGGCAAACCTGTAGCATTGAGAGAGTGAGTACTTGCTGGGCACTGGTAGCCCACACCTGTAATCCTAGCTGCTTAGGTGACTGAGATCTGAAGGTTGTGGTTTAATGCCAGCCCAGGCAGAAAAGTCTGTGAAACTCTATCTCCGATAAACTGCCCTCAAGAAAGCTGGAAATGGAGCTGTGGCTCAAGGGGTAGAGTGCTAGGCTTGAGTAAAAGAAGCTAAGAGATAGCCAGGCTCAGTGTTCAAGCCGTAGGACCTACAAAAACAGACATAAACAGGGAGGGGGGGGAGAGTGAGAGAGAGAGAGAGGGAGGGAAGGAGGGAGGAAAGGAGGGAGGAAAAGAGGAAGGGAGGGAGGGTGAGAGAGAGAGAGAGAGAGAGAGAGAGAGAGAGAGAGAGAGAGAGAGGAGGGAGAGAGGAGAGAGAATGACTATCACTCCATTCTTGGCTTGCCCAAGCCCCAGTCTATTACCTATTACAATCCATCACTTTATACTATAAGCTATTATTGTCCACATAGCATTTGTACTGCTGTGATTTGTCTGGTGTGGGTGGAGGTATCTCTGTTTTCTGAGACTGAGTTCGTTGAGCTCCCAGGTAAGTCTGACCCACCCAGTTTTCCTTGTAAACCCTCGCACCAGGGTTGTGGCCCCTGGTAAAGACTTTGAGGGTGGAGTTCTGGAACCTTCTGATGACCTCTCAAGCAGTTCTGACAGAGAACAGCTTCCAATTCTCTTGTCTTACAGAAGAATTCACCCCTACTTTTTGCTTCCTGTGTAGGAAAAAGGAAAGAGGGAGGAAAAGAAGTATAAGTTTTAATTGTCCAGTGTCTTTCTCTTCTTCAGCATCTTCGGAGCCTACAGCTTAGACGTGATTACAGGGACATCATTTGGGGTGAACATCGATTCCCTCAACAACCCACAGGACGTATTTGTGGAAAAAGTCAAGAGGCTCCTAAAATTTAGTGTCTTTGATCCAGTGTTGTTCTCAGTAGGTTCGTGGATCTCTCTCTCTCTCTGTTTCTCAGTTTCTCTGTCTTTCTCCCTTCCTTGTGAAAAAATAGTTCATTGAGATATAGTTCATTTAAACACATAAGTATCTCACTAACTTGTATAACTCAATGATTTTTTTCACTACATTTAAAGATATGTGTAGACATTACTCCTGTTAATTGTAGAACATTTTGTCATCAGATGTCCTGTACTGGGCTAGGAATATGGCTCAGTGGTTGCTAGTATGCATGAAGCCCTGGGTTCAGTTCTTCATTACCACATAAATAGAAAAAGCTGAAAGTAGTGCTGTGGCTCAAGTGGTAGAGTGCTAGCCTTGAGCAAAGGAAGCTCTGGGACAGTGCCAAGGTCCAGAATTCAAACCCCAGGACTAGCACAAAAGAAACCCTGTAGCTGTTGTCTGCTAGTTGCTGACACCTATAATCCTAGCTATTTTGGAGTCTGAGATCTGAGAATCGTGGTTGGAAGCCTGTCCAGGGTAGGAAAATCTGAATCTCTAAATTCCAATTTGGAGCTATGACAAAAGTGGTAGGATACCTGCTTTGAGACAGAAAACCCCCACAAGATTGAAGAGAGTATTTAGACTACTATTGACTAAAGAAAGTGAGAGAGAAAGAGAAAAGGAAGGAAGAAAGGAAAGAAGGAAGAAACTCTGTACCTTTTATCTGTTTTTTACTTCTCTCAGGCCTGAATGATCACTTAACTATTTTCTCACTGTCTCTTATGGACACTTTCTATAAATATGTCTGGCTTCTGTGTCATGCTTTCCAGTTTCATCATCTTGAAGCATGTATTAGTCCTTTATTTCTTTTTATGGCTGAATAATATTCCATGGTGTAGACAGCACATTTTGTATTTTCACCATGTATTTATTTCTTCTTGCTTTCTCCTTTAGCACTCTTTCCATTCCTTACACCTGTTTATGAGGCATTAAATATTAGCGCGTTTCCAAAGGATGTTATAAATTTCCTAAGAACTTCTGTAGAAAGGATGAAAGAAAGTCGCCTCAAGGACAAAGCAAAGGTAAAAGCTGGTGATGGTTACTTAAGGCTGTTCATGGTTCAAAAGTTATTTGGCTCTAGAAGTATGTTTTATGTAACTGTCTGTTCTTTTCTAAAGTTATATGGAAAACCCTAGATTGAGAAAAATAATTTTAGATTGGAAGGGAGAATGAAGTGTGTAGTGGTTGGGAATGAAGGTATAAAATATACCAGAAAAAAAGAATTAAGTTATAAATGCTAGCTATCAGTGGCTCATGCCTGTAATCCTTGCTACTCAGGAGGCTGAGATTAGATTTGAGGATCATGGTGTGAAGCCAGCCTGGGCAAGGAAGTCAAGGAGACTCTTCTCTCCAATTAGCCAGAAGTGGCTCACATGTTATAGTGCCAGCCTTGAGCAAACAAGTAGAGGGACAGAAACTAGGTTCTGAGTTCAAGTCCTAGTACACACACACACACACACACACACACACACACACACACACACACACACACACACACACACACACACACACACACACACACACACACACACACACACACACACACACACACACACACACACACACACACACACACACACACACACACACACACACACAGAGAGATATTTCATTTCCAAACTTCACATTGGCTATTTCAGGCCATCTATTGTAGTCTGTCTAATTTGAATTTCAGCCCCTGAAGGCCTGTCTGAATACTGATTCATACAGCTTAGATGTCACAACAAGGATGTCTGTATTACTGGGTTCCTCCAGGTGTCACTGAAAAATTTCTAGCATTCCAGAATTGTGACATGTTTCCAGATCCTTGAATCTGTGGGACTATCCATTAGGAAGTATGTCCACAGAACAAAAGACTGAAGTCCTGTCGTTGTTTGTGAGTAAACAGAAGTGATGGGAGTAGAAGCCAGATCCTACCTGGGCCAAGAGTCTGCACTCAGAAGTCAGAGAATGTCAGAGCTGGGGAGAGCAAAGACCAAAAACTGTTTATCAGGATAGCTGGCTTTCTTTTAGGAAAAGATCCTGTCACTCCAAAATATATAAATGCATATTCTCATTCACTGGTGACTCAGACAATCTTTGAAAGATTTGTGTCCAGGCATTGGTTGCTCATGCCTATACCTTGCAAATCAGGAGGCTGAGTCAGATCTGAGGATTGTAGTTCAAAGCAGCCTGGACAGGAAAGGCTGTAAGACTTATTTCCAATTAACCACCAGAAAAGTGGAGGTGATACTGTGGTAGAGTGGCAGCCTTGAACAGAAAAGCTCAGGGAAAGCACCCAAGCCCTGAGTTCAAGCTCCATTACTGACAAAAAGAAAGAAAAAAAAAGGAAAAAGAAAGATGTGTGGAGTTACATGGGATATATTCACAGAGGGAGGCTAAGCTCTGCTCTTCTGATTTACTTCTCATTTCATGGATTACCTTCTGTTTTTGAAATGTATCTGTCTTCTTTCCAGCACCGAGTGGATTTATTGCAGCTGATGATTAACTCCCAGAATTCCAAAGACATGGAGTCCCAAAAAGGTAACAGGGAGTCCTTTGGGTCTATTCACAAGGGAAATCTGAAGTCAGTTTTCCACATAGAGGCATATTTCTGCAGAATTTCACAAAGGCCCACACTCTGCTCTTTTATATGGCAGCCAAAGGGAATCTCATGCTCAGTACCATGACCTTACATATTATTACACTTACAGCCAGACTCCAGTGGCTCATGCCTGTCATCCTAGCTACTCAAGAAGGGAAGATCTGGTAATCATGGTTCAAAGCTAGTCCAGGTAGCAAACTTCATGATACACTGATCTCCAATAAACCACCAAAAGGCCACAAGTGGAGTTGTGACTCAAGTGGTTGAGTGCCTTGTGCTAAAAGGCTCAGGGGACAGAGCTCAGGCTCTGAGTTAAGCCCCGGAATCACACACACACACACACACACACACACACACACACACACACACACACACACTCTCTCTCTCTCTCTCTCTCTCTCTCTCTCTCTTCCCATCACACACACACACACACACACACACACACACACACTCTCTCTCTCTCTCTTTCTCTCTCTCTCTCTCTCTCTCTTCCCATCATCATTTATTTTGATATTCAACTTCTCTCATGTTTGTTCACTGAAAACCCTTTCATGTGGTTTCATGTGGTCTCCATATTTTTAAGTAGCTGGTATTTTAGAGAAATTGTAGCTTCATAGACAGTTAAGCTAAATGCAGAAAGGTTTCCCATATTCTCTTGTACCTACATATGAATAACCTCTTAACTTCCTATTATAGTGATTTCTTTTTTTTGTCCACTCCTGGGGCTTGAACTCAGGGCCTGAGTATTGTACTTTAGATTTTTTGCTCAAGACTGACATTCAACCACTTGAGTCATACTTCCACTTCTGGCATTTTGGTGGTTAATTAGAGATGAGAATCTAGGTTGGCTTTAAACTTCAATCCTCAACTCTCAGCCTCCTGAGTAGCAAGGGTTACAGGAATGTGCCACTTGAACCTGGCAACCTATTGATTTCTCCACCCTTAGATCCTATGGTTCCCTTAGATCCTTCGAATATGTTTCAGTGGAAAAGATCCCTCCATGTTCTTTTCTTTCTATTGTTATTAAGACATAGTAGTTGTACAAAGGGGTTTTGTCTTGCTGTTTCTATATGTGTACGCAATGTCCCTCAATCAGGCAGATGGGGTCACACTGCTCTGGTGCACCTGTTAGATTGAATATGGTCTCTTAAATGACCCAGCTCTAAGTGACAAAAATGGAGAACACAGACAAAATGGGCAATGGTAATGCAGACCTTTGGGAAACTGGATTGAAATTAGTCTCTTTAGCTCTTGTCACATGTGGTGACTAGGTGACATTACCTTGCTTTTCTATGTCTTATCCTTAGGTATTAGTGGTCTTATAAACCATGAATGTGGCATTGTGTACTGACTTCATTGACCTAAAATGTATGTTTCTTTTCCTTTAGGTCTCTCTGACCTGGAGCTAGCAGCCCAATCAATTATCTTTATTTTTGCTGGCTATGAGACCACCAGCCTCACTCTTTCTTTTACTATGTATCTATTGGCCCTTCACCCTGATGTCCAAAAGAAGCTTCAAGAGGAAGTTGACAGGACTTTACCCAATAAGGTGAGGGCAAGGCACCTGGGGAGGGTGGGAACTGATGAGGCATTACAAGAATGTCTCCTTATCACTTCTGGTGAGGAATTCTGTACACGGTTGTATTTGGGAAGAATTTGGAGGGAAAAATGAAAGGGGGTGAGGGAAATAAAGGTATTCAGTGCTACTCAAAGACATATAAGATCTTTGTAAAAAGCTAATTTTTCCATTTGAATCCCTAATTTGTCATTGAATATCTAATTTGTCATTAAAATAACATCGCCAAGGTAGGCACTGTTGGCTTGAACCTGTAGTACTAGCTAATTTGGAAGCTGAGATGTGAGGATCATGGTTCAAGGTCAGGCAGGCCCAAACAGTAAATGAGACTCTTATCTCCAATTAACCACAACTGTGTCTCAAGTGAGTAAAAGAAGCGCAGGCCCAGTGTCCATGCACAGAGTTTGGCACCAGGACTACTTCCCCCGCTTAACCCCCCGACCCACCCAAATAAGGCAAAAATCTCAGTGGCACAGAAGTATAAGCACATATGAACTAAATATTTAGGTGCTGATAGGTGCTAGATGTGCTGTGCCCAAGCCAGGATGGACTTGGTTAGGCTGCACAGGATGACTCAAGCTCCAGTCTCCTTTGTGTATGTATACCTCATTTTCTTGATCCATTCATCTACTGAGGGGCATCTGGGTTGGTTCTATATCTTAGCTATGGTAAATAATGCTGCAATAAATGTAGTTGTGATGGTAGCTTTAGTATGGTCTTGGTTTGTGATCATTCAGGTAAATGCCCAAAAGTGGGATTGCTGGGTCAAAGGGCAACTCTATGTGGGGTCTTTTGAGGGACCTCCATACTACTTTCCAAAGTGGTTGAACAAGTTTACACTCCCACCAACAATGCAGTAGGATTCCCTTCTGTCCACATCCCCTCCAGCATCTGTTGTTATTAGAGTTCTTGATTATAGATATTCTAACTGGAGTGAGGTGGTATGTCAGTGTTGTTTTGATTTGCATTTC
Source organism: Dipodomys merriami (assembly GCF_024711535.1). Taxonomy (NCBI): domain Eukaryota; kingdom Metazoa; phylum Chordata; class Mammalia; order Rodentia; family Heteromyidae; genus Dipodomys; species Dipodomys merriami. Next base: position 19,175,334 of record NW_027203604.1, read on the forward strand.
TTTTATGGCTAGGGAGATTGAGCATTTCTTCGTGTGTCTATTGGCCATCCTTCTTTTCTCTTCAGAGAAGTTTCTCTGTAAGTCTTTAGCCCACTTATTAATTAGGTGGGTGTTTCTTTGAGGATTTGTTGTTGGGGGATTTAATTTTTTTGAGTTCCAGGTATATTTTAGATATGAGACCCTTGTCCATTGTATGGCTAGTGAAGATCTCCCAATCCGTGAAATTCTATGCCTCCATTAGAAAGAATGACATTGCCACATTTGTTAGGAAATGGAAAGACTTGGAAAAAATTATATTAAGTGAAGTAAGCCAGGCCCAAAGAAACATAGGTCCCATGGTTTCCCTTATTTGCAATAACTAGTATATGTCTGAGACAAGCAGAAACGGTCAGATAAGTTGATGTTAGGTGAAATGAACCCCAAGTTAAGAACTCAAATGGTTTTTCTTTCTTGTTATTGTTTCTGACATATTTATAAAATGATTTCTTTGTTGCTTTGTATGTCTCTCCCCCACGGTATAACCCCAGTTTTCACTGTATTTGATGCTGGTATAATTTCTGGAGGGGAAGGGAGAAAAACAAATTGTTTAAATAGGGATACAGGTGGACCCATTGCAATAACGAAGTTATGTCGAAAAACGAACTTTACAACTTTGGGAGGGGCGGGGGGGTGGGGAGAGGGGAGAGATGGAAGGGCAGGGATGGTAAGGGGAAACAAAGGAGGAGGCAACAATGCTTGATAAGAAATGTATTCATTACCTTGCTCATGTAATTGTAACCCCTCTATACATTATTTTCACAATAAGAAAAAACTAAAAAGAAAAAAAAATTCAGTTTCCTGAGTCAGAGCTAATGTTGAGGAAGCTAAGCTAAGACCCAGGGGCGATTGGCATCTAGGCTAATCTTCATTAGAGCACTGAGTGACAGCCGTACATTGTCACTCTGTGTTTACATCTCTGTGTTCACACTGAGATTCTATGGGCAGCTGGACTGGCAGTCAGGAGAGCGCATGGCCCACAATCAAGCTCTAAAGGAACAACTGTGGACTGGTCTAGCTGAGGCTGAGTCTGTGCATTTGTATCCTCTTTAGAACTTTTACTATTACTGAAAGTATGTGTCCTGGTATGTCCCTCCTTTTTATTTTTAAAACCATATCATTTTTTTCCTTGATTAGTTATAGAGTTGCATATGAAATGTGATTGTGTATATCTAGAATATAAGTATTATAATGGATCCATATTTATTATATAATTGCAAAAGTGGCCACACAGCCTATTTAACTTAATAGAACAGGAATTCTCTTTTCTAAAGACCATACCTCTGTTCTCTCTCTGGTGAGCTTTAACACTGACTTTGGTGTATTTGACTGGAGGACCATTGTCTTCAGCTATTGGTCACATTCCCTCACAGGAGAAAGAAAAGCAGTACAGGGCACCAACAATGAGCTTAGGCCCCAGGGGACTGACTAGCATAGCCATCCCTCCTATTTGTGTTTTTTTCATGGGCCACTGAGAAGATCCTAGGACTTGATCATTAGTTAAACACCTGTGGCAGAGTGCTGGTGGCTGTAATCCTAGCTACTCGGGAGGCTAAGATCTGAGGATCATGCTTCAAAGCCAGCCTGGGCAGGAAAGTCCATGAGATTCTTTTTTTTTTTTTTTTGGGGGGGGGTCCAGTCGTGGGGCCTGAACTCTGGGCCTGGGCGCTGTCCCTCAGCTCTTCAGCTCAAGGCTAGTGCTCTACCACTTGAACCACAGCGCCACTTCCGACTTTTTTTCTTTTTGCTTATGTGATGCTGAGGAATCGAACCCAGGGCCTCATGCATGCAAGGCAAGCACTCTACCACTGAGCTACCTTCCCAGCCTCCATGAAATTCTTATCTCTAATAAGCCACTCAGAAAACTGGAAGTAGAGCTCTACTCAAGTGGTAGAGCACTTGACTTCAGCTGAAGAGCTCAGGGACAGCATCTAGGCCCAGAGTTCAAGCCCTACAACTAACAAAAACAAACAAACAACCACCTTGTGAACGTTAAGGTTCACCAACAGAAGTTGGTAAGAGCATTGGAGTCCTAAGAGCATTGGCAGAATTTCATAGAGTTCAGACTGTATCCCAAATAATGAAATAATGAACATCTGTTCCTTGCTTGCCAGGCACCTATCACCTATGATGCCATGATGGAGATGGAGTATGTGGACATGGTGGTGAACGAGGTTCTCAGGCTGTACCCCATTGCTGGCCGACTTGAGAGGGTCTGTAAGACAGATGTGGAAATCAATGGAGTGGTTATTCCCAAAAACACCGTGGTGATGGTACCAACCTACGCTCTTCAACGGGACGCCAAATACTGGCCAGAGCCTGAGGAATTCCGCCCTGAGAGGTAAGTGGGGCAAGAAAGATGCCTTCCCAGATGGGGGTCACTTCCAGCACCTGCGTGGCCCTTAGCACAGAAGACATAGTGTTCTTGTTCAATGATTTGCACAAATGTGTTTATCTTCAGCAATTTTTTTTTTTTTTTTTGGTTATGGGGCTTGAACTCTGGGCTTGGGTGCTATCCCTGCACTGTTCAGCTCAAGGCGAGTGCTCTACCACTTGAGCTACAGCACCACTTTGGGTTAATTGGAGATAAGAGTATCACTGACTTTTCTGCCTGGGTTGGCTTTGAACGGTGATCCTCAGATCTCAGCCTCCTCAGTAGCTAGGATTACAGGCGTGAGCCACCGGCACCTGGCTTTCAGCAATATGTTTTTTTATATTACAAGCATAACAAATGGACAAAATTGTAAAAATGGACCAGAAAAAAAGGATACAAATCCCAAGTCTAGAAGTAATCATTTCTCAGTGATATGCATGTAATTGTACTGGATTTTATTTTATTTTATTTTTTCTTGTTGTCTTGTCAGTCATGGTGCTTGAACTCAGGACCTGGGCACTGTTCCTGAGCTCTTGTGTGCTCAAGGCTAGTGCTCTACCACTTTGAGCCATAGAACGACTTCTGGTTTTCTGGTGGTTAATTGGAGATAAGAATCTCTTGGATTTTCCTGCCAGGGCTGGGTTTGAACTGTGTTCCTCAAATCTCAGCCTTCTGAATAGCTAAGATGACAGACATGATTCTCCAGCACCCAGCTGGTTGTTAATTTTAAAGGACAGATTGATTGATTTCAGTCACTTGTGGCTCAAAACCCTTTGCAAAATATGAAACAGTATCAGATATATACAGCAGTATTGAATATATTCCAAACAGTAAAATATGAGAATTATGCTGAATTTATATTATAGGAGTACCTATAATATAATAATGTAGAGATGTTTTAAAGTATATGCTAGATTATACTTAAGTCTTTTGCAAATAGTCTGCCATTTCTTTTTGTTTTTGGTAGGCAGAACTTGAGTATTTATAATCTACCGGTACCATGACTGGTATTCAGTTGAATTGTAATGTTTTGTACGTTTTTTTATTGTAAAAGATGCTGTACAGAGGGGTTACAGTTACATCAGCAAGGTAATGAGTACATTTCTTATTGAGCATTGTTGCCTCCTCCTTTGTTTTCCCCCTACTATCCCTTCCCTCCCCTCACCTGCATGCTCCCCCCTCCCTTGCTGAAGTTGTAAAGTTTGTTTTCATGTTATAATTTTTTATCAGGGCCTTGAGCATCTATGGATTATGTTTTGTTTGGATGTTGCAACTAATCCTGAATAGACAGGGCAAAGTGTGTGTGTGTATGTGTGTGTGTGTGTGTGTGTGTGTGTGTGTGTGTGTGTGTGTGTGTGTGTGTGTGTGTGTGTGTGTGTGTTTATGCACATGGGTGACAGGTGGGTGTCTATGAAGATTTAGGATGACGGTATGCATCTGCCATCATTTATTCTATACTCTCTGCATTTAGATGTTTTGGATTTTTATTCCCTCTGGTTTTGTGTGCCATCCCCTTTAGCTGTCTAAATTTACCACAACACCCCATTTTGGGAAACACAGTTGTCTTGTACTGATTAGTCATTGGTCCTTGACCCTCCAGGGTGATCACTGAAATGCAGACTGAGGACCTGAGATGTCTTGGGCCTGATGGTTCAGGAAACCTCGCTGAGGCCAGAGCAGACTATGGGTCCTCATGGCCCCATGTGTGGCTGCTATCCTGGGGCAGCTCCTGAATCATCCTTCCTCTGGTGTTGATTGAGCAAGCTCTCCTGGAAATGTGGAGCTAAGGGCAGGCTTTGGGCGCAGTGTACAATCTAGAAATAATTTCATTGTTATGTTGGTAAACAATTTTAAAATGGGATTTTAAAATCAGAAGATGTGGATCTTGACCTCAATTGTCCCTGAACTGGGGTCTTCCTGGTGGCAGAGGCCTTGTCTTGTGGGCTGTGCTGTCTCTAGAGCCAGCATGAAGTGTGCCCCTCGCTCTGGTTGAAGGAGCGAGAAGCAATCAAAGTGCAGATCAGAGAACCCTCCGTTCACAACTGCACTGTGTTGCTTGTAAACACACCACTTTTATGTCCCCACAGATTGAAAACTTCTAGGGTCAGGGGATAGGAAAAGATGTATAGCTTACAATTCTTTCCTTTTGTTGGTTAGACATTTTAAAAATTCAATTTCATTGTTGTTACTAAGGTGTTGTATAGCAGGGCTACCATTTCCTAAGTCAGATAATGAGTACATTTCTGTTGTTGTTGATGGTGGTATTAGTGGTATTTGTTTTTGCCTGTGGCTTAAAAAGTTTTTTTTTAGAGGCAGTGCAGAAAGGGAGGGAGGAAAGATGAACTAATACAATCATGCTCTTCAGTATACATTATAAGTTGGAGTTCTTAGAGCAAAACCACAGTAGGAGCCTGGTGCTGGTGTCTCACACTTATAATCCTAGCTACTCAGGAGGCTGATATCTGAAGATCATGGTTCAAAGCCAGCCTTGGCAGGAAAGTCCCCATGATAGTCTTATCTTCAATGAACCATCAGAAAAGCAGAAGTGGCATTGTGGCTGAAAGTTAGTAGAACACTAGCCTTGAGTTGAAGATTTCTGGGACAATGCTAAGGTCCTGAGTTCAAGCTCCATAATTGACAAAAATTAAAACTAAACCATAGCAGGATTTCATTGGTCAATACTATCTAGTACTGTTTAGGGATATCCGAAGTTCAGCCACAAATAGGTGGGTTCTTGAGATGTTCATGTTTTCCCCACTTTTGTTGCTTCAGGTTTAGCAAGAAGAACAAGGAAAGCATCAATCCTTACATCTACATGCCCTTTGGAGTTGGGCCCAGAAACTGCATTGGCATGAGGTTCGCTCTCATGAACATCAAACTTGCTCTTGTCAGACTCATGCAGAATTTCTCCTTCCAACCTTGTAAGGAGACCCAGGTCAGTATACTTCCTAGGTAAATAATACTTCATGACATTTGTTTGGGACTGAATACTGGGGCTTCAACTCAGGGCCTCACAGTCTTCACTGTGTTGTTTGCTCAAGGCTGGTGCTGTACCACTTGAGCTATAACTCTACTTTCCACTTTTTTTTTTTGTCGATCATGGGGCCTGAACTCTGGGCCTGGGTCCTGCCCCTCAGCTCTTCAGCTGAAGCCTAGGGCTCTATCACTGAGCCATAGCTCCACTTCCAGCCTTTTCTGTTTATGTGGTGCTGAGGAATTGAACCCAGGGCCTCATGCATACAAGGCAAGCACTCTACCAGTGAGCCACCTTCCCAGACCACAATTTCCAGCTTTTTGCTGTTTAATTGGAGAAGAGTCTTAGGGACTTTTTCTATCCTGGACTGACTTTAAAGTGTCATCTGAACCTCCTGAGTAGCTAGGATTATAGGCATGAGCTAAGGGTGCCTGGCTTTATGGGAGATTTTTTTTCTTATTTTTTTTTAAATTGAGAGGCCTATTGTCATCTTTTAATACTTGATTAAGCAAAAAATCTTTGTTGTTATTGTTGTTCCATTTCTCAGATTTCCCAATTTGAGAACCAGATCATTTATTTGATAAAATCAGAGTAGGAAACTGATGTCCACTCCGTGTGGATTAGCATGACGTGGCTCTGCTGAGGATTTTGGACCTGAGTGCATTTGAACTTCCTGTCAGCTGGAGTTAGGATGCATGGCATTTGATCATGACATAGAATGATCTCGTGATGTTGATATTTGATGGGGTTCTCCTTTGCCAACGCTTACAGCTGTTTCTTGAAGGATAGACTTATTTCCAAGGCTCATGTATTTAAAATTCTGGTCTTGCTTTACAGTGGGATTGCTGCCTGGGAGAGGGGATATAGATAGATGATAGATAGATAGATAGATAGATAGATAGATAGATAGATAGATAGATAGATAGATAGATAAATAGATAGTTTCTGCTTCATATATGGCTTTGGGAGTGCTGTGTCACTTTCCTCTTAAATGTGCAACCAAGCAACTTAACCTTAAGACAAAGTATACTTGAGATGGAACAAATGCTCAGCAGGTCCCCAGAGCATCTTTTTTCCAGATTGGAGAGTGTTCACTTTCATAACAACGTGCCTCTCTTCCCTGTTCTGGGATGGGCAGGCCACCCCTCCACTACTGAAAGACCAACTCACAGTATGGAGTACTTAGTACAGTACCCAGAAATTCCCTATTTCCCACTATGCTGGGAAGCCAAAAGAACATGATAAGAAAATCAAAAGAAAGGGAAGGAGGGAGGGAAGAAGGAAGGAAGCCAGGTACCAGCTGCTCATGCCTGTAATCCCAAGCCATTGAGGATTCTGAGATCTGAGGAACATGGTTAAAAGCCAGCAAAGTTAGGAAAGTCCATGAGACCCATATATCATGGACTTAACTACTGAAAAGCTTGAAGTATAGTTGTGGCACAAGTGGTAGAGTGTTAGTCTTGGTCAAAAAGCTCAGTGACAGTGCTGAAGCCTTCAGTTCAAAACCCAGGACACCTCTACGTTCACACACACAATTGGGAAGGAAAGAAGGAAGGAAAAGGAAAAAAAGGAAGAGAGAAAAGAAGCAAGCAATCAAGTCCTTCTAGAAGTCTGTCTTGTTATTAAACTGCATTGGCTCAAATTGAAGAATTGATTGGGATATTTATAATTTGAAGACTGTTTCTGTAATTGAAATGTATAATACTTTCTCAGCGTTATCCTTGACAGATCCAACAAATTCAAAATGAAACTTTTTATGCGTTTTCAAAAATATCTTGCCTTAGTGGCTAAGAAACTGATTTAAATTTTGTGTGGTTTTGTGTCAGTCCTGGGACTTGAACTCAGGACCTGGGTGCTATCCTTGAGCTTTTCCCCTCAAGGGTAGTGCTCTACCACTTCAGCCACAGATCCATACCCACCGTTAGGATTATTAACTGGAGATAATAGCCTCAGGAACTTTGCTGTCTGGACTGGCTTTGAGCTGTGATCCTCAGATTTCAGCCTCCTGAGTAACTAGGATTTCAGGCATGAGTCACTGGTACCTGGATAGGTAAATTTTTTAAACTCATTCCTTTATCTTAAAATTATATCAGTAGAGTAACATAACATATATACCTATATTTTTTCCCAGTGAACAGATGAAAGAGTGCTTTTCCTACCCCAATCTTGACAGAGCTTAATGAATGAAAGTATTCAAGACAAGCAAAGTCAAAATGTGTTGACAATCATTACCTTTAATGTGTCTTTTTCTTTGCTGCTGTGATTGGAGGTACTTGGTTCCTTGCTTTCTCATTGTGCTTCTTTCCTTTTTTTTTCAATTTTTTTATTGTGATTAAATGATTATATAATTTCCCAAATTTCACAGTATGGTGGGATAGTGATGCTTAGTTAACGTCTCAAACACATTCTACCTTTCATGGGGCAAATTTTCTATCGTGGTCTATATCATTTATGAATTCTATGAGCGTTTGACAGTACAGTTATTTCTTCTACATTGGGTGATATGTACATTTCTTTTGTTTTACATGGCGTCACCTGTTCCCTCTTTCCCGCTCTTTCCCTCCCTCCTTTTGCTGCCAATGTGTTGCTTAGTTCGTTTTGATCAATGTCCAGTGCAGCTGATGGGTCTCGCTGTTGTATGTTTTCTCCTGATTCACTCTAGTTCTGTGTTCATTGTGCTTCTTTCACTGTTGTTCAGATTCCTCTGAAATTAATGGATCAAGGACTTCTTCAACCTGAAAAACCTGTTGTCCTAAAGATTATGTCAAGAGATGGGACTGTAAGTGGAGCATGATTTTCTGCAAAGATTTTTCTGCTTGTGTTTTTCAAGAACTTTGTGTCCAAGAGCACTAGAAAATTGATCGATTGTGTGTGTGGGAAAAAGAACCCCTCAGAAATGAAGCCAGGTCTGGTCTTCTGCTGTGAATTTGTGATTAGCAATTCTGGACAATTTCAAGTTTGTTCAATGGCTGTGTGGGCTTTTATCTACTGGGTGCCATAAAGGAACTGACTTCCTGTTCTCCCAGGAGTATTTCTTTCTCCTGTCATTATTGCCATTCTCTGATCAGAGCGCAGGCATTTATCACTAATCTTATCAGCAATTAGGAAAAGGAGAGCTCTTGTGATGACCCTGTGGTCAAAGGTCTATGTCCAATGTTTTATTTGCATCATTCTACTATGTGAATTGTGTCGAGAAAGCTGATAACAAACTCCATTCTGCAAAGAGTATGATTATGAGGCCTCTGCCCACAGTAGGGGCTGAAAGAGGATCTTCCATTTTTATCATCAGAACCAGTGATTGTTTGGGGTCTGTTTCAAATCTCCAATTAGATTATTCATCATCCACAGAATTATCTGCTGAGTCCTTCCTCATTGAAGGTGTCTTGTTCGTCTGATGCTACCATTTCTAAGTTCATGTTTTTGTACCACTCTACTGAGATGTATTGCATTGGGTTTTGATCTAATGTTTCTATCTCATCTCCACCCAGTATTCTTTGTAATCCATTTTCATCTCCTCGCTGTGTTAACATAATGAACACCGAATAAAGATATTTGCTTGGTCAATTGATTCAACAGCAATGTTAAAAGCACTCATTTATTTCAAACATCATCCTTTCTTCCCCTTCAGTTCCAATGCTTTCACTCAGTGCTTTCTGTTGTCTGTTTTCCTTGTTTGCTGATAATTTAGTCCCAAAGCTTCTAGAGCACACCAAGGTGGTGGGTACACCTTGCAATGGAGAAGGGAGTCATGATGGCTTCAAGTCAGAGATAAAGTAGGACCAGGAACTCCTCCACATGGAGGGGAAGCCTGGCCTAGATGTGGGAACCCAAGCAAGATGAAATGAGGCTACGCAGATGGGCGGCCTGGTAAAGGCAGCCGTGCCTCAAGGAGGGCATGGAGGCATAGAAGTTGGCCCCATAATGGATGAAATAAGAAAATATATCAAAGATAAGAGAGGCTGCACTTACCACTCACTGCTGATGAAGCAAGTCACCTCTTCAGAGAGAAAAAAAACATGAGAGAGTGGAGTAGAATATGGCAGTATACATGAATGCTTTTCCAGATAAGTGGATAGATAGATAGTCAGACAGACAAACAGATAGATACTTTTAATAACCAAGCATGCATGTATTACCTATCAATCTATCAACAGTTTGAATTTTATAAGAGCAAGAAATCCAATGAATATTGAGCAAAAGAACCATACAGACACTCAAGAAAAAAAATTTACAAATGCAAATGGCTGGTGGTTGTATGAACAACTATTCAGGAGGGGTGACCAAGATGGCGATGGGGCAGTAGGGAAACACTACAGCTCTCCCCAACCAAAAAGAGAGTTCGAGTTCCAATGCTTAATCTCCTCAAGAGACCGACAAGAACAAAAAGACGAACACTCAGAGAAAAACAGGAGGTGGAAAATAACAAAAAAGAAAGAGAGGAAAAGAAGAATTTCAGAACAGAGAAGAGCGAAGACCCCTCCCTTGATTGTTACTGGCCGCGCGGGATCGTGCCAAGCCGAGGCCAGCTGGCCCAGCGGGGGCTGCCGGGGTCCCGGAGACACAGGGGTCTGCCTGCAGATCACCCGCACAGAAGCCACGTGAGGTACCAGTGTCAGACCTGCTGATTGTGATAAATGGAGAAACTCCCAAGCCCAGAACTTGGCCCCACGACGGGAGCCCCAGAGCTACATGGAATGCCCACAGAACACCAAAGCAAAAAACCTACAAGGAACTGGTGCTGGTGCAAACCCCAGCGCTCAGAACCTGTTTGGTGGCCCGGCCCCCACACCTCGTGGACCTGACAGCTTCGACAGAGGCAGAGACAGAAGAGAATCACACAGAGCCACCACCACCCAGCTCAGCCCGCAACCACCCCAACTGAACTTGGATTGCAACAGCAACTGACGACCTACACCACACAGAAACAACTAGATCCAGGGTGAGTACCCCACAGAGGACAGTGTATCCCTCAACAGAGACCAGACCTGGAGGAAATACCCAGATCCTGACCTAGACTCCCTACCCCAACACCCAGACCACAGGACCCACTAAAACTAGGAACTGTTCGAGAGCTCCACCAGCCCGTGGAGCACACTCCACTGGCCAGGCTAGAGCAAGAGCGCCCCTGGAAGGGAGCTTAAACGCCCAAGCCAGGAACAGTGCCCCTGGGTCAAGACAACCAACAGTAGAAGAAATTTGAACTGTGTACCCCAGGCTGCATAACCTAGGTGGTATACACAGCAGCACAGGCCCGACCAGCATGCCCCAGGCGGGGGCCGGGACCAGGCCTGGGGATACGGCGCCTGAACAATACAACCAACTCCTCCCAACTGAAGTCAAAAGCTGAGCATATGCCTCAACAGGGGGGAGAAAAACAGGGAACTGCACCCCCTGGGAAGCACGCCTGTGACAGCAAAAGACTTAGAGGCTCAGGACAAGAGAAGCCCAAACCCCACCAAAACCCGACCCATATACTCTAGGCTGGGGAGTGGGTAACACAGGCCACCAGCACCTGATAGTAGGCAGGAGCTCAGGCTGGTAAGGTGGCTCAGCAGTAGAGTGCTAGTCTTGGGTGCATGAGGCCCTGGATCTGATTCCTCAGCATCATATAAGCAGAAAGTTTCAGAAGTGGTGCTGTGGCTCAAATGGTAGAGCGCCAGCCTTGAGCTGAAGAGCTGAGGGACAGCACCCAAACCCAGAGTTCAAGCCCACAACCAGCCCAAAAACAAAATGAAAAAACATCAGGAGACCATAGCAGACTCCAGCTTCTGGGAGAGTGCATCCAGAGCATCCGATCTTGCCAAGAGCACCCGTGGGAGCAAACAGGAGCAGTCTAGGCTGCTCAACCCTTCCAGAGGCGGGAATTGCCAGCGATCTACAGCAGAGAGCCGAAGAAGCCTATGTATGTCAGACCAGCAGCTGGAGGTAGGCCCCCAACAGAACCCAGATCAGGCACAGACTCTCTCTACCAATACAGAATCAGCAACCAAGCAAAGACAGACACACCAAAACAAAATTGCAGATTAGTCTCCAATAATTCCCGAACCCCCATGTGAAAATCACAGAGAAAAATTACAAGGTTTATCACCACCCAGGATAGCAAGCTATCCTCAATAGCCAGCAGCCACGCAGGGGAGAGCCCCAGTGGGAGCAAAGCAGGAATGGAAGACAAAAGTTACATCCAAGGGATGCTGGAGGCAATGACTCAAGGAATAAAGCAAGAAATAGACCAGAAATTGAAAGAGCACAAGGATGAATTATCAAAAGAGATACAGGATATCAAACAGGAGATGCATGCAAAAATAGAGGCTGCACAAACCTCAGTAAGAAGTGAGATAAATGCCAAAATAGAGGCAGTATATATCTCATTAAGAGGTGAGATCAGTACTTTGAGAACCAACATTGAATCCATAAAGGAGTCCATTACCTCCATGCAAACCACAACAGAAGCCTCAGTTAACACAGTGAACGAAATGGAATGTAGAGTGTCAGATACAGAAGACAGAATTCACCAAGTGGACCAAAAAGTAACAGATATGGAAAAAATCACTCAAATTAAACCAAAGGGAAATTCAAGAGCAAGCAGATAGTGCCAAGAAAATTAACCTTCGTATAATTGGAGTGGACGAAGGTGAGGAATTCCAAAGCAAGAGAATGCAACACCTATTCAACAAGATAATCGGTGAAAAATTTCACCACCTCAAAAAAGAACATCTTACCTACATAACAGAAGCATATAGAACACCCAACAAGCAAAATCCCAGGAGAAACACTTCTAGACACTATTAATGATAAATCTGAATAATAAGGAAACAATCTTGCATGCAGCAAAAATGCAGAAGGAGCTATACTAATGGGAAAAAAATTAGAATCACTGCAGATCTCTCCACACAAACACTGAATGCAAGAAAGCCCTGAGAGTCAATAACGGCCAAACCAGACTGATATACCTGGCAAAGCTAGCATTCACATTCGACGGAGAACTGAAAATTTTTAATAGCAAAGGAAAACTAAATGAATACATAAACATTAAGCCAGCACTACAAAGAATACTAAGAGGGCTGACACAACCTGAAGAAAGCAAGCAGGAACTGGGACTTGCACCCAGACAGGCATTAATAGAAGTCTAACTGAACAAGCACAGGAGGAAAGGAAAGAAGAAAAACTGAGGAAAACAGGGAATGACAGGGACCACAATGCATCTCTCTATACTATCTCTTAATATTAATGGGCTTAATTCGCCAATCAAAAGAAAAAGAACTGCAGATTGGATCAGAAAACATGACCCATCCATCTGTTGCCTTCAGGAGACCCACCTCTCAGCTAAACATACAAACAAATTCAGAGTAAAGGGTTGGAAAAGGATCTACCAATCAAATGCCCCCAGTAAGAAAGCAGGGGTAGCTATCCTGATATCTGACAAAATAAACTTTTCATTAAAATCTGTACAGAAAGACAAGGACGGACACTACATATTAATACAGGGAACAATCCAAGAGGAGGATATTACCCTCATCAACTTATATGCCCCAAATATTGGTGCACCCAGATATGTTAAACAAATACTCTCAAACTTACAGAATAAAATAGATCCCAATATGATAATACTAGGAGACTTTAACACACCACTCTCACCAAAGGACAGGTCTACCAACCAGAGGATTGGCAAAGAAGCTACCGAATTAAGTGAGGCCATTCTTCAAGCAGAATTAACTGACATCTACCGAGTATTTCACCCTAAAACAACACAGTACACATTCTTCTCAGCAGCTCATGGAACTTTCTCCAAAATAGACCATATCATAGTTCATGCAAGGAACTTAAGCAAATACAAAGGGATCGACACAATCCCCTGTATCCTATCTGACCACAGTGGAATCAAGCTAGTTCTCAATAACAAAGCATACCACAGAAATTTCTCTAATACATGGAAATTGAACAACACACTTCTTAGCAATGCCTGGGTAACAGAAGAGATCAGAGAAGAAATAAAACATTTCCTACAACTCAATAAAATGAAAACACCTCGCAAAGAAACTTGTGGGACACAGCAAAAGCAGTCCTGAGGGGCAAATTTATTGCCCTCAGTGCCCACATCAAGAAAATGGAAACAGACCAAGTAAATAATCTCATGTTGCAATTAAAACAGCTAGAAAAACAAGAAAAAATGGAACCTAAAGTTACTAGATGGAGCCAGATAACCAAATTAAGAGCAGAGATTAACCAATTAGAAAATCAGAAAATTATAGCCAAAATTAACCAAACGAAAAGCTGGTTCTTTGAAAAAATAAAATTGATGGCCCACTGGCAAGATTAATTGATAAAAGAAGAGAGGAAACCCACATTAACAGGATTAGGGATGCCACGGGAAAAATCACAACACATATCCAAGATATCCAAACAGTCCTAATGGACTACTTTCAAAAGTTATACTCTCTAAAGGAAGAAAACCTGGCAGAAATGGATGCATTTTTAGAGAAATACAAGTTACCCAAACTGAGCAAAGAAGAAGTAAACCAATTGAATAAGCCAATATCCTACAACAAGATACAGGAAGCTATCAAAAGTCTTCCAACAAAGAAAAAGCCCAGGACCAGATGGATTCACAGCAGAATTCTATAAGACCTTTAAAGAAGAACTAATACCCATACTCCTCAAGCTCTTCAGAGAAACAGAGAAGGAGACAGCTATCCCAAACTTATTCTACGAAGCCAATATCACACTCATCCCCAAACCAGGGATTTACAACATCATAATGCTGAATATCTACTGAGCTGGGCTTCCTGTTAAATTTGGAAAAAAAATTTACAAGCCAATGTTTAACTAGTAAAGGGAGCAAGTATAAAAGATTTTAAGGTAACTAATGGATGAAAAAAATTGCCTTAACTAACAGTCTCATGTCCCAGACAGTGCAGATTGAGAACATGAACAAAGAATGTTTGAAAGACCCATGAAAAAACAATGTATTATTCAGTTGGCACTAAGATACACCACAATAAAAGTCAAACATATTTTACTTTATGTTGACATACACAGAGAAAAGTTCCCAATAATATACTTTAGAAATTTTTTTTTGTGGGCTGGGAAGGTGGCTCAGTGGTAGAGCGCTTGCCTTGCATGCCTGAGGCCCTGGGTTCGATTCCTCAGCACCACATAAGCAAAAAGGAAAAAAGCCGGAAGTGGTGCTGTGGCTCAAGTGGTAGAGCACTAGCCTTGAGCTGAAGACCTGAGGGACAGTGCCCAGGCCCAGAGTTCAGGCCCCACAACTGGACATCTCCCACCCCCCAAAAAAGAATTTTTTTTTGCTAATTTTTATCTGTAGTTAAAGACCCATGGAACAAGACAAGGAAGCATTGAGCACTGAGGAGTTTCAAGTCCACTATCTGGAAGTCAAACTTGTTTTTTCCTCCATCGGTGATGGTTACTAACAGAGCATTGGCTTTTCAGATGGTACCAATTCTGTGATGAGGCACTTGAAGAGTTTGAAGGTTGGGGCATGTGAAATATGGGGCTGGAAGGAAGCATGCTGCTATTCCATTGGAAGCAAAAGGTAGTGTAGGCCCATAGAATACTTCTTCTTTGCCTTCTCTGCTTACATCTAGAACCTGGATAAAAGCCAGAGGCTCATTTGTCCAAATTGAATATCCACCAACTAAATATATTCTCCCATTGTGGACAGCAACTCCAGATTCATTCTGGCCAGTCAACAGGTTAAAATTGCAATGGGTCCACTGATCAGTGTCCAAGTTATAAGAATCTGTGTGACTCACAAGAATCCGGTCATTGTTGTAATCCAGATCATTGCCTCCAAGAACATAAAGCTTCCTCTGGATGGCTGCCATGGAATGGTAGACTCTTCTCTGTAGCATGGGGCTGCAGCTTATCCACTTATTCTAAAGAGAGGGAGAGGGAGAGGAAGAGCAAAAAGGAGAGGAAGAGGGAGAGAGTGAGGGAGAGGAAGAGGGAGAATACAGTGAGCACATTAGCAGTCCTCCTCTCTTCTTTTCTTAATTAATCTTGCCAAAGGTCCATCAGTTTTATTTATTTTTTCAAAGCACCAGCTTTTTTAAAAAATTTAATTTAATTTTTTTGAACATACTGTACAGAGGGGTTACAATTACATGGGCAGGATAATGCATACATTTCTTATCAAGCATTGCAGCCTCCTCCTTTGTTTACCCTTCACATCCCTTCCCAGCCTCCCCCCCCCAAATCTCAACCCCCCCCCCCCCGCACCAACGTTGTAAAGCTTGTAAAGCTCGTTTTTGACATGACAACTTGTTCTTCTCATTGCTACAACAGGTCCACCTGTATCCTTAAACGACTTGTTGTTCCCCATCTCCTCCACAAGTTATACTGACATCAAGTATATTGAAAGCAGGGGTTATACTGTGGGGGAGAGACATACAAAGCAACAAAGAGATAATCTTATAAATGCGTTAGAAACACATGCATGAAAGAAAAAAGCATTAAAATATGTATCTAAGGGTTCATTTTCCTAACATCACATTATCTGATCTTTTCTGCTTGACTCATACATATACTAGATATTGCAAATAAGGGAAACCATGGGACCTATGTTTCTTTGGGCCTGGCTTACTTCACTTAATATAATTTTTTCCAAGCCTTTCCATTTCCTAACAAATGGGGCAATGTCATTCTTTCTGATGTAGGCATAGAATTCCATTGTGTATATATACCACATTTTCTTGATCCATTCATCTACTGAGGGGCATCTGGGTTGGTTCCATATCTTAGCTATGGTAAATAATGCTGCAATAAACATAGTTGTGCTGGTAGCTTTAGTGTGGTCTTGTTTGTAAACATTTGGGTAAATGCCCAAAAGTGGGATTGCTGGGTCAAAAGGGAGCTCTATGTGAAGTCTTTTTTGAGGAACCTCCATAATGCTTTCCAAAGTGGTTGAACAAGTTTACATTCCCACCAACAATGAAGTAAGGTTCCCTTCTGTCCACATCCCCTCCAGCATCTGTTGTTAGAGTTCGTGATTTTTGCCATTCTAACTGGAGTGAGGTCGTATCTCAATGTTGTTTTGATTTGCATTTCTTTTATGGCTAGGGATGTTGAACATTTCTTCATGTGTCTATTGGCCATCCTTCTTTCTTCTTCAGAGAAGTTTCTCTTTAAGTCTTTAGCCCACTTATTTATTGGGCAGTTGTTTCTTTGAGTATTTGTTGTTGGGGGATTTAATTTTTTGAGTTCCAAGTATATTTTAGATATGAGACCCTTGTCTGTTGTATGGCTAGTGAAGATCTTCTCCCAATCCGTGGGCTTTCTATTGATCTTGCTAGCTATGTCCTTTGCCATGCAGAAGCTCTGCAACTTCATGCAATCCCATTTGTCCAACCTTTCTTTGATTTGTTGTGTTTCCGGGTCTCTATTCAAAAAATTTCGGCCTGAGCCAAGGAGACCTAGGGTTTCTCCTATTCCATCCTGTAATGTTTTCAGAGTGTCTGCTTTGACTTCGAGGTCTTTGATCCATTTGGAGTTGATTCTGGTGCAGGGTGATATGTAAGGATCTAGCTTTAGTTTTCTACAAGTAGTTAACCAATTTTGCCAGCACCAATTATTGAAGAGGCTGTCTTTCTTCCATTCTATTGTTTTAGCTCCCTTATCAAAAATTAGATGGCTATAGGTCTGTGAGTTCATTTCTGGGTTTTCAATTCTATTCCATTGGTCCTGAGGTCTGTTCTTATGCCAATACCAAGCTGTTTTGATTACTATGGCTTTATAGTAGAGTTTGAAATTTGGTATTGATATTCCTCCAGCAGTGTTCTTTCCGTTGAGGAGCGTTTTTGCTATTTGGGGTCTTTTATTGTTCCATTTGTATTTTTGGATTGCCTCTTCTACTTCCTTGAAGAATGAGGTTAGAATTTTGATAGGTATTGCGTTGAATTTGTAGATAGCCTTGGGAAGTATTGCCATTTTCACGATGTTAATCTTTCCAATCCAGGAGCATGGGAGGTTTTGCCATTTTCTAAGTTCTGTTTTGATTTCCTTTTTCAAGATTTTAAAGTTTTCATCATAGAGGTCCTTCACTTCTTTGGTTAAGTTAATTCCTAGGTATTTTGTTTTTTGTGGGGCTATTACAAATGGAGTTGCTTTCCTAATTTCAGCCACACTTTTCTCATTGTTGGCATACAGAAAAGCCATTGATTTTTGAGGGTTCATTTTATACCCTGCTACTTTGCCAAAGTTTTGAATCAGCTTGAGTAATTTGGGAGTGGAGTCTATGGAATTCTTTAAATATAAGATCATGTCATCTGCAAAGAGGGAGAGTTTTATTTCTTCTTTCCCTATTTGGATCCCCTTTATGTCTGCATCTTGTCTTATTGCTGTAGATAGGCATTCTAATACTAGATTGAAGAGAAGTGGAGAGAGTGGACATCCTTGTCTTGTTCCTGAGTTAAGAGGAAATGGCTTTAGGTTTTCACCATTAAGTATAATGCTGGCTGTAGGTTTGTCATATACAGCCTTTATTGTATTGAGGAATGTTCCATTGATTCCTAATTTTTCCAAAACCTTCATCATAAAGAGGTGTTGGATCTTTAAAACTTTTTCTGCATCTATTGAGATAACCATGTGGTTCTTATTCTTGCTCCTGTTGAATAATATTAATTGATTTGCATATATTGAACCAGCTTTGCATCCCTGAAATAAATCCTGTTTGATCGTGGTGTACGATTTTTTGGATGAATTGTTGAAGTCGATTGGCCAAAATTTTATTGAGAAGTTTTGCATCAATGTTCAACGAAATGGGTCAATAGTTCTCTTTCTTTGATGAGTCCCTGCCTGGTTTTGGGATGAGGGTTATGCTGGCTTCATAGAATGTGTTCGGTAGTGAACTTTCTCTTTCAATTTCATTGAAGAATTGGAGGAGTATTGGTGTGATCTCTGCTTTGAAGGCCTTGTAAAATTCCGCTGTAAAACCATCTGGTCTTGGACTTTTCTTAGCTGGGAGGTCTCTTATTGCTGTTTCTATTTCAATGCTTGATATGGGCCTGTTAAGATGGTATAACTCATCTTGGTTTAGTTTTGGCATGTCAATATTTGCTAGGAAAAGGTCTATTTCTGTCAGGTTCTCAAACTTATTAGCATAAAGTTTTGAGAAGTATTCCCTTACAATGTAAAGAACCAGCTTTTTGTTTTATTAATTTTATTTATAGTTTTCCTATTCTCTAATTAATTTCTGCTCTTAATTTAATTATCTGGCTACGTCTAGTAACTTTAGATTCCATTTTTTTCATGTCTTTTAGCTGTTTTAATTGCAACATGAGATTATTTACTTGGTCTGTCTCTATTTTCTTGATGTGGGCACTGAGGGTAATTAGTTTGCCCCTCAGGACTACTTCTGCTGTGTCCCACAAGTTTCTTGGTGATGTGTCTTCCTTTTCATTGAATTGTAGGAAATTTTTAATTTCTTCAGTTACCAAGTATTTGAGTAATTTCTGCAGTTTGCTTTGTTATTGAGAACTACCTTGATTCTACTGTGGTCAGATAGGATACAGAAGATTATGTCAATCCCCTTGTATTTGCTTAAATTCCTTTCATGAACTATGATATGGTCTATTTGGAGAAAGTTCCATGAGCTGCTGAGAAGAATGAGTACTGTGTTGTTTTAGGGTGAAATACTCGGTAGATGTCAGTTAATTCCGCTTGAAGTATGGCCTCAATTCGGTAGCTTCTTTGCCAATCCTCTGGTTGGTAGACCTGTCCTTTGGTGACAGTGGGGTATTAAAGTCTCCTAGTATTATCGTATTTGGATCTATTTTATTCTGTAAGTTTGAAAGTATGCGCTTAACATATTTGGGTGCTCCAATGTTTGGAAAATATAAGTTGATGAGGGTAATATCCTCCTCTTGGATTGTTCTCTATTAATAGGTAGTGCCCTTCCTTGTTTTTTTGTATTTAATTTAATGAAAAGTTTATTTTGTTAGATATCATGATAGTGACTCCTGCTTTCTTAGTGGGGGCACTTGATTGGTAGATCCTTTTCCAACCCTTCACTCTAAATTTGTTTGTATGTTTAGCTGAGAGGTGGGTCTTCTGAAGGCAACAGATGGACGGATCATGTTTTCTGATCCAATCTGCAGTTCTTTTTCTTTGGATTGGTGAATTAAGTCCGTTAATATTTAAGGTTATTATAGAGAGATGCATTGAGGTTTTTGTCATTCCTTGTTTTCCTAAGTGTTTCTTCTTTCCTTTCTTCCTGTGCTTACTAAGTTAGACTTCTACTCATAACTGTCTGGTGCAGATCCCCATTCCTGGTTTCTTTCTTCAGGTTGTGTTCCCCCTCTTATTATTCTTTGTAATGCTGCCTTGTTGTTTATGAATTCCTTTAATTTTTCTTTCCTATTAAAAATGTTCATTTTGGGCTGGGAAGGTGGCTCAGTGGTAGAGTTCTTGTCTTGCATGCATGAGGCCCTGGGTTTGATTCCTCAGCACCACATAAGTAGAAAAAGCTGGAAGTGGCGCTGTGTGGCTCAAGTGGTAGAATGCTAGCCTTGAGCTGAAGAGCTGAAAGACAGCGCCTAGGCCCAGAATTCAGACTTCACAGCCAAAAAAAAAAAAAGCCAAAAATGTTCATTTCTCCATCAAATGTGAATACTATAATGTTCCTAGAAGTGTTTCTCCTAGGATCCTGCTTGTTAGGAGTTCTATATGCTTCTGTAATGTAGGTAAGATGTTCTTTTTTAAGATGAGGGAGATTTTCATTGATAATCTTGTTGAATAGGTGTTACATTCCCTTGCTTTGATATTTCTCACCTTTGTCCACTCCAATTATACAAAGGTTAAATTTCTTGGCACTATCTGCTTGCTCTTGGATTTCCCTTTGGCATAATTTAAGTGATTTTTCTACATCTGTGACTTTTTGGTCCAGTTGGTGCATTCTGTCTTCTGTATCTGACATTCTATGTTCCATTTCGTTCACTCTGTTAACTGTGGCTTCCATTGTGGTTTGCGTGGAGGAAATGGACTCATTTATTGATTCAATGTTGGGTCTAAAAGTAATAATCTCACCTCTTAATGAGGTATGTACTACCTCTATTTTTGTACTAATCTCACCTCTTAGTGAGGTGTGTACTGCCTCTATTTTTGTACTAATCTCATCTCTTAGTTAGGTGTGTACTGCCCCTATTTTTTCATGCACCTCCTGTTTGAGATCCTGCATCTCTTTTGATATTTTGTCCCTGTGTTCTTTAAATTTCTGGTCTATTTCTCACTTTAGTTCTTGAGTCATTGCCTCCAGCATCTCTTGGATGTAGTTTTTGTCTTCCATTCCTGCTCTGCTCCCACTAGGGCTCTCCTCTGGGTGGCTGTTGGCTTTTGGAGATAGCTTGCTATGCTGGGTGTTGATAAACCTTGTAATTTTTCTCTCAGATTTTCCCATGGGGATTCAGGGATTATTGGAGACTATCTGAAATTTTGTTTTGGTCAATAAGTGTCTGTCTTTGGTTTGTTGCCATTTCTGAGTTGGTGGAGAGAGTTTGTACCTGGTCTGAGTTCTGTTGGCGGCTGAGCTCCAGCTGCTGGTCTGACCCAGGTCGGGCTCTCGGCTCTCTGCTGTAGATCACTGACCGTTCCTGCCTTTAGAAGGACTGAGCGGCTTAGACTTCTCCTGTTTACTCCTCCTCCAGGTGCTCTTGGTGAGATGAGTGTCCTGGATGTACTCTCCCAGTTGCTAGAATCTGCTATGGGCTCGAGACTTTTTTTTTTTTTTTTTTTTTTTTGCCGGTAGTGGGAATGAACTCTGGTCCTGGGCACTGTCCCTCAGCTCTTCAACTCAAGACTGGCACCCTACCATTTGAGCCACAGTGCCACTACTGTCCCTTTCTGCTTATGTGGTGCTGAGGAATCAGATCCAGGGCCTCATGCACACAAGGCAAGCACTCTGCCACCGAGCCACCTTACCAGCCTGAGCTCCTGACTATTATCGGGTGCTGGCGGCCTGAATTGTCCAATTCCTGGCCTGGGACATATGGGTCGGGTTGTGGTGGGGTTTGGACTTCTGGTTCTCTTGCCCTGGACACCCAGGTCTTTTGCTGTCATGGGTGTGATTCCCAGGAGTCAAATTCCCTCTTTTCCCTCCTCTGCTGAGGTGTATGCTCAGCTTCTGACTTCAAGCAGGAGGAGTTGGTTGTGTTGCTCAGGTACCAGATCCCCAGGCCTGGTCCTGGCCTCTGGTCTTGGCCTGGGGCATGCCAGTTGGACCTGTGCTGCTCTGTATCCCACCTGGGTTACACAGCCTTGAGTACACAGTTCAGGTTTCTTCCACTGTTGGCAGTTGTGACCCAGAGGTGCTGCTCCTGGCTTGGGTGTTTAAACGCTTATCCAGGGGTGCTCTTGATCTAGCATGGACGGCTGGGTGTGCTCCACAGGTTGGTGGAGCTCTGGAAGAGTTCCCAGTTTTAGTGGATCCTGTAGTTCAGGTGTTGGGGTAGGGGTCTAGGTCAAGATCTGGGGGTTCCCACCAGCTCTGGTCTCCCTTGAGGAGGGATGCACTGTCCGCTGTGGGTACTCACCCTGGAGCTAGTTGTTGTTTCTGTGTGATGTAGGTAGCTCAATCAGAGTTCAGTTGAGATGCTTGTGGGCTCAGAGGGCAGTGCTGGCTCTGTGTGTTTCTCCTCTGTCTCTGCCTCTGTTGATGCTGTTCCGGTCAGTGCCTTGGGATGGGCCACTCCTCAGGTGCAGGCTGTGTGCTGGCCTCTGGCTGAGTGGTAGGGGAGGGGCCTCTGTACAGCTTCTGAGCATTGGGTTTGTCTCTGTTTGCTTTCTCTGGATCAGCACCAGTACCTTGCAGGTCTTCTGCTCTGGCGTTCTGTGGGAAACCCGTGTAGTTCTGGGGTTCCTGCGTGTGGCCGAGTGGCTTTGGTGGGATGGAGCCCCTCTGCTCAGAGAGTTAGGGGTAGGGGTGGGATCTTTGTGCAGGCTCCCGGCTCAGAGGTTTCTCAGTTCATCACGATCAGAGTCCAAGTTGTGTGCTATTTTGCAACTACATTTTGTGTGTTCTAGAAGCTTCGCAAAAATATTAATAATAGGAGGGTAGTCAGCCTGACAGATTATGCAGGTAGTCCCTTTCTGATCAGAGCAAGCATACCTGAGTACTCCGGACTGTTAACCTAATCTCCTCCATCTTCTAACCCAGTATGATATCTTAGACCTTCAGCAAAACAAAACTGCCAATTACTTGGACAGAATTTCTGTGTGTTATCTGAAACAGAACTTTTACCTTTCCTTAAAGAGATGGGAAAGTAGTGTCCATGTGAGTTGTATGTTTCTAATACCTGCATGATTAATTTGTACTTGAATATGCTGGAATGATCTCATCTGTGTGTATCTGAAACCCAGCATTTTATCTGATTGTTCTCATCTGTGTACTCTGTATACAGTGGATCTTTAAAAGTACACAGTGCCCAGGTTGGAGGGCATGGCTCAGTTGGTAGAGTGGTGGCCAATGAGTGAACATATCAGGTACTGAATCTGAGTTCCAGTCTCATACCAAAAACAAAAAAAATACACAATGCCTTCAATGAGCATATGATCCAATGAGAGAACACATGCCATTAGAACATTCTTCTGGCAAACACTAAATTCTGGAACATGTGCAGTACAGCTTTTCATATGCCAGTCTTGGCATGTTTGAAGTCCTTATCTTATATAGAATTCAATTCACAAAGATTTGTTTCCTTTCATCATTCCTTCTAGAGAAAGATTGTTTGTGTTGGTCAAGGCATCATGCTGGTTCTGTTTTTTTTAATTGTATATTTTAACTATATATTATATATTTTAATGTATATTTTAATTATATATTTATTAATTTAATTTGTTACTTTATATTTTGTTGTTTTGGGGTCTTATACTCAGGGCCTGGTTGCTGTCACTGAGTTTTTCTGCTCAAAGCTAGTACCTTACCACTTTGAGCCTTAACTCCACTTGTGGTTTTCTGGTGGTAATTGGAGATAAGGGTCTCACAGACTTTCCTGCCTGGGTTGACTTCAGACTGGGCCCCACAGATGTCAGCCTCCTGAGCAACTAGGATTACAGGCATAAGCCACTAGCACAGGGCAGAAAATTACTCTTTCCTTGGCTATTATTCAATTCAATAGATGAACAACAGAGCATAAACCTCAACCAAAGCAAATTGTTAGTTTTTATCTTTCCTGTTCTAGTCTTAAGGAATGCCAAGCCTATTTTGTTGGTAAATAATCTCAACTAGTTTGACCACGGCGTGGAGATGGCTAGAATTGGCAAAAAAGGACATTAAAATAGTTTTTGTAATGAAAGTATAGCAGTCAACTATGTGTTTTAGAGGAAGATGATGGAATTTTAGCTCTACTGAGATTCCATTGCTTAAAAAAAGATATACTTAGTGCTGGTGTTTCATACTCAGAGGGCTGAGACCTGAGAATCATGGTTCAAAGCCAGCCCAGGCAGGAAAGCCCATAAGATTCTTTTTTTATTGTGAAAATACTGTACATAGGGGTTACAATTACATGGGCAACCCATAAGATTCTTATCTCCAGTTAACCACCAGAAAACTGGATGTAGAGCTGTGGCTCAAAGTGGTAGAGTGTTGTTAGACTTGAGCAAAGAGCTTAGGAGCAGTGTCCAGGCCCTCAGTTCAAGCCCCACATATAACAAAAATGTTATGTATAGAAAAAGTTTGGGATTTGAGTAAGTTCATTAAACCATCAATAGCAACCATTAATGCAGTATTTCACTATTTGAAGTATGGTAGCATTAGTAATGTAGTAATGTATTCCTTGTCTACTGCTGTGATGGAGAAACTGGAGGTGAATGTTTTATATGCCAGTGCCCTTTCTATTCATATGATTTATATCCTCTATTCTTCCTGCTGAGAGCAAATGTCACCCTTCATTGTGGGAAACATCTTGGAGCTTCTGTAGAAGTCATTTGGTGGAGGAATCAGAATTTCATCTCCAGGTGTGACTGCAGGCCTAAAATCCAGTATTTTCCTCTACTCACATCCATTGTGGAGTACCATCTATCAAACACTGGTAGACCTGAGCAATTTGCAATCTCCTTTCTTTATTAAATACACAGACAGCATTTTGTCTTCATTACTAGATAGCTTTCTGGAAGCCTCTTGCTGTGCCTCTGTTTCTACAAGTATAGTGGGTATGCAAGCATGAGCCCTAGCTGACAGTGCCCGATCAAGTGAATGGGAGGTGGCAGGAATATACTGGAGTTCACTGGCCTTTATGCTTCTGTTCCTCAGTCTTGCCTCCAGGTTCTGACTCTTGCTGATATTCAGGCTTACTGCCATTGTTTTCCTCAATTATCACTGTACAGGACTCCTTTAATCCTTGAAATCACACACACACACACACACACACACACACACACACACACACACACACATCTTCAGCCAACAGATTTATGTATCTTTCTCACATAGTTGCTTCAGAGAAATAGGGCTATGTGGCTCCTGCTCCATCCCTGGCACTGTACCCAAGGCATTCACTCACTGGGCCCTGAATTAAGATGAATAAATGCCCTGGCACCAGTCACTCACATTTGTCATCCCAGCTACTCAGGAGGATGAGCTCTGAGGATCACAGTTAAAAGCCATCCTGGGCAGAACAGTCCATGATAATTTTATCTCCAATGAACCACCAAAAAGCCAGAAGTTGAGCTATGGCTCAAACAGTAGAGCACCAGCTTTGAGAAAAGGAAAAGAATAAATTGATCTATCCATGTTCTTTCCCTGGCACTTTCTGGAAAATCCTCACTCAATCCTCACCAAAATCCTCTCCTCATGGTGACTGCCTGTCAGCCTGGAGACTTCAGGCTGTTCCACAAGCTCCCCGCAGAGGAAGCTGAACCCAAAGGCCTAGTTGGGAGTTAACACATTTTGCCAAGCGGACATCCACTTAGTAACTCTGCATTGCTGAGATAAACCCTGTAAAGGAGGAAATATTTTATTTTGAGGGAATCTATTCCCATAGCCTGAGACAAGACTGAAACCTCATAGCAGGAACCACTAGGTGGCATGAAGTGTTCAATTCCTGGTAGTTTGGAAGGAGAGAAGAAAAGGGAGGGAGAGGGAGAGAGAGAGAGTGGGAGAGGGAGGAAAAGAGAGAGAGAAGAGAGAGAGGGAGGAGAGAGGAGAGAGGAGAATGTAAGAGAAAAGAGGGAGAGAGATGAGAGAGAAGAAAGAGGATAGATATGATAGATGAGATGAGAGACAGACAGATGAAAGAGAAAAGAGGGAGAGAAAGGAGAAAGCTAGAGATAGACAGATTGAAAGATATGAGTTGAGAGGGAAAGATGAGGGAGAGGGACATAGAACAGAGACATATTCAGGGAGAGATGAGAGAGAGAAAGACAAAGATAAGAGAGAATGAGAAACTTGAAAGAGTAAGAAAGACAGACAAAAAGAGAGGAGAGAGAGGGAGTTGAGAGAGAGAGAGAGGGAGAGAGAGAGACAGAGAGACAGAGAGAGAGAGAGAGAGAGAGAGAGAGAGAGTCTTGATGTGGTATATTTTCTTGCAATGCTGCCCAACAATGTTCTTCCCACACACAGGTCCCAGGAATTAAATATTTTTGACTATTGTGGTCACTCCTTGCAATGGGCCAGTTTCAGATCCACATTTGACTTTTAGGCAAAGATTACATTAACCTACTTTGACTTTGTATAGTGCCTAGAATATAAATCAAGTTTTTACTTTTTTATCATTTTGAAGCATATATTTAACATAATTCGTTTTCTTACTCTTAGTTTGCATGTATCATCACCTCTCTGATATTTCTGCATGTCTGTAAACATGTTTTCTTGCATCTGTTGTATTCCATATTGAACTCTAAAGATAAATATGGTTGACAGACCAGGATGGGATCTCAGGCCTAAAAGAGCTTGTTAGTTTCTTGTGGTATTAGAAAGTGAACAAGGTTCCTCTTTTCCTCTTCAGGTCATTCCTTTGCACTCCTGGGTCTTTTGTTCTAAAGCCATTAGGTGGAGTAAGCAAATTGTCTCCACCTTGGGGTGGAAGTCAAAGCTATGGTGGCTCAAAGTCGGGAATTTGGGATGAGAAGGCATGTTTATGGAGGTAAGTCTGGCCTGAGTGTGGGGGTCCAAGTAAGGTGATAAACGGTGGGTAGCCTCTCATAAGCAGCCTTTGCTTAAATGGGGTGAGGAGAGGAAGGTATCCATGAGATGGAGGTAGTAGGTTGAAGTTGACTAAAAATTTACCATATAGCTGGGCACCAGTGACTCATACTTCTAATCCTAGTTACTCAGTAGGTTGAGATATGAGGACCATGGTTCAAAGCCAGCCTGAGCAGAAAAGTCCTGTGAGACTCCTATTGACAGTGAACAAACAACAACAACAACAATAACAAAACCAACTTAAGCTGTGGTTCAAGTGGTAGAACACTAGCCTTGAGCAAAAACAAAACAAAAACCCAAAACCTCAATAACAATGCCCAGGCCCTTGAGTTCAAGTTTAAGGACAGTTGCACATACAAGCACACACACACACACACACACACACACACACACACACACACAAAGATAATAAAAAATAATAAAATAATGTCATAGATTGGTGATATTTCAGAGTTAAAGAGGGTTATAAAACCCAAAACCATTTGAGAAGTACCCACAGCTAAGGAAGCTAAGGAGATGAGACATGGAGACATGCTTGGGCTGGATGCTTCTGCTACACAGGACATTACTGAGACAGTAGGGGCCAGTGATTTGAGTGAGGACTAGAGGGCAGTGTTGCATTAGTGTTCCTTTCCTGCTTCTGAAAGGTTGCTTTGTGGAGATTTAGCAGAATGGCCCTGTTTGTAGGAAGTTAATGTGTTCTACAACTTGGGGGACAATTTACTTTCTGATCTTTGAGGGAAAGTCTTTTCTTTGAACAAACTGCTTGTGGTTTTGTCATTCTTCAGGGAGGAAACTGGTACACAGCTATATGTTATTTATTTTTCAGACATCTTTTTAGTTAATTGGTTCATTATCTTGAAGTGGTTGGACAGAGGAGTTAAGATTCAGCATGTCACTTTGGGAGTACAATGCATCTTATCAGAGTCACCCCTTGTATTATTTTCCACCATCTCTCCCAACCCCAGCCATCCTCTAAATTTACCAGATTTCATTCTCATATACATTGATTATTCCGAAATGCATTCATCCATTCTTCTCCCCACGTATCTCCCCTTCCTCCCTTTCCCCTCACCCCTTCTTCCTAAAATACATGTTCCAGTTTCTTGATATTTGTTTTGTTAAACTGTTAAGTTGTTTAAGGACTTATTCCACTTAACTTCTCCCCTGTATCTACCCTATATCTACTTTAATATGTGTGTGCATATGTTCATACAACCCTGTATATGTTTATATATATATTTATATATTAGTTTTAACTTCCACACTTGTGAGAAAACATGAGTCCTTTGTCTCTCAGAACCTGACTTCTTTCACTGTGCATGATTTTTTCCCCTCTGCAAATGACAAATTATCATTCTTCCTGATAGAGAAGTAAAACAGTGTCTTTTCCTCCACTTTGGCTTCCTGTCTCCCACCTTGGCCTTGCAGGTCCTCTTCAGTCCTCTATGGAGACAGCACCCCACTGTCACGGACAATGTGAGCTTTGAAGTGTGGCGTTCCTACATTTTGAATCTCAGCTTTGGGCCAAAGCTCTCAAGTCTGTACTAAATAGTGTAACTCAGCCCACAGGTTTGGGCTGAATTTCTGCTTCTATCTGCCCGTTGAATGAGAATACTATTGAACATGGATTAGTCCCTGCCTGAGACAGGGATTCTTTGCCTGTGGTTTCTCAAGAGAATCCTCCCAGGAGGAGAAGGAGAGGAGCTTAGTAGGGCCAGGGCCCAAGGGAAAAGCTGGGTAAAGAAGATGTTGTCTTATGGGACATGAGTCAGCCTCACCCCATGGCAAGCTCTTTAGCCACAGTTGAATTCAAGTTCACTGTTAAGAAAACAGGGCCCATGTAAAGACTACAGACATATAAACTCTTACTTGAAGTGACTTTTGTTTAGTCAAGGATGATTCTCTAGGAAGTGGCACTGTGGCTCAAGTGGTAGAGCGCTGGCCTTGAGCTGAAGAGCTGAGGGACAGCACCCAGGACCAGAGCTCCAACTCCCACAACTGACAAAAAAAAAAAAGGATGACTCTCTAAAATATGGACCCACCATGAACTGTGGGCAGTTAATACTGTGACTGGGATAATGGTCCTTACGTAGTCAAAGGAATCTGGTGTCTTCTCTACACACATTGATAAGCTTTGTTACATTGAGAAAATCATCCACTACCTTATAACATTTGTGGTATGTCACCTCCCCCATCTCCTGGCTGAGACAATGCTATAGACTGTGACACTTGATAAAAATCTGATGATCATGCCCATAATCCTAGCTATTCAGGAGGTTGAGATCAAAGGATCACTGTTAGAAGCTCAAGGCCTGCCTGGGGAAGGAAAGTCTGTGAGACTCTTATCTCCACTTAGCCACCAAAAGCAAGCGTTGGAATCAGAGCTATACGTCAAGTGATAGTGCACTGCCTTTGAGCACAAATGCTCAGTGCCCATATCTTGAGTTCAAGACCCAGAATCAGCACAAGAAGAGAAAAAAATGTCTGATGATTGTGTAATGTGTTTAAGACATGGACCAAGTGTAATGAGGAGGCCTCGAATATCCAATATTCATTTCCAAGACTAGATTCCAGCATTGTCAACTTCAGATTCGATTTCTTTTTAGGAAATAACGTTACAGAAACTTTCCATGGAGGTTTAAATATGAAATTGTTGGTGCTACAGAATCACTCAATTCTCTATCATTAATTCAGTCCCTTCCTTCCTAGCTCAGCCATTGTGGAAGCCTTAACTTAAGCCCATGTCCAACCACAGGAAAGTGCTCCAATGGATGTGAGCTCATTATATTTTAGGAAGCTTCCACAGAGACTTTTCCTTCTAAATTTTGTTTTCTGTCCATGTAAGTGGCCATCTCTAAGAGCCGACAGCAGCAGTGTGCTCCAGGGAGAGCTAGTTTTCTATTCTTAACCTGCCCACAACTGTCTGATTATAATGTGAACTTTCTAAGTTTTCAGAGGTCAGTAGAGGTCTTGGTTTAATGTTCTACAAGGATTATGTCAGTCAGCCAGGATAGAGAAAGTACAAGATAAATATTATGACTGCCAGCTGTCAAGTGTTGGCTTTTTAGGGTAGCCAAGTCTGCTGAGATTACTTCCTGCTCTTCTGCAGTGAGGTTTGCTGTTTCCTCCAGATATCCTGTCTCAGTCTCCCAAGTGCTGGTATTACAAGTGAGACTACACCATACCAGAGAAATTCACCCCTTGATATGGTTAATATATGCTAATGAAACCTTTGATACATTTTACAAAAATGATCCAAACATTTTTTATACTATCTGACCTTACCTTTCTCTTCCAAAACAACTTATTTTTACCTGTTATTTTCCTTGTTTATTATTCTAAAATATGATGTGTTTGGAAAAATGGGCTAGAAATCAATGTAGGTAACTGTTTTATTTTTCTATTTATGTAAGTTACATTTTATCATATATATATTTATATAATATATATATTTTTTTGTCAGTCGTGGGGTTTGAACTCAGCCTGGGTGCTGTCTCTCAGCTCTTCAGCTCAAGGCAAGTACTCTACCACTTGAGCCACAGCTCCACTTCTGGTTTTCTAATGGTTTATTGGTGATGAGTCTCACAGACTTTCTTGCCTGGGCTGGCTTTGAACCCAGGTACTCAGATCTCAGCCTCCTGAGTAGCTAGGATTATAGGTGTGAGCCACTGGCACCCAGCTAATATATTTATAAAGTTACATTTCTTCACTTTCAGGTGTTGTCCAAAGGGGTTACAATTTTGTTTATGAATACCATGCATCTTGATAAACAACACCCTTTCCATCATTCTCTCCCATCTCTCTCATCCTCACCCATTCCCTCACTTTTCCTAGTTTCATAGGATATGATGACATTCTCCTCCTTCAGTTTTCCTAGTTTTATAGGATATGACTGCATTCTCCTCCCCTTCCTCTCTTTATTCATTGATCTACACCTACAACTCAAGTACCAGCTTCCTGGTATTCATCCAAAGCAATCTTTTAAGATTTATGAAGACATTTTGGCCTCATATATGGCATCTTCTAGAGAATATTTCATGGATACTTGAGGTCTGTTTGTTGTGGATTAAGGCCTCTGTTTCCTAATTTGCCTTCTGTCTTGTTTTTCTGTTGAAATCTTCTACCATGATTGTGTAAACTAACTAGAGATTTTTCTATTCCATCCTCTTAATTTCCTTTTTAATTTTTCCAGTGCTGGGGTTAAATTCAGTGTGTTGCACGTGGGAGACAATCTATTTAAAATGAGAGATTACTAATAGATGCAAAGTTACTGGTTACTATTGTAATTTTGTTCTTTGTTCTCTGTGTGTAATAACTTTTTATCCTTCAATCCTTACCCCCTATCCTGCTGTGTATTTTGTTGATATTTTCTAGGCCATTTTTAAATTTCTTTCTCATTGCCTATTGTGTATATTTGGTAGATATTTTCATTTTGGTCATTATGGCCAACTACAGGAAACATTCTATACTAACAGTATTTTAAATGGATTATTATTGTTATTTATTTATTTTTTGGGGGTCTGGTTGTGGGGCCTGAACTCTGGGCCTGGGTGTTGTCCCTCAGCTCTTTAGCTCAAGGCTAGTGCTCTACCACTTGAGCCACAGAGCCACTTCTGGCTTTTTTCTTCTTGCTTAAGTGGTGCTGAGGAATCGAACCCAGGGCCTCATGCATGCAAGGCAAGACTCTACCCCTGAGCCACCTTCCCAGCTCTATTATTATTATCATCATTATTATTATTATTGGTCAGTCTTGGGGCTTGAGCTCTGGGCCTGTGTGCTGTCCCTAAGCTCTTCAGCTGAAGTCCAGTGCTCTACCACTTGAGCCACAGTGCTACTTCCAGTTTTCTGGTGGTCATTTGGAGATAAGAATCTCATGGAATTTCCTGTCTGAGCTGTCTTTGAACCATGATCCTCAGATCTCAGCCTCCTGAGTAGCTGGGATTATAGGTGTGAGCCATGAGTGCCTGGCTTTTAAATGGATTATTTCTTAACTTCAGTTGTTTCACCCTTCTTCTTTATGCCTATGATGTCCAAACTTGCATCTTTATTGTGTACTCATTAAAGAAACATATTTATTGCTTCTATTTTTTCACATTAAAAAATGTAGCTATTGCCAGGCACTGGTGGCTAACACCTGTAATACTATCTACTTAGGAGGCTGATGTTTGAGGATGGTGGTTCTAAGACAGCCTAGGCAGGGAAGTCTGTGAGACTAATTAACCACCAAAAATGCAGAAGTGGAGTTGTGGCTCAGTGGTAGAGCAATAGCCGTAAGTGAAAAAGCTCAGGGACAGCGCCCCAGGTCCTGAGTTCAAGCCTCAGGACTGGCACAAAAATGAACAAAAGTGGAATGCACATGAAAATTACATTATATTTAGTATTATTCACGTATTTGGTATCATTAGAGAGCTGTATGATTTATATGGTTTGAAAGAATCTGGCTTTTGTTATTACTAAAGAAACTTTACTAGCATTGAGTTTTTATCAATTAAAGTTTCCCAGATAATGCAGTGAGTGTAGATCTACTACTTTTTAGGAAGATTTTATGTTTACTGGGCATACAGGTGTCAGCCTTTACAAAAATGAGAACTAGTAGAGTTCCCAAATTTCTTCTTCTCAACCTGCCTGAACATAGTCTGATTGTAACTTGAACTTCCTAAAGTTTGTGAGGTCAGTTAAGGTCTTTGATTAATAGTTAACAAGGATTATGTCAGCCAGACAGTGTTAGGATATGATCAGATAAATGTTATTAATCTGTGTGTGTGTGTGTGTGTGTGTGTGTGTGTGTGTGTGCGTGTGTGCGTGTGTGTGTGTGTGTGTGTGTGCGCGTTTGTGCGCGCGCTCGTGCTTAACAGCCAGTCCTAGGGCATAAACTCAGTGCTCGATACTTTTTATTTTCTCTCAAGAGTAGTACTTGTGCTGGGAATGTGGCCTAATGGTAGAGTGCCTGCCTAGCACACATGAAGCCCTGGGTTGATTCCTCAGTACCACAGACACAGAAAATGTGGGAAATGGTGCTGAGGATCAAGTAGTAGACCACTAGTCTTGAACTGAAGAGCTGAGGGACAGCGCCCAGACCCAGAGTTCAAGCCCTATGACCAACAACAGAAAGTTAAAAAAAAGAGTACCACTTAAGCTAAAGCTCCATTTCTGTTTGTGTGTGTGTGTGTGTGTGTGTGTGTGTGTGTGTGTATGTGTGTGTGTGTGTGTGTGTGTGTGTGTGTGTGTGTGTGTGTGTGTGTGTGTGTGTGTGTGTGTGCGCGCACGCGCGCTTGGGACTAATTGGAGATAAAGCCTAGTCTGGCTTTGAACCATGATCCTCAGATCTCAGCCTTCTGAGTAGCTGGGATTATAGGCATGAGGCACTTTTGTCCAGAAAATGTTACATTTTTGACATGAAAGTAATTATCTTTTTAGGTTATCTTTTGCCTGATTATGATTATTTTTTCTTTTGCTACATTACTGTCAGAGGATTGAAAATGTCCAAGTAATGTTGGCATCTCTAGCAAATACCAGCATAGCCCCTTCATGGAGTGTGCCAGCACATATTTGTAATCTACCAAAGGTAGCTTGATTACAACATGAAGTTCTTGAACTTGATGTGGTCATTGGAGTTCTTTGTTTAATATTCAGTGAAGAATAAGCAAGGGAGACAGGGCCATAGAGGACAGAAGATTCCTGTTCTTACTGATGGCTTCTTGTAAATGGCAAAAGATTCTAGCTGGCTGATTCCATCATCTGCCTTTTATATCTCTTTTCTTTATCTGCAGTGATGGAGGTTTTTCCACTCCATGCAAACAATGTGAGTACCTAGAAGCTAAGGACATGAAGTTCTAAGAAGCAGACAGGGAAGCCACACATCAAAGCAGCATTCCATTGTCAAGTGTATTGGTGATGGCTCTGGAGTCGGATGCCAGGGTCTGAACCTCCATGATGACTGACTGATTCTCCATAATACTGTTTCATTTGTCCATTTATTGCCTCCAGATTCAGAGGTGTTCTGATTTCTCCATTCCCACCCTCCTCCATTCTCTGCCTTCTCCCATGCCCCCTTCTGGTTGTCAAAAGAGTAGTGGCTCAAGTTGGGCACTGGTGGCTCATACCTGTAATCCTCTGCTACTCAGGAGGTTCAAAGTCAGCCCAAGCAGGAAGTCCATGAGACTCTTATTTCCACTTATCCACCAATAATAAAGAAGTAGAGCTGTGGCTCAAGAGATAGTGCACTAGCCTTGAGTAAAAAGCTCAGGCTTCACCAAAGCCCCGAATCCAAGTTTCAGGAATAGTACAACACACACAAAAAGTGGCCATTACAAGTGGCTGGGAAGGTGGCTCAGTGGTAGAGAGCTTGCCTTGCATGCATGAAGCCCTGGGTTCGATTCATCAGCACCATATAAGCAAAATGAAAAAAAGCCGGAAGTGGCGCTGTGGCTCAAGTGGTAGAGCGCTAGCCTTGAGCCGAAGAGCTGAGGGACAGCGCCCAGGCCCAGAGTTCAGGCCCCACAACCGGACTCCCCCACTCCCCCCAAAAAAAGTGTCCACCACAGCTCAGATACAGACTCATCTAGATTCCAGTCAGTGTATGAATAGATAGACATTTTGTGCTATAAATATACAATAGAGTATTATTTATGTGCAAAGTGCTATTTGGTTGATAACAAAACGGATGGAACTGGAGGACACTGTTAAATGAAATATACAGAAAGATAAATTCTTCATGTTCTCTTTCACATGTGGATGCTAAAAAACGTGTACCCAAGTGCTGGTGCTCAAAGTGCTGGTGGCTCATGTTTATAATCCTAGCTACTCAGAGTCTGAGATCTGAGGATCATGGTTCAAAGCCAATGTGGGCAGGAAACTCCATGAGACTCTTTTTTTTTTTTTTCGGTCCGGTCATGGGGAATGAACTCTGGACCTGGGCGCTGTCCCTCAGCTCTTCAGCTCAAGGCTAGCGCTCTACCACTTGAGCCACAGTGCCACTTCCGGCTTTTTTCTTTTTACTTATGTTGTGCTGAGGAATTGAACTCAGGGCCTCGAGCATGCAAGGCAAGCGCTCTACCACTGAGCCACCTTCCCAGCCCCTCCATGAGACTCTTATCTTCAATAAACTACCAGACAAAAGCCAGAATGGAACTGTGGCCCAAGTGGTAGAGCACTAGCTTGAGTAGCTGAGGATTACAGGTATGAGCCACCAGTGCCTAACTGGAGCCACTGTATTGACACCCAGAACGATGCCAAGCAGTATTTGCTGGAAGATGGAAAGACGGGTAGGAGGCTGGAAACAATACCAAACCCCCACAATATCCAAAACACCCTTAGCATAAGCTCTGGATTCCTGTAACATAGTGGGAAATCAGAGGCTACAGTTACCTGCTGTATATGTCATAAATAATGGACATTTTGATGGGTCAAAACTCTGGATAACCAAGAATTGATTTCTAATATCTCTTCTGCCTATGCAATGCTGTATATTAACTTACAGCTGTTTATGGAAGACTGATTTTGCAATGACTGACACGCACATCCTTGGAGCCCTGTCTACTCAGCACTTAATGAAGCAGCATTACACAACAACAGGTATGGGAGAAAAATTACTGAAAGCATGATTTCTTCCTGTGCCAATTGTCTCGCACACATGATGGTGTCCTGGGCTGTCTTTTTTCCTCTCCTTTCTTACTTTTCTGGTTGTTAACTGGAGCTATTAGTCTCACCAACTTTCCTTCCCAGTCTGGCTTTGAAGTGCCATCCTCAGGTCTCAGCCTCTCCTTAGTAGCTGGGATTCCAGGCATGTGCCACTGGTACCTGGCTCAACCTCAGTTGTTTTGAGCTGGTTCTCAACATGCTGGTTCCCCCTGAAGTGACAATCCAGTCCCTTCCCTAATTGCTGTGGCTCTCTGATAACAAGGTCAATTGAAAATTTCAGCATTTGCCTAATGGGAATGAACCTTATTTGCCTCCTCTCCCAATTTACCCCATACCTAGTATGACAGCACTCATTGCTGGGTCCTTTGGCTCCTGTAACAAGTTACATTAAATGACAGGAATTTATTTTGAGCATCAATGGGTCAAGACACAGATGATGAATCTTTATGGGTCAAAGTAAAATATTAGCATCTTTTTAGGATGGGCCACGTGAGCATCTTCTAGCCAATGAGGCTAGCCAATGAGTCAGCCAAGGATCCTGAGTAATGTTTCCTTTCACCATAAGAAATACCGCTGGGAAAATTCCTTGTCTTCTCACCTTCCCTTTCTATGTCTTCACATTTTTGTGTGAAGATGTAATGCTCAGAGCTACAGCAGCCATATTGCAAGTATGAGGAAAGATGTATAATCTATAAAACAGGGGCTGGTGATTCTGTCTTTCTCCAAAAGCCAAGATAGACCCAAACTAACCTGTAGTGGGCTTGAGACCTACATGCTTAAAAAACAAAAATCTTTGTAGAGATGAAAGTAGCCAGCTAAATGTCTGACTCTTGGCAGTCATTCTATAAATAGTCATTTTATGTCAATGTTCAATCAGCATCTCAGAGAGGACAAAGTTACAGAGTAACACCAAATTGCACAATATAGTTTGTAGTTTCTTTTTATCAGCAAGAGACATAAGTTCAAGTTATTTTGCTGAAAATGTGGTCAAGTTTGGGAGTTGGTTCAGTGTGGACTGCTGGCCTTTTATGGTCTATTGAACCAACTATGTCACCACAGGTGGTCAGGGTGGCAGCCTTCATAAATGTGTCAGGACTTAATTTCCTGGCCTCAAGTTCGGGCTCAGCTTGTAGGAACACTCACACATTTGGGAATACCAAACCCTACATTCTCTGATGCCCTTAGGATCTTGAAGTTCTCTCCCTCCCCCCTCCAGCCCAAGCCCAAATGTTCTTCCCTATTTCTTTTCATCTAGGGTAAGATTCATTTTAAAATATATGATAAAAGGAAGAAGGAGCCAGGCGCCAGTGGCTCACGCCTGTAATCCTAGCTACTCGGGAGGCTGAGATTGAGGATCACAGTTCAAAACCAGCCCAGGCAGGAAAGTCTGTGAGACTCTTATCTCCAATAAACTAATAAAAAAAACTGGAAGTACTGCTGTGGCATAAGTGGTAGAGTGCTGGACTTGAGATGAGCTCAGGAACAACTCCCAAGCCCAGTGTTCAAGCCCCACAAAAACAAAAAACAAAAAAAAAAAAAAAAAAAAAGGAAGAAGGCTCTCAATGCATTTAGTGAACTATTTCATGCACATAATAAAAGTCTCAGATTTGTCAGAGAGCCACCAGTGTCCTAATTTACCCTCAGGCCAACCATGCTCTCCACCCTCTAGGCACTGGGGTTTCTTTCTCTTATCAAGAACAAGTTGTATTCTGTTTCAAGGCCTTTGCCTAGTAAATTCTGCCATGGGTAAATCTCTTACCCTGGCTGTTCATAGAATAGATGCCTTTGTTTTTTGTGAAACTGGGGATTTGAAAGTAGATCCTTATCACTTATTCAGCAGGAGTTCTACTAATTAAGCAATACCTCTAGCCTGTATTGGACAGATTATTTATTTATTTATTTATTTATTTTATTTTTTATTTTTGTTGGTCATGGGTTTTGAATTCTGGGCCTGGGCACTGTCCCTCAGCTCTTCAGCTCAAGGCTAGCATTCTCCACTTGAGCCACAGCACCACTTCCAGTTTTCTGAGTTTATTGGAGATAAAGTGTCTCATGGCCTTTCCTGCCCAGGCTGGCTTTGAACCATGATCCTCAGATCTCAGCCTCCTGAGTAGCTAGGATTATGTGGGTGAGCCACTGGCACCTGGCAGTTTATTTATTTATTTGTCAATTGTGGGGCTTGAACTCAGGGCCTGGGCAATGTCTTTGAGCTCTTTTGCTCAAGGGTAATGCCCTAACACTTTGAGCCACAGCTCCACTTCTGGTCTTCTAGTGGTTCATTGGAGATAAGAGTCTTGTGGACTTTCTTGCCTGAGCTAGTTTGTAACCTCAATTCTCATATCTCAGTCTTCTGAGTTGCTAGGTAGCATGAGTCACTGGTGTCTGGCTCTCTCTTTCTTTCTGTTGATACCAGTTATGTGGATGAGGAATTTAATAAAGGGTTAAAAGCTATTGTCTTTGTGGCTACATTGTGTACTATATTATCACTACAGTGGGTATGTTCTAGAAGCTTCATAGAGTAATATTAATAATCCCCTGTTCATGTGTGTGTGTGAGCACACATGTGTGTGTATGTGTGCTCGTCTGTGCCTGTGTGCGTGTGTGTGTGTGTGTGTGTGTGTGTGTGTGTGTGTGTGTGTGTGCTGCTATTAATACTTAAACTCAGGACCTCATACTCATTCTTGACTTTTTTCACTCAAGGCTGGTGTTCTATCACCTGACTTACACCTCCACTTCTGGCTCTTTGTTGATTAATGGGAAACAAGAGTCCATCAAATTCATCTTCCTAAGCTGCTTTTGATCCTCAGATCTCAGATGTGAGCCCCCAGCATCCATTCAGCAGGAAGAAGTATTAATCTCTCCTCTATAAAGTATTTTGTTGCAATAACACATTAGCCATGGGACTGGGAAGGTGGCTCAGTGGTAGAGTGCTTGCCTTGCATGCTTGAGGCCCTGGGTTCCAGCTTGCCTTGCATGCTTGAGGCCCTGGGATCAATTCCTCAGCACCACATAAGCAGAAAAAGCTGGAAGTGGCACTATGGCTCAAACAGTAGACTGCTAGCCTTGAGCTGAATTGCTGAGGAGCAGTACCCAGACCCAGAATTCAAGCCCCCTGAATGCCAAAAACTAAAGAAACCAAAACAATAGCCACTAGTAGTGAACAGGGCTCCGTTTCTAATCTTGGTAACAGGAAGGCAGTATCTCACAATCCTGCTTGGCAGTGCCCAGTCAGACCAGTGAATGGTGGCAGGAATAGCATCAGAATTCCCTAAACTTTCATCTTTTTTTTTTTCAAAGGGATTGATCCTCCAGCTTCCAGGGTCTATCTTTTGTTGATTTTCACGCTTCATGCAATTTCCTCCTGTACCTGAAGAGTATGATAGTGTAGAAAAGGAGCTGTGTGGCTTCCACTATACTCTGGGTATCATATCTAAACATGACATATGTACACTTGTCACTGAATCGAGAATGAAAAATGTGTGTGTGTGTGTGTGTGTGTGTGTGTGTGTGTATGCCTTTTAAATTTCTTAAGCAGAGCTATGGGTTTTATTTGGTGATTTGTGGAGATGGCCATCACCGAAGAGTAACAAGTATGATGGTAGAGATGTCAGGCTGCTCAATGGGTCCCCCAAGGAAGAAATTCAAGCAGGAGTGACAGTTATGAAGGAATTCATATAATTCTGAGGGGTGGCATGGAACACCCAAAGGGGATTTGCAGGCCAGCAGTATGGGAAGAATTGGCAAAGACAAGATGAAACCAAGCTTTTGCGGAGTGCCAATGTCCTATTGTGAAGATTTTGGGGCTTTTTCCTGCCAAATAGCCCCCATGTCACTAGGTATCAAGGTTCATGGTGTGAGTTAGCTGGATAATATGGCTGGGAAAGAATTTTCCTGTGGGCTTTGATGGCTCCCAGATTCCCAGTCTCACCCCTCTCCCTTGAACTCTCCTGTGTGGCTCTTTCTCTCTTCTCATTTTCTCCATTTTTAGATCTCTACTCCCTATGTGGAATCAATGATTTCAGCTCCTTCTATTTTTTTTTTTTTGGGTCCGGTCGGAGGTTCTGAACTCTGGGCTTGGGCACTGTCCCTCAGCTCTTCAGCTCGAGGCTAATGCTCTACCACTTGAGCCACAGCGCCACTTCCAGCTTTTTTCTTTTTGCTTATGTGGTGCTGAGGAATCGAACCCAGGGCCTCATGCATGCAAGGCAAGCACTCTACGACTGAGCCACCTTCCCAGCCATTTAGCTACTTCTAATATGTGCTCATAAATGTATGATGTCACTGTTAATTAAAAGCCAAAACTGCTGTATATAAAATATGTATTTAACATATACTTCTGGGGGAAAAGACTTAGAGATATAAAATGCAGAACTGAAAAACCCTTAAACTCACGTGTTTTCTTTTTTTTCTCTGAAAGTATAAATGTTTATTTTACCTTCATTTGGTTTTTAAAAAATTATTGTTATTACAAAGGTGATATACAGAGGGGTTACAGTTATATAGGTCAGGTAACGAGTATATTTCTTTTTGGACAGTGTCACCCCTTTCCTCACACTCTCCCCATTTAGTTTTAAGGTAAGACTCTTCCATAGAATTATGCACAATATCTTTTTCTCTACTTTGTTCTACTCACTTTCAAGAGCTTGTGTAGGGGTCTGGGAAGGTGACTGAGTGGTAGAGCACTTGCCTTGCATGCATGAGGCCCTGGGTTTGATTCCTCAGCACCACATAAGCAGAAAAAGCCAGAAGTGGCGCTGTGGCTCAAGTAGTAGAGCGCTAGCCTTGAGCTGAAGAGCTGAGGAACAGCGCCCCGGCCCAGAGTTCAGGCCCACAACTGGCAAAAAACAAAACAAAACAAAACAAAACAAAAAGAACTTGTGTAGGGCTGGGTGCTGATGGCTCATGCGTATAATCTTAGCTGCTCAGGAAGCTGATATCTGAGGATTGTGGTTCAAAGCCAACCCAGGCAGGAAAGTCAGCGAGACTCTTATCTCCAATTAACCACCAAAAAGCCAAAAGTAGAACTGTTGTTTAAGTGGTAGAGTGCTACGTCTGAGCAAAAGATGCTTAGAGACAGTACCCAGACCCTAAGTTCACGCCCCAGGACCAACACACAGAACTTGAGTAAGAATCAGTCACACATGGCTCATATATAATCCTAGCTGCTCAGAAAGTTGAGATCCAGTAGTTTGAGGCTAGCCCAGGCAGAAAAGTGCATAAGACTTCATCTCCACAAAGTGAGACTGGAGGCCTGGCTCAAGTAATAGAACACCAACCAAGCGATCGAGCTGAGCACATGTAATGCCCTGTGTTCAAACTCTGGTGTCAATAAAGAAAAAACAATTTGTGTAGAGTATAGTTCACTACTAAGTTCTCTGGGGACCTTCAGGTGGGGTAGCCTTAATTATAGTATCTGTTGTCTTTCAGAGCTGCTGCAAGAGCATTGGAAAAGATCATCTTTTTTGCTTCTATGTTCCAGGCAAGTGGAAAAGACTTTGCCATTTTTTATCTCTTTATTTTTCATCCATCATCACATAGACTGGGTCTGGCCCCAGGTCTGCAATGTCCCCATAAAGACCATGTGCTCCCTAGCAGGAACACACAACCGGAGACCAGGGCTGTCCCAGACCTGACTGCCCCCTTGCAATACTTAGGACTTTTGAGTGTTAATCAAGTAATTGCCTTCCATTTGTTATTGGACCTAGTAATCCCTTTTATAATCCAGTATTTTGAACATGTGAAAGGTCCATGGGAAGCCAGGTGCTGGTGGTTCATATCTGCAATCCTCGTTACTCAGGAGGCTGAGATCTGAGGATCACAGTTCAAAGCCATCCTGGACAGGAAAATCCATGAGCCTCTTTTCTCCAATTAACCACCAGAAAACTGGAAGTGGTAGAGCACTAGCCTTGAGCAAAAGAGCTCAGGGACAGTATGGAAGCCATGAGTTCAAGCAAAACAATTGACAAAAAAGTTCATGGGAAATAACAGACCATTGTCATGGATGCACCACTGAGGTGTAAGAAAAATTCCAATATAATTTATGGACAGTGTCTTTGAAGAACTGTTTTGCATTTAGATACCCCTCTGATTGAGCCATATTACCTTTCGTTTTGTGCACTCTAGTGGCTCCTGTGTTTGAGTCCCTCACTTGAACTACGAGCTAATGTTGGGTCTTACAGTATGGGGCCTGTGGAGGTTGTAACAACAGGACCAAAGGCTGTCATTCTTAGGCACAACCCCAGCTGCTGAATCTGCTGAGGTTTATCAGTTGTTTCCTCAACCCATGTTTTATGACTTTTTTTTTAATCATAGCATGGAGATATCTATTTTTAATAACATTTCAAGATGCATATATTAATGCTATTTGTATCATGAGAAAGAGAATCACAGGACATCACCAACCCCACTGTAGTCCCATTTCCCCTTGTACCTGTGTGTTCCTGTTGCTCTAATAAATTCTTGAATTTTCTTTTGAGGTACTGG
The DNA here is from genome assembly GCF_024711535.1 of Dipodomys merriami. Lineage (NCBI taxonomy): Eukaryota > Metazoa > Chordata > Mammalia > Rodentia > Heteromyidae > Dipodomys > Dipodomys merriami. The sequence goes on from NW_027203604.1 coordinate 19,216,992, forward strand.
GGTTTTGAACTCAGAAGCTGGCATGATACGACCAAGCTACATCTCCAGCAATTCTCATGTCTTAGTCAGTATGCATCAGTTATTTGTTCTGTTTTGTTTTGTTTGTGCCTGTCTTGGAGCTTGAACTTGGGGCCTGAGCACTGTCCCTGGGCTTTTTTGCTCAAGGCTAGTGCTCTTAATACTTGAGCCACAGCTGCACGCCTGTCTTTTTGGTGGTTCTTTGGAGATAAGACTCTCACAGACTTATCTGTTTGGGCTGGTTTTGAATCCAGATCCACAGATCTCAGCCTCCTGAATAGCTAGGATTTCAGGTGTGAGCCACCAGCGTGTGGCTAGTGTTTATCAGTTTTATTATCTCTCATTTGTGTGTATCTCTACATAAATTCATCACATGCACACACTTATGCTATGATATACACTAGCTAAGTTACAAAGCTGCTCCTTCATTATAGGCTATTGTTTTGTCTGCCTTCATCTGTTTGTTTATTTGTTTACATATGCATTATTATGTCAACATTATGCAGAGCAACTCCTCTCACTTTACTTACTTTTTTCTGAAGAATTTCTTCTATTCTTGTTCCTTTGCTTTCTCCTTCAGATGAGAAATAACCTTGTTTGTGTCTACAAAAATGTCCCTACATATTGGTGAGGATTGCATGGAAACCACAGGTCAATTTGCAGAAAAATCAGCACTCACTCTGCTGTGCATCAAGAGATCAAAAACTGTGAAAGCCCTGGGAATTTACAATGAATCAGTTAAGGATAGGTGAAGAAATGATAAAAGAAGGAAGAGGGGCAGCGGGTCGCTGGTGGAATGAGAAAGCGTAAGAAAAAATAGTGTGCAAAGAACACAGTAGAATTGTGAAGAATGGTAATATAATCAGAGAAAATTTTTAAAAAGATAAAAATAGTAGTATATGTACTTCAAATAAAATAAATACCAAAACATTCCAAAAAGAAGGAACATCAGCGTGTGTTCCTTGGCGAGCAGCAGAGCACATTCCAGCTGTGCTGTGTCCCTGCAGAATGCGTGTGCTAGCTGTGCAATATCTCTGCAGGAGGTGTGCTTCAGCTGTGCTATGTTCATATACCCGCAGTGTTCCAGATGTGCCAGCCACTGCAGGAGGTGTGCTCCAGATGGGCCGAGTCCCTGCGGAAGGCATGTCCCAGCTTTACCATGTTCCTGCAGCATGTGTGTTCCAGAGGTGCTGTGTCCACGAAGCAGGTGTGTTCCAGCTGTGGTGTGTCCGTACTGCAGGTATGTCCCAGATGTACTGTGCCCACGTAGCAGGCATGTTGCAGCTGTGCCATGTCCATGCAGCAGGCATGTTCCAGATGGGCCATGTTCATGAAGGTGTGTCCACAGCAGGTGTGCTCCTTCAACTTCTGGCCCTCAATGTGCCCTGTTGTGGCTCTCTAGGCAATCACTCTGGGTACTTTGGGCCTGGGATTGCATGTGATTCCTCTGGGTTCAATCTGGGTAAACTAGCTGATGGTTGGCTGAGACTATAAGGCAGGGATAGTGGGTGGAGGGCCTGTGAGGGGCAGCAACTCTCCAGATAATGGCTTAGGGACCCATGGCAGTGATTCTGGTAGGGACGGGCTACAGTGGGTGGAGGCTAGGTAGAGTAATCTCTCATGCACAGCTAGTGCTGAGTCCTGCTCCATGGCTTGCCATGCTGAGGCTCTCTGGATCATCACAGTGAGGCTGGGCATTCTCCCCTACAGGACCATCAGTCCCTCGTGTTTTGTTTGTGCTGCTCTCTTGGAGCCCCTGGTCCATCCCACACCATCACTATGCCAAGGCTGGGTCTGTGTAGGGACAATATCCTCCCAACACCTCTCAGCAGTGACGGCCCCTCCCACATCTCACTGAGAGGGCTCAAAGCTTGGGACTCTACCCCAGGGAAATGTGTTCTTTGTTCCTCTTATAGCTCTAAAGTTTTAAGCTTCTGATTTTTTCCAATCTATATTCTTTTTGTTAAATATTGTTAATGTTATCGTTGTTATTAAGATGCTGTCCAGAATGGTTACTGTTTCGCAAGTCAGGTGATGAGATCATTTCTTTTTTTTATTGCTATTATAAAGGTGGTGTACAGAAAAAGTACAGTTACATAAGTCAGATAACAAATACATTTCTTTTTGGACAATCTCACCCCTTTCCTTGCTCTCTCCCAATTTTTCCTCCCGTCCTCACCCACAAGTGATATAGTTCATTTTTAACATAGTGTCTAATGAGTACGACTGCTGCATTTGTTCACCTTTTGTCTCTCCATTTCTGTACCTCCCTTATACTACCAAAGGTAAATGGACAAATAAGACAGAAAAGAAAAATAGTAGCAAAGAAAAGAAACCTCTTTTTTTCCATTTCCTGGAGTTCATTTGATAAATATTATTTTATATGATCAGAGACATATAGGCATTACACCTTTGAGTTCCTCTCCTAAGAGTATCCTCTTTTGATCTCGGTGTGAATGCCTAGAGTCCTGTACATTTTATCCTGTTCCTGTGTATTTTAGGTCTAGCTTCCACATATGAGAGAAAACATGCACCATTTGTCTATGTTTGGCGTACTTCACTTGACATGATCAGCCTGGATTTTGCTAGATGGTGTCTCATAATTTTTTTTTTCTGCCCAGGCTAGCTTAAAACCATGATCCTCTGGGTCTCAGCTTCCTTGGTAGACATGGTGATCTGCTGGCACTCAAATACGTAACTGAGGTTTCATTTCAGATTTGGATGTTCAGGAATATATTGGCATCTTCAGACTTAAACTGTTCTTTTAGTTCATCATGTGTTTTTCCCCAATTTACAATTCAATATTTATTTTTGATGTTTACTTGGTTAATATTTTCTACCCTGTGAAAGGTTGTAGTTCATGAGGTCAAGGATTCAGACTCTCCCATGTTTAGTGCTAAATACGTATTGTGAACATGGCAGGCATGCAGCCAAATCTCATCCAATACTAAGAGAGGTTGTATCTGCACTTGACATTCTCCATGGCACCCCTAAATGTGAAATTCATAAGAACTGTGTCTTCCTGTCCTCCAGCCACCAAAATGGGAACCTAAAATTGGCCAGATCAGGTTTCACCCAACTGTGAAGAACGGGCACCTAGCTAAAGGAAAGAATCTTGTTTTCATTTTCCTGGAGCAATTAGAGTTATGACTTGTGAAATTTGAGTCTAGTATGTCGAATAGTGCTTTCTCTCTTATTTTCTCTCTCTCTCTCTCTCTCTCTCTCTCTCTCTCTCTCTCTCTCTCTCTCTCACATGCACATACACTGTATACAATTTATTCATTTGGTGGAAATCAAGCAATTCATTCATTCAGTGGAAATCAAGACAGGCTTCCTATTAGAAGGACTGTTTGAGTGAACAGCACAAATCCTTGACACTGTGAGATTATGGATCAATAATCCAAGTAGCTGAAAAGCTGAGTCTAATGTTTTCTGTGTGTTTTCTGAAACTGACCTTTCACCTTTTGTTAAAGAGACAGGAAAATAGTGTCCATGTGAGCTGTATGTTTCTAATACCTGCATGATTGGTACTTGAATATGCTTGAATGATCTCATCTGTGTGTATCTGAAACCCAGCATTTTATCTGATTGTTACTCATCTGTGTACTTGATATAGAATCGATCTTTAAAAGTACACCATGTCCAGATTGGAGAACATTGCTCAGTTGGTAGAGCGGTAGCCAATGAGTGAACATGTTAGGTACTGAGTTTGAGTTCCAGTCTCATACCAAAATCAAAAGAATATGCAATGCATTCAATGAGCATACAGGCCAGTGAGAGAACAGATGCCATTAGAACATTCTTCTGGCAAAGACTAAATTCCTGAACATGTGCAGTGCAGCTCTTCATATGCCAGTCTTGGCATGTTCATAGTCCTTATCTTATATAGAGTTAAATTCACAAAGGATTTCTCTCCCTTTATCGTCCTTTCTAGAGGAAGACCTTTTGTGTTGGTTAAGGAATAGAGCAGGTTCTGTTTGTTTTGGTATAAAAATTTTATTCTTAATTTTATATATATATATATATTATTTCTTGCCTTGTTTTTGTCATTCATGGGGCTTGATCTCAGGGCATGGGTGTTGATTTTGGGCTCTATTGCTCATGGCTAATGCTCTACCACTTTGAGCCACAGCTTTACTTCTAGCTTTCTGCTTGTCAATTGGAGATAAGAGTCTCACAGCCTTTATTGCTCAGGCTGTCTTCAAACCAGGCAACTCAGATCTCAGGCTCCTGAGCAACTAGGATTACAGGCATGAACCACCAGTATGGGGACGAAAATTTACTCTTTTCCTAGGTATTTTTCAATTAAGTACATGAACAATAGAGCAAAAATCTCAACCATAGCAAATTGTTTGTTAGTTATTAGCTTTTTTTTTTTTTTGTCCGTCTTGGGGCTTGAACTCTGGGCCTGGGCGCTGTCCCTCAGCTCTTCAGCTCAAGGCGAGCACTCTACCACTTGAGCTACAGTGCCACTTCCGTTTTTCTGATGGTTTAATGGAGATAGGAGTCTCACGGTCTCTCCTGCCCGGGCTGGCTTTGAACCGCGATCCTCAGATCTCAGCCTCCTGAGTAGCTAGGATTATAGGCGTGAGCTCCAGCGCCCGGCTAGTTTTTAGTTTTTCTATTTTAGTATTTTTTAAAATAAGTTTTTTTTATTGTGAAAATACTGTACAGAAGGGTTACAGTTACATGAGCAAGGTAATGAGTACATTTCTTATCAAGCACTGTTGCCTCCTCCTTTTTTTTCCCCCTACCATCCCTTCCCTCCTTGTAAAGTTAGTTTTTCAACATAGTATCTTCTACATCTCATTGTTACAATGGGTCAAACTATATCCCTATGTAAACATTTTGGTTTTTCCCTTCCCCTCCCCAAATTATTCCAACATCAAATACAGTGAAAACAGGGATTATGCCATGGGGGAGGAACATACAAGGCAACTAATAAATCACATGGTATCTTATAAATACATTAGAAACAATAGCAAGAAAGAAAAAACCACTTGTGTCCCTATCTTGAGATTCATTTCGCTTAACTCCATCTTATCTGGTCATATAATGCACATATGTATATTGACCTTTTCTACTTGTCCCAGACATATACTATGTATTGCAAATAAGGGAAACCATGGGCCCTATGTTTCTTTGGGCCTGGCTTACTTCACTTAATATAATTTTTTCGAAGACTTTACATTACCTAACAAATGGGGCGATGTCATTCTTTTTGATGGAGGTATATAATTCATATATATATATATATACATATATATATATATATCCCATTTTCTTGATCCATTCATCTACTGAGGGGCATCTGGGTTGGTTCCATATCTTAGCTATGGTAGGTAATGCTGCAATAAACATCGTTGTGCTGGTAGCTTTCTTATGGACTTGTGTGTGATCCTTCGGGTAAATGCCCAAAAGTTGGATTGCTGGGTAATAGGGGAACTCTATGTGGAGTCTTTTGAGGAACCTCCATACTACTTTTCAAAGCGGTTGAACAAGTTTACACTCACATCCACAATGCAGTAGGGTTCCCTTCTGTCCACATCCCCTCCAGCATCTGTTGTTATTAGAGTTCTTGATTATAGATATTCTAACTGGAGTGAGGTGGTATCTCAATGTTATTTTGATTTGCATTACTTGTATGGCTAGAGCGGTTGAGCATTTCTTCATGCATCTATTGGCCATTCTTATTTCCTCTTCAGAGAAGTTTCTCTGAAAAGGAGTTGGGGATTTATTGGGCAGTTGTTTCTTTGAGTATTTGTTGTTGGGCGATTTAATTTTTTGAGTTCCAAGTATATTTTAGATATGAGACATTGTCTGTTGTATGGCTAGTGAAGATCTTCTCCCTATCCATGGGCTTTCTATTATCTTGCTAGCTATGTCCTTTGCCATGCAGAAGCTCTGCAGCTTCATGCACTCCCATTTGTCCAACCTTTCTTTGATTTGCTGTGTTTCTGGGTCTCTATTAAGAAAATTTCAGCCTGTGCCAAGGAGACCTAGGGTTTCTCCTATTCCGTCCTGTAATGTTTTTAGGGTGTCTGCTTTGACTCAGAGGTCTTTGATTCATTTGGAGTTGATTCTGGTGCGGGTAATATATCAGAATCTAGCTTTAGTTTTCTATAGCTGATTAACCAATTTTGCCAGCACCATTTACTGAAGAGGCTGTCTTTCTTCCATTCTATTTCTTTTTTAGCTCCCTTATTGAAGATTAGGTGGCTATAGGCCTGGGTTTTCAATTCTAGTCCATTGGTCCTGAGGTCTCTTCTTGTGCCAGTACCAACCTATTTTGATTACTATGGCTTTGCAGTAGAGTTTGAAATTTGGTATTGATATTCCTCCAGCACTGTTCTTTTTGTTAAGGATCCATTTTGCTATTCAGGGTCTTTTATTGTTCCACATGAATTTTTGAAGTGCCTCTTCTATTTCTTTGAAGAATGAGGTTGGAATATTGATAGGTATCACATTGAATTTGTAGATATCCTTGGGAAGTATTGCCATTTTCACTATGTTGATTCTTCCAATCTAGGAGCATGGGAGGTTTTTCCACTTTCTAAGTTCTGCTTTGATTTCCCTTTTCAAGTTTTTCAAGTTTTCATCATAGAGGTCCTTCACTTCTTTGGTTAATTCCTAGGTATTTAATTTTTTTGTGGGGATATTACAAATGGAGTTGCTTTCCTGATTTAAGCTGCACTCTTCTTATTGTTGGCATACAGAAAAGCCATTGATTTTTGAGGGTTAACTTTATACCCTGCTACTTTGCCAAAATTTCCAATTAGCTCGAGTAATTTGGGAGTTGAGTCTATGGGATTCTTTTTTTTTTTCTCAGTCGTGGGGCCTGAACTCTGTCCCTCAACTCAAAGCTCAAGGCTAGCTCTCTGCCACGTGAGACATAGCGCCACTTCCAGCTTTTTCTGCTTATGTGGTGCTGAGGAATCAAACCCAGGGCCTTACGCATGCAAGGCAAGCACTCTACCAGTGAGCCACCTTCCCAGCCCTCGTGGGATTCTTTAACTACAAGATCATGTCATCTGCAAAGAGGGAGAGTTTTACTTCATCTTTCCCTATTTAGATCCCCTTTATGTCTGCATCTTGTCTTACTGCTGTAGCTAGGCATTCTAATACTAAATTTAAGTTAAGTGGAGAGTGTGTACATACTTGTCTTGTTCCTGAGTTTAGAGGAAATGGCTTTAGTTTTTCACCATTAATTATAATGCTGGCTGTAGGTTTGTCATATACAGCCTTTATTGTATTGAGGATTGTTCCATGGATTCCTAATTTTTCCAGAGTCTTCATCATAAAGGGGTGTTGGATCTTGTCAAATGCTTTTCCGCATCTATTGGGATAACCATGTGGTTCTTATCCTTGCTCTTGTTGATGTAATGAATTATATTAATTGATTTGCGTATATTGAACCAGCTTTACATCCCTGAAATGAATCCTGTTTGATCGTGGTATATAATTTTTTTGGATGAATTGTTGAAGTTGATTGGCCAAAATTTTGTTGAGAAGTATTGCATCAATGTTCATCAGAGAAATGGGTGTATAGTTCTCTTTCTTTGATGAGTCCCTGCTTGGTTTTGTGATGAGAGTTTTGATGGCTTCATAGAAAGAGTTTGGTAGTGAACTTTGTCTTTCAATTTTATGGAAGAGTTGGAGGAGTATTGGTGTGAGTTCTGCTTTGAAGGCACTGTAGAATTCCGCTGTAAATTCATCTGGTCCTAGGTTTTTCTTAGATGGGAGGTCTCTTATTGCTGTTTCTACTTCAATGCTTGATATGAGCCTGTTAAGTTAGTTTAACTTCCTATTTTAGTCTTAAGGAATACCAAGCCCATCTTTGTTGGTATAAAATCTCAACTAGTTTGACCATGGTGTAGAGATGAGTAGAATGGCAAAAATGTCATATTAGCTTTCATCAGCAGCCAAATATGTGTTTTGGAAGAAGATGATGTAATTTTAGTTCCTCAGAGATTCTGTAGCTTAAAAAAAGTTATACTGGAGACTGGTGGATCATACTTAGAGGGCTGAGACCTGAGGATCATGGTTCAAAGCCAGCCCAGGCAGGAAAGTCCATGATACGCTTATCTCCATTTAACCACCAGAAAACCAGATGTGGTTCAAAGTGGTAGAGTGGTAGCTTTGAGCAAAAGAGCTTAGTAACAGTGCTCAGGCCCTCAGTTTAAGCTCCACATCTGACAAAAAATAATGTTGTATATAGGAAAAGCATGGGGTTTGGGTGAATTCATTAAGCCATCAATAGCAACCAATAATGTAGTATTCTCCTGTTTGAAGTATGGTAGTATCCACTATAATGTATTTCCTTGTCTACTGCTCTGATGGAGAAAGTGGAGGTGAATGTCTTACATGCCAGTACCCTTTCTATTCGTATGATTTAGATTCTCTCTATTCTTCCTGCTGAGAGAAAATGTTGCCCTTCATTGTGGGAAACGTGTTGGAACTTCTGGAGGATCCTTTGAAGGAGGAATCAGAATTTCAACTCAAGGTGCAGCTGCAGGCCTAAATCCTACTATTCCTGCAAGTAGCATCTATCAAGGAAGTATCTAAGCCCAGATGAAAAGTTTTCTATTTCTTTTGTGTTTTAGGAACTTTGAGGCCTTATCTGTCACCTGATCCTTTATTGCTCAAGACATAGTATAGGTAATTAAGTAATGAGCCAGTATTATTCTTACACAAATAGTTGTGACATCTCTCCCATCAAGAACCTGGGGGGTGGCGAGGAGTGGGAGCTAGAATAATTGCTCTTTCTAGCCTATTCCATTTTTTTTTTGTTTGGGACCAGGACTTGAACTTAGTATCTGATGCTTTTGCTCATTGGCTGGCACTCTACCATATGAACCATGCCTCCAACCATAGCTCCTGGGGGCTTGCTTTCTACCTATGGAAAACTTACCCATTCTTCAAAGAACAAACTTTGTAAGCAGAACTGATTCTTAAACACCTGTGGGTATCATTTATTTGGGTGCAGTTTCACGTATGTTGCAATAAGAGCCACCTTGGATATAAGAGCTTAGAGGACCGAGTGCCTGCACTTGACTTTCTGCCAGGCAATTTGTAACCTTTGGCCCTAATGATAACAGTGATTGCATTTATTTACTGGTACATTTATAAAATGTGAATTCAAAGTTCAAAGTTTACACATCCATGATTCCTTGTCCACTGCCCATACTGGGAGAAGACGATTATCTGACTCACATGCCAGTGGGGTGTGTGGGCACAGGTAATTTTTCTATTGGCTGTGCCATCAGCCCCACCTTCTCTCCCAGTCATAAATGACAGCAGCCTCAGCTCTGATGCCAGCACAACCCAAGGCTGAATGGAAAAGTCAGAGGAGAGAATTACTGGATGAGAGTGACCATGGACTTGATCCCAAACTTTTCCATAGAAACCTGGATCCTCCTGGCTACCAGCTTGGTGCTGCTTTATCTGTGAGTAATTAATTGTCTGAACTCTGCTTCTCCTACCACCCCATAACCTAGGATTCAGGATGAGGATTATTATGGTTTGTTGATTGGGAATATCTAAAAGATAAACAAATGGGACAATTGCTCAAGAGTCAGATTTAACCAACACCTTATGGAATTATACTGTAGAGATCCCAGGAGAGAGTTAATAAATATTTCTCTTTCATGGAACTCTTAAATCTGTCTCTGTCTCTGTCTCTCTCTGTCTCTCTGTCTCTTTCTGTCTCTCTCTGTCTCTCTGTCTCTGTCTCTCTGTCTCTCTCTGTGTGCTAGTGCCATTGCTTGGAAATGGTCTCTGAGTTGATTTTTGGGTCTGAATTAAAGACTCAAATTCAGCAGAAGCAGAATATGAACTGATCACCGTTGGAGGGACCTCAAGATTCTTGGGGTAGAAGGTCTCTATTGTTTGTTTTGGTGCTGGACTTGGGGCTTTAACACATGGCCTATGGGTTGTCCCAGGGCTTTTTTGCTTAAGGTTCTCACTCTACCACTTGAGCCACAGGTCCACTTCTGGATATTTTTGGTGGCTAATTGGAGAGTAGAGTCTCACAGCCAGGTGCTGGTGGCTCACGCTTGAAATCCTAGCTACTCCAGAGGCTGAGATCTGAGGATCATGGTTCAAAGCCAGCCTGGACAGGAAAGGTTGTGAGACTTACCTCCAATTAATGAGTATAAAACTGGAAGTGATGCTGTGGCTCAAAGCATCAGCCTTGAGCAGAAAGAGCTCAGGGACAGTATCCAGTCTCCAAGTTCAAGCCCTACCCGTGAGTTCAGGCCCCACAACCACACACTCTCTCTCTCTCTTTGTCTCTGTCTCTGTCTCTGTCTCTGTCTCTGTCTCTGTCTCTGTCTCTCTCTCTCTCTCTCTCTCTCTCTCTCACACACACACACACACACACACACAAAGTGCATCTTACAGACTTTCCTGCCTAGGCTAGCGGCTAGCTTCAAACCACAATCCTCAGATCTCAGCCTCCTTAGTAGCTAGGATTATAGACATGTACCATCAGGCTCCTGTCTCTCTCTGTCTCTCTCTGTCTCTCTCTGTCTCTCTCTGTCTCTGTCTCTGTCTCTGTCTCTCTCTCTCTCTCTCTCTGTCTCACTGTCTCTCTGTCTGTCTGTCTGTCTGTCTCTCTACACACACACACACACACACACACACACACACAACTTACCTCATAAGCACATTTTTTTAATTCATCGATTGTTTAAATTTACTTTTATTTCTGAATGAACATAAATTGATAATACAGGGGGTTTTATTATGATAATTTCATACATGGGTGCAATAAACTTTGAACACATTCACTTCCTCTATTCTATCCTCCCTTCTCTCCTCCTTCCATCTTTTCAAACAGTGTTTACTGCACCCATTGTGTTATCTTTATACATACACATATACAAAATCTAGCATGTGGAACACATGTACCATCTTTTAATACTCATCAGTCTTTGGTATCCTTTCTTTCCCTCTCTCCCCATTCCATGCATCCCCCCAGACCTTCCTCCTTTTAATTATATCCTGTTCTTATTGCTGTCATCATCATCATCATCATCACTACCATCATCATCACCTTCATCATCATAAAGATCATTTCAGAGATGAGCGATACCATGTAATGTTTGGCATTTGGAACATGACATATCTCACATCAATAAGACGTTTTCCAGTTCTATTTTCCTGCAAATGACATTATTTCCACAGTAATATTCCAAAACAAGGTTATTGACTTTTACTGTAGGTTGAGGAGCCTAAAGACTCCAGCTACCTTTAGCTCATTTTTGTGACTTCTGGGGTTCTCTCAGAGGCCATAAGAAAGGAACTGTAGAACATGGGTAATCATTGCTGTTTGAGTTTCTGGTTTTTATTATTTCCGACGTGTTACTATCCCAGTTTGACTGTCCTACTTCTTGAGTTAGTAACTGGCAACTTTCCATATGTGTACAGTGTGTGTGTGTGTGTGTGTGTGTGTGTGTGTGTGTGTGTGTGTGTGTGTGTGTGTGTGTGTGTGTGTGTGTGTGTGTGTGTGTGTGTGTGTGTGTGTGTGTGTGTGTGTGTGTGTGACCTGGATTTCTTTTAATATTTATAGATATGGGACCTATCCACACAGAGTTTTTAAAAAGTTGGGAATTCCTGGCCCGAAACCTCTGCCCTTTTTGGGAACTATTCTTGGTTATCGTAAGGTGAGTGTTGTTTGAGCTCTACATTTTGCTTTTCTGGTTGCAAAGACTGGCTTCCTTCCATCTATAGAAAGTGTTGTTGGTGGAGAGGAAATGCTGACTTTCAGAAGCTGTGTGTGCGCTCCCCCTAAAGTATGGCCAGGTGTACTGCAGGGCTCTGTGTTGAGCTGTTCAGAGCATCCAAGGGGCATCAGTGGATCCACTCAGATTTTCAGCATCTTGGCACTCATGTTGAGAACTTGAAAGTTAGACTTGGTGAGCACCAAGGATTTTTCCCTACCAGAGCTAATTCCAGGAAGAGTCATTCTCAGCTCTAGGGACTTTTATTTGCACAGTTAAAATACCACAATTGAGTATCTCATCAGGAAGTTTTCTTTTTCCTTTTTTTTTTTTTTGTTACCTTCAGAAGTCAAACCTCAGAGGAAGTGTTCTAATTATGGTGTCCTATGGGTAGAGGTGGCATCACTCTTATCTTTTCATATTGAGCAAATTCACTTTGCCTTCACTTGCACTCTGACTTCTGCTGGAGTCTTACATTAATTTTCTATGCCAAAAGAGGTGACTTGAACATCTTACCTCGAGGGACCTCATTTGGTAAACTAAAAACAAGTTGCATGAGGAGATAAAAGATAAAAGATTGGATATGTCTGCTGGGTACTGTGCTTAAATATATCATCTTAGTTCCTAGACAACCAATGACCTGGGAATTACAGTTTGAAGCCAGCCCAGGCTCTCCCTCCTCCCCGCAAATGCTTGGATGAAAGCCACTTCAAAGTGACATACTGCATATACAAACTTGTTCTAGAATGTGATCAAGGGGAATGTACTTGGATGAGGTCTGAAACATGTAACATTTACCTTTATTTCTCTTCCCAGGGCATTGTAGTTTATGATGTAGAATGTTATAAAAAATATGGAAACCTTTGGGGGTAAGTATTCTGGAAACTTCCATGGGGTAGATTGGTGAAGATAGATAATCCATTCTGTTGGGACACTATCAGCCCAGAGTGTCTTGAGCCACACTGATGAATTACGAATTTTGTGGAGGCTTTTCCTTATGAAGATCTCACCTGTCACTATTTGTGTATGTACATGTTGTGACAGTCCTGGAGCTTGAATTTAGGGCCTGGTCACTGTCCCTCAACTTTTTCCGCTCAAAGCTAGCACTTGTCCACTTGAGCCACAGCTGCACTTCTGGATTTTTGGTAGTTATTTGGAGATAAGAGTCTCGTAGATCCTGCCCATGTAACTCCTCTGTACAGTATGTTCACAAATAAAAATAATTAAAAAAAAAAGAGTCTCGTAGAATTCTTCTCAGGTTGGCTTCAAACCATGATCCACAGATCTCAGCCTTCTGAGTAACCAGTATTACAGGAGTAATCCACCGGTACCAGATATGTTTAATGTTTTTAACATATTAAAAGCCGTGGTGACAGGCATGGATAAAACTCATGTATGCACTGCCAAATGTCTCAATGATTATGAGCTTTTGGAAGATCTGTTTTGTCTTTAGGTGTCTCCTCTGTACCTCAGTACATTGGCCTTCATTCTGTAGACCCCTGTGGCATCTGTGTTCAAAATCCCTAGGTTGAACAAGGATCTATTACTGGCATATATTGAGGAGCTTGAGTATGATCAAGGTCTGGATTTCTTTGTTCTGGCTCAAGGTGCAGAGCCTGGCAGGTTAGGTTTTTCACACAGCTGTGTTTGGTACATACACAGGTTGTACGATGGACGGCAGCCCTTGCTGGCAATTACCGATCCAGATGTGATCAAAACAGTGCTGGTGAAAGAATGCTACTCTACCTTCACAAACCGCCGGGTAGGCATCCATTAAAAAATATTGTAATATTTATTTATCAACAAAATAGACATTTATCCCTTTTTATTATGAAAGAAGTATAAACTCTGGGGAAATGAGGGAGTGGGGAAGAACATTGAAATCAACATGTTGGATTGAACCCTTTCTGTGTAGAAGATAATTATAAGGAAGACAATAGATAAGTGTCGATAGAGAAGTGTCTAAAATATGAAATCCTGAAATCACATGAGGTAGTTGGGTCCCTCAAAAGGAACTAAGCATTTGGGCTGAATATCTGTTGAGTTTCTTAGAGAGGGCAAACTGCTCACTTAGACAGCAAAAAGTTCTTTTTTTTTTTTTTTTTTGGTCCGGTCATGGGACCTGAACTCTGGGCATGTGCGCTGTCTCTCAGCTCTTCAACTCAAGGCTAGCGCTCCACCACTTGAGCCACAGCGCCACTTCTGGCTTTTTTTTCTTTTTGCTTATGTGGTGCTGAGGAATCGAACACAGGGCCTCCGGTATGCAAGGCAAGTGCTCTACTACTGAGCCACCTTCCCAGCCAGCAAAAAGTTCTTTAAATGCTGCCAATTCACCAATTTTATACAACTGTGCAAGATCTTCAATAGAAAAATCGCAAAAATCTGTTTTTCTTTGAGTCTAGTCTTTTGGACCAACGGGATTTATGAAAAATGCCGTCTCCATTTCTGAGGATGAGGACTGGAAGAGAATAAGAACATTGCTTTCCCCCACCTTCACCAGTGGGAAACTGAAGGAGGTAATCAAACCTGAGAACATGGTGCTGGAAACTTACAGAATGAGTCAGGGGACAGGCAGACAGCCAGACAGTCAGACCAAAAAATGGTGTGTTGTCTTTATGTCCTAGAATTCCATGGTTTCTCATAAATGTGATGTATTTTTCATCTTTTTTTTGGGGGGGGGCTGTCATGGCCGCTGGGATGTAAGTCTTCTCTTTTAACTTCTCTTGTTTTGTGTCTAGATGTTCCCCATCATTCGTGAGTTTTCTGATGGGTTGGTGAAAAACCTGAGACCACAAGCAGAGAAAGGCAAATCTGTAGCATTGAGAGAGTGAGTACTTGCTGGGCAATGGTAGCCCACACCTGTAATCCTAGCTGCTGAGGCGACTGAGATCTGAAGGTTGTGGTTTAATGCCAGCCCAGGCAGAAAAGTCTGTGAAACTCTATCTCCAATAAACTACCCTCAGGAAAGCTCGAAATGCAGCTGTGGCTCAAGGGGTAGAGTGCTAGGCTAGAGTAAAAGAAGCTCCGAGATAGCCCAGGCTCAGTGTTCAAGCCCCAGGACCTACAAAAACAGACATAAAGAGAGAGAGAGAGAGAGAGAGAGAGAGAGAGAGAGAGAGAGAGAGAGAGAGAGAGAGAGAGAGGAGAGAGAGAGAGAGAGAGAGAGAGAGAGAGAGAGAGAGAGACTATCACTCCATTCTTGGCTTGCCCAAGCCCCAGTCTATTACCTATTACAATCCATCACTATATACTATAAGCTATTATTGTCCACGTAGCATTTGTACTGCTGTGATTTGTCTGTTGGGGTGGAGGTATCTCTGTTTTCTGAGACTGAGTTCGTTGAACTCCCAGATAAGTCTGACCCACCCAGTTTTCCTTGTAAATCCTTGCAGTAGGGTTATGGCCCCTGGTAAAAACTTTGGGAGTGGAGTTCTGGATCCTTCTGATGACCTCTCAAGCAGTTCTGACAGAGAACAGCTTCCAATTCTCTTGTCTTACACAAGAAGTCACCCCTACTTTTTGCTTCGTGTGTAGGAAAAAGGAAAGAGGGGGGAAAAGAAGTACAAGTTTTAATTGTCCGGTGTCTTTCTCTTCTTCAGCATCTTCGGAGCCTACAGCTTAGACGTGATTACAGGGACATCATTTGGGGTGAACATTGATTCCCTCAACAACTCACAGGACGTATTTGTGGAAAAAGTCAAGAGGCTCCTAAAATTTAGTTTCTTTGATCCAGTGTTGTTCTCAGTAGGTTCGTGGATCTCTCTCTGTTTCTCTGTTTCTCTGTCTTTCTCCCTTCCTTGTGAAAAAATAGTTCATTGAGATATAGTTCATTTAAACACATAAGTATCTCACTAACTTGTATAACTCAATGATTTTTTCACTACATTTAAAGATATGTGTAGACATTACCCCTGTTAATTGTAGAACATTTTGTCATCAGATGCCCTGTACTGGGCTAGGAATATGGCTCAGTGGTTGCTAGTATGCATGAAGCCCTGGGTTCAATTCTTCATTACCACATAAATAGAAAAAGCTGAAAGTAGTGCTGTGGCTCAAGTGGTAGAGTGCTAGCCTTGAGCAAAGGAAGCTCTGGGTCAGTGCCAAGGCCCAGAATTCAAACCCCAGGACTGGCACAAAAGAAACCCTGTAGCTGTTGTCTGCTAGTTTCTGACACCTATAATCCTAGCTATTTTGGAGTCTGAGATCTGAGAATCGTGGTTGGAAGCCTGTCCAGGGCAGGAAAATCTGAATCTCTAATTTCCAATTTGGAGCTATGACAAAAGTGGTAGGGTACCTGCTTTGAGACAGAAAACCCCCACAAGATTAAAGAGAGTATTTAGACTACTATTGACTAAAGAAAGAGAGAGAGAGAAAGAAAAGGAAGGAAGAAAGAAAAGAAGGAAGAAACTCTGTACCTTTTATCTGTTTTTTACTTCTCTCAGGCCTGAATGATCACTTAACTATTTTCTCACTGTCTCTTATGGACCCTTTCTATAAATGTGTCTGGCTTCTGTATCATGCTTTCAAGTTTCATCATCTTGAAGCATGTATTAGTACTTTATTTCTTTTTATGGCTGAATAATATTCCATGGTGTAGACAGCGCATTTTGTATTTTCACCATGTATTTATTTCTTCTTGCTTTCTCCTTTAGCACTCTTTCCGTTCCTTACACCTGTTTATGAGGCATTAAATATCAGCGTGTTTCCCAAGGATGTTACAGATTTCCTAAGAACTTCTGTAGAAAGGATGAAAGAAAGTCGCCTCAAGGACAAAGCAAAGGTAAAAGCTGGTGATGGTTACTTAAAGCTGTTCATGGTTCAAAAGTTATTTGGCTCTAGATGTATGTTTTATCTGTCTGTTCTTTTCTAAAGTTATATGGAAAACCCTAGATTGAGATAAATAATTTTTAGATTGGAAGGGAGAATGAAGTGTGTAGTGGTTGGGAATGAAGGTATAAAATATACCAGAAAAAAAGAATTAAGTTATAAATGCTAGCTATCAGTGGCTCATGCTTGTAATCCTTGCTCCTCAGGAGGCTGAGATCAGATTTGAGGATCATGGTGTGAAGCCAGCCTGGGCAAGGAAGTCAAGGAGACTCTTCTCTCCAATTAGCCAGAAGTGGCTCACATGTTATAGTGCCAGCCTTGAGCAAACAAGTAGAGGGACAGAAACTAGGTTCTGAGTTCAAGTCCTAGTACACACACACACACACACACACAGACACACACACACACACACACAGACACACACACACACACACACACAGTGATATTTCATTTCCAAACTTCACATTGGCTATTTCAGGCTATCTATTGTAGTGTGTCTAAGTTGAATTTTAGCCCCTGAAGGCCTGTCTGTTTTTTTTTTTTTTTTGGGTCCGGTCATGGGGCCTGAACTCTGGGCCTGGGCGCTGTCCCTCAGCTCTTCAGCTCAAGGCTAGTGCTCTACCACTTGGGCCACAGCGCCACTTCTGGCTTTTTTCTTTTTGCTTATGTGGTGCTGAGGAATCGAACCCACGGCCTCTGGCATGCAAGGCAAGCGCTCTACCACTGAGCCACCTTCCCAGCCCCTGAAGGCCTGTCTGAATACTGATTCATACAGCTTAGATGTCACAAAAAGGATGTCTGTAGGGAAGAAAGACATTACTGGGTTCCTCCAGGTGTTACTGAAAAATTTCTAGCATTCCAGAATTGTGACATGTTTCCAGATCCTTGAATCTGTGGGACTATCCTTTAGGAAGTATGTCCACAGAAGAAAAGTCTGAAGTCCTGTTGTTGTTTGTGAGTAAACAGAAGTGATGGGAGTAGAAGCCAGATCCTACCTGGGCCAAGAGTCTGCACTCAGAAGTCAGAGAATGTCAGAGCTGGGGAGAGCAAAGACCAAAAACTGTTTATCAGGATAGCTGGCTTTTTTAAGGAAAAGGTCCTGGTCACTCCATAATGTATAAATGGATATTCTCATTCACTGGTGACTCAGGCAATCTTTGAAACATTTGTGTCCAGGCATTGGTAGCTCATGCCTATATCTTGCAAATCAGGAGGCTGAGTCAGATCTGAGGATCGTAGTTCAAAGCAGCCTGGACAGGAAAGGCTGTAAGACTTATTTCCAATTAACCACCAGAAAAGTGGAGGTGATACTGTGGTAGAGTGGCAGCCTTGAACAGAAAAGCTCAGGGAAAGCACCCAAGCCCTGAGTTCAAGCTCCATTACTGACAAAAAGAAAGAAAAAAAAAGGAAAAAGAAAGATGTGTGGAGTTACATGGGATATATTCACAGAGGGAGGCTAAGCTCTGCTCTTCTGATTTACTTCTCATTTCATGGATTACCTTCTGTTTTTGAAATGTATCTGTCTTCTTTCCAGCACCGAGTGGATTTATTGCAGCTGATGATTAACTCCCAGAATTCCAAAGACATGGAGTCCCAAAAAGGTAACAGGGAGTCCTTTGGGTCTATTCACAAGGGAAATCTGAAGTCAGTTTTCCACATAGAGGCATATTTCTGCAGAATTTCACAAAGGCCCACACTCTGCTCTTTTATATGGCAGCCAAAGGGAATCTCATGCTCAGTACCATGACCTTACATATTATTACATTTACAGCCAGACTACAGTGGCTCATGCCTGTCATCCTAGCTACTCAAGAAGGGAAGATCTGGTAATCATGGTTCAAAGCTAGTCCAGGTAGCAAACTTCATGATACACTGAATTCCAATAAACCACCAAAAGTCCACAAGTGGAGTTGTGACTCAAGTGGTTGAGTGCCTTGTGCTAAAAGGCTCAGGGGACAGAGCTCAGGCTCTGAGTTAAGCCCCGGAATCACACACACACACACACACACACACACACACACACACACACACACACACACACACACACACACACACACACACACACACACACACACACACACACACACACACACACACACACACACACACACACACACACACACACTTACTCTCTTCCTATCATCATTTATTTTGATATTCAATTTCTTTCATGTTTGTTCACTGAAAACCCTTTCATGTGGTTTCATGTGGTCTCCATATTTTTAAGTAGCTGGTATTTTAGAGAAATTGTAGCTTCATAGACAATTGAGGTAAATGCAGAAAGGTTACCCATATACTCTTGTACCTACATATGAATAACCTCTTATCTTCCTATTATAGTGATTTCTTTTTTTTGTCCACTCCTGGGGCTTGAACTCAGGGCCTGGGCATTGTACTTTAGAATTTTTGCTCAAGACTGACATTCAACCATTTGAGTCATACTTCCACTTCTGGCATTTTGGTGGTTAATTAGAGATGAGATTCAAGGTTGGCTTTAAACTTCTATCCTCAACTCTTTTTTTTTTTTTTTTTTTTTGGGTCCGGTCATGGGGCCTGAACTCTGGGCCTGGCTACCCCTCAGCTCTTCAGCTCAAGGCTAGCGTTCTACCACTTGAGCCACAGCGCCACTTCCGGCTTTTTTTCTTTTTGCTTATGTGGTGCTGGGGAATTGAACCCAGGGCCTCATGCATGCAAGGCAAGCACTCTATCACTAAGCCACCTTCGCAGCCCCTTCTATCCTCAACTCTTAACCTCCTGAGTAGCAAGGGTTACAGGAATGTGCCACTTGAACCTGGCAACCTATTGATTTCTCCACCCTTAGATCCTATGGTTCCCTTAGATCCTTCGAATATGTTTCAATGGAAAAGATCCCTCCATGCTCTTTTCTTGCTATTGTTATTAAATAGTTGTAAAAAGGGGTTTTGTCTTGCTGTTTCCATATGTGTATGCAATGATCCCCAATCAGACAGATGGGGTCACACTGCTCTGGTGGCACCTGTTAGATAGAATATGGTCTCTTAAATGACCCAGCTCTAAGTGGCAGAAATGGAGAACACAGACAAAATGGACAATGGTAATGCAGACCTTTAGGAAACTGGATTGAACTTAGTTTGTCTCTTTAGCTCTTGTCATATGTGCTGTCTAGGTGACATTACCTTGCTTTTCTATGTCTTTTTTTTTTTTTTTTTTTTTGCTGAACGTGGGACCTGAACTCTGGGCCTGGGTGCTGTCCCTCAGCTCTTCAGCTCAAGGCTAGCTCTCTACCACTTGAGCCACAGCGTCACTTCCGGCTTTTTCTGCTTATGTGGGGCTGAGGAATCGAACCCAGGACCTCATGCATGCAAGGAAAGCACTCTGCCACTGAGCCACCTTCCCTACTTTTCTATGTCTTATCCTTAGGTATTAGTGGTCTTATAATCCATGATTGTGGCATTGTGTACTGACTTCATTGACCTAAAATGTGGGGCCAGGAAGGTGGCTCAGTGGTAGAGCACTTGCCTTGCATGCCAGAGGCCCTGGGTTTGATTCCTCAGCACCACATTAGAAAAAAGCCGGAAGTGGCGCTGTGGCTCAAGTGGTAGAGTGCTAGGCTTGAGCTGAAGAGCTCAGGGCCTGCGCCCAGGCCCAGAGTTCAGGCCCCACGACCGGACCAAAAAGAAAAATTAATTAAAAAATAAATAAAAAAATAAAAATAAAATGTATGTTTCTTTTCCTTTAGGTCTCTCTGACCTGGAGCTAGCAGCCCAATCAATTATCTTTATTTTTGCTGGCTATGAGACCACCAGCCTCACTCTTTCTTTTGCTATGTATCTATTGGCCCTTCACCCTGATGTCCAAAAGAAGCTTCAAGAGGAAGTTGACAGGACTTTACCCAATAAGGTGAGGGCAAGGCACCTGGGGAGGGTGGGAACTGATGAGGCATTACAAGAATGTCTCCTTATCACTTCTGGTGAGGAATTCTGTACACGGTTGTATTTGGGAAGAATCTGGAGGGAAAAATGAAAGGGGGTGAGGGAAATAAAGGTATTCGGTGCTACTCAAAGACATATAAGATCTTTGTAAAAAGCTAATTTTTCCAATTGAATCCCTAATTTGTAATTAAAATAACATGGCCAAGGTAGACACTGTTAGCTTGAACCTGTAGTACTTTGGAAGCTGAGGTGTGAAGATCATGGTTCAAGGTCAGGCAGGCCAAAAAAGTAAACTAAACTCTTATCTCCAATTAACCACAACTGTGTCTGAAGTGAGTAAAAAAAGCACAGGCTCAATGTCCATGCACAGAGTTTAGCACAAGGACTACTTCCCCGCTTTACACCCCCTACCCAAATAAGGCAAAAATCTCAGTGGCACAGAAGTATAAGCACATAGGAACTAAATATTTAGATGCTGATAGGTGCTAGATATGCTGTGCCCAAGCCAGGATGGACTTGGTTAGGCTGCACAGGATGACTCAAGATTCAGTCTTCTGTGTGTATGTATATCACATTTTCTCGATCCATTCATCTACTGAGGGGCATCTGGGTTGGTTCCATATCTTAGCTATGGTAAGTAATGCTGCAATAAACGTAGTTGTGCTGGTAGCTTTAGTATGGTCTTGTTTGTGATCATTTGGGTAAATGCCCAAAAGTGGGATCGCTGGGTCAAAGGGCAACTCTATGTGGAGTCTTGTAAGGAACCTCCATACTGCTTTCCCAAGTGGTTGAACAAGTTTACACTCCCACCAACAATGCAGTAGGGTTTCCTTCTGTCCACATCCCCTCCAGCATCTGTTGTTATTAGTGTTCTTGATTATAGATATTCTAACTGGAGTGAGGTGGTATCTCAGTGTTGTTTTGATTTGCATTTCTTTTATGGCTAGGGAGGTTGAGCATTCTTCATGTGTCTATTGGCTATCCTTCTTTCTTCTTCAGAGAAGTTTCTCTGTAAGTCTTTAGCCCACTTATTAATTAGGTGGGTGTTTCTTTGAGTATTTGTTGTTGGGGGATTTCATTTGAGCTTCAGGTGTATTTTAGATATGAGACCCTTTTCCATTGTGTGGCTAGTGAAGATCTTCTCCCAATCTGTGAAATTCTATGCCTCCATAAGAAAGAATGACATTGCCACATTTGTTAGGAAATGGAAAGACTTGGAAAAAATTACATTAAGTGAAGTAAGCCAGGCCCAAAGAAACATAGGTCCCATGGATTCCCTTATTTGCAATAACTAGTATATGTCTGAGACAAGGAGAAACGGTCAGATAAGTTGATGTTAGGCGAAATGAACCTCAAGTTAAGAACTCAAATGGTTTTTCTTTCTTGTTATTGTTTCTAACATATTTATAAGATGATTTCTTTGTTGCTTTGTATGTCTCTCCCCCATGGTATAACCCCAGTTTTCACTGTATTTGATGCTGGTATAATTTCTGGAGGGGAAGGGAAAAAGCAAATTGTTTAAATAGGGATATAGGTGGACCCATTGCAACAACGACATTATGTTGAAAAAGGAACGTTACAAACTTTGGCGGGGGGCGGAAGGGTGGGGAGAGGGGAGAGATGGAAGGGCAGGGATGGTAAGGGGAAACAAAGGAGGAGGCAACAATGCTTGATAAGAAATGTATTCATTACCTTGCTCATGTAATTGTAACCCCTCTGTACAGTATTTTCACAATAAGAAAAAACTAAAAAGAAAAAAAAATTCAGTTTCCTGAGTCAGAGCTAATGTTGAGGAAGCTAAGCTAAGACCCAGGGGCGTCTGGCATCTAGGCTAATCTTCATTAGAGCACTGAGTGACAGCCGCACATTGTCACACTGTGTTTATATCTCTGTGTTCACACTGAGATTCTATGGGCAGCTGGACTGGCAGTCAGGAGAGCGCATGGCCCACAATCAAGCTCTAAAGGAACAACTGTGGACTGGTCTAGCTGAGGCTGAGTCTGTGCATTTGTATCCTCTTTAGAACTTTTACTATTACTGAAAGTATGTGTCCTGGTATGTCCCTCCTTTTTATTTTTAAAACCATATCATTTTTTTCCTTGATTAGTTATAGAGTTGCATATGAAATGTGATTGTGTATATCTAGAATATAAGTATTATAATGGATCCATATTTATTATATAATTGCAAAAGTGGCCACACAGCCTATTTAACTTAATAGAACAGGAATTCTCTTTTCTAAAGACCATACCTCTGTTCTCTCTCTGGTGAGCTGTAACACTGACTTTGGTGTATTTGACTGGAGGACCATTGTCTTCAGCTATTGGTCACATTCCCTCACAGGAGAAAGAAAAGCAGTACAGGGCACCAAAAATGAGCTTAGGCCCCAGGGGATTGACTAGCATAGCCATCCCTCCTATTTGTATGTGTGTTTTTTTTTTTCCATGGGCCACTGAGCAGATCCTAGGACTTGATCATTAGTTAAACACCTGTGGCAGAGTGCTGGCGGCTGTAATGCTAGCTACTCTGGAGGTTAAGATCTGAGGATCACAGTTCAAAGCCAGCCTGGGCAGGAAAGTGCATGAGATTCTTTTTTTTTTTTTGGGGGGGGGTCCAGTCGTGGGGCCTGAACTCTGGGCCTGGGCGCTGTCCCTCAGCTCTTCAGCTCAAGGCTAGTGCTCTACCACTTGAGCCACAGTGCCACTTCCGGCTTTTTCTGATTATGTGGTGTTGAGGAATCGAACCCAGGGCCTCATGCATGCAAGGCAAGCACTCTACCACTGAGCCACCTTACCAGCCCCCATGAAATCCTTATCTCCAATAAACCACTCAGAAAACTGGAAGTAGAGCTCTACTCAAGTGGTAGAGCACTTGACTTCAGCTGAAGAGCTCAGGGACAGCATCTAGGCCCAGAGTTCAAGCCCTACAACTAACAAAAACAAACAAACAACCACCTTGTGAACGTTAAGGTTCACTCAACAGAAGTTGGTAAGAGCATTGGAGTCCTAAGAGCATTGGCAGAATTTCATAGAGTTCAGACTGTATCCCAAATAATGTAATAATGAACATCTGTTCCTTGCTTGCCAGGCACCTATCACCTACGATGCCATGTTGGAGATGGAGTATGTGGACATGGTGGTGAACGAGGTTCTCAGGCTGTACCCCATTGCTGGCCGACTTGAGAGGGCCTGTAAGGCAGATGTGGAAATCAACGGAGTGGTTATTCCCAAAAACACCGTGGTGATGGTACCAACCTACGCTCTTCAACGGGACGCCAAGTACTGGCCAGAGCCTGAGGAATTCCGCCCTGAGAGGTAAGTGGGGCAAGAAAGATGCCTTCCCAGATGGGGGTCACTTCTAGCACCTGCGTGGTCCCTTAACACAGTGGGCATAATGATCTTGTTCAATGATTTGCACAAATGTGTTTATCTTCAGCAATTTTTTTTTTTTTTTTGGTCATGGGGCTTGAACTCTGGGCTTGGGTGCTATCCCTGCACTCTTCAGCTCAGGGTGAGCCCTCTACCACTTGAGCTACAGAACCACTTTGGGTTTTCTAGTGGTTAATTGGAGATAAGAGTATCACTGACTTTTCTGCCTGGGCTGGCTTTGAACTGTGATCCTCAGATCTCAGCCTCTTGAGCTACAGCACCACTTTGGGTTTTCTAGTGGTTAATTGGTGATAAGAGTATCACTGACTTTTCTGCCTGGGCTGGCTTTGAACTGTGATCCTCAGATCTCAGCCTCCTCAGTAGCTAGGATTACAGGCGTGAGCCACCGGCACCTGGCTTTCAGCAATTTTTTTTTTATATTACAAGCATGACAAATGGACAAAATTGTAAAAATGGACCAGAAAAAAGGATACAAATCCCAAGTCTAGAAGTAATCATTTGTCAGTGATATGCATGTAATTGTACTGGATTTTATTTTATTTTATTTTTTCTTGTTGTCTTGTCAGTCATGGTGCTTGAACTCAGGACCTGGGCACTGTTCCTGAGCTCTTTTGTGCTCAAGGTTAGTGCTCTACCACTTTGAGCCATAGAATGACTTCTGGTTTTCTGGTGGTTAATTGGTGATAAGAATCTCTTGGATTTTCCTGCCAGGGCTGGCTTTGAACTGTGTTCCTCAAATCTCAGCCTTCTGAATAGCTAAGATGACAGTCATGATTCTCCAGCACCCAGCTGGTTGTTAATTTTAAAGGACAAATATGAAACAGTATCAGATATATGCAAAATATGAAACAGTATCAGATATATACAGCAGTATTGAATATATTCCAAACAGTAAAATATAAGAATTATGCTGAATTTATATTATAGGAGTACCTATAATATAATAATGTAGAGATGTTTTAAAGTATATGCTAGATTATACTTAAGTCTTTTGCAAATAGTCTGCCATTTCTTTTTGTTTTTGGTAGGCAGAACTTGAGTATTTATAATCTACCGGTACATGACTGGTGTTCAGTTGAATTGTGATTTTTTTGGTACGTTATTATTGTAAAAGATGCTGTACAGAGGGGTTACAGTTACATAAGCAAGGTAATGAGTACATTTCTTATTGAGCATTGTTGCCTCCTCCTTTGTTTTCCCCGTACCATCCCTTCCCTCCCCTCACCTACCTGTTCCCCCACGCCCCCGCCGAAGTTGTAAAGTTCGTTTTTATGTTATAATTTCTTATCAGGGCCTTGAGCATCTATGGATTATGTTTTGTTTGGATGTTGCAACTAATCCTGAATAGACAGGCAAAGTGTGTGTGTGTGTGTGTGTGTGTGTGTGTGTGTGTGTGTGTGTGTGTGTGTGTGTGTGTGTGTGTGTGTGTGTGTGTGTGTATGTACGTGGGTGAAAGGTAGGTGTCTATGAAGATTTAGGATGACTGTATGCATCTGCCATCATTTATTCTATACTCTCTGCATTTAGATGTTTTGGATTTTTATTCCCTCTCGTTTTGTGTGCCATCCCCTTTAGCTGTCTAAATTTACCACACCACCCCATTTTGGGAAACATAGTTGTCTTGCACTGATTAGTCATTGGTCCTTGACCCTCCAGGGTGATCACTGAAATGCAGACTGAGGACCTGAGATGTCTTGGGCCTGATGGTTCAGGAAACCTCGCTGAGGCCAGAGCAGACTGTGGGTCCTCATGGCCCCATGTGTGGCTGCTATCCTGGGGCAGCTCCTGAATCATCCTTCCTCTGGTGTTGATTGAGCAAGCTCTCCTGGAAATGTGGAGCTAAGGGCAGGCTTTGGATTCAGTGTACAATCTAGAAATAATTTCATTGTTATGTTGGTAAACAATTTTAAAATGGGATTTTAAAATCAGAAGATGTGGATCTTGATCTCAATTGTCCCTGAACTGGGGTCTTCCTGGTGGCAGGGGCCTTGTCTTGTGGGCGGTGCTGTCTCTAGAGCCAGCATGAAGTGTGCCCCTCGCTCTGGTTGAAGGAGCGAGAAGCAATCAAAGTGCAGATCAGAGAACCCTCCGTTCACAACTGCACTGTGTTGCTTGTAAACACACCACTTTTATGTCCCCACAGATTGAAAACTTCTAGGGTCAGGGGATAGGAAAAGATGTATAGCTTACAATTCTTTCCTTTTGTTGGTTAGACATTTTAAAAATACAATTTCATTGTTGTTACTGAGGTGTTGTATAGCAGGGCTACCTTTTCCTAAGTCAGATAATGAGTACATTTCTGTTGTTGTTGATGGTGGTGTTAGTGGTATTTGTTTTTGCCTGTGGCTTAAAAAGTTTTTTTTTAGAGGCAGTGCAGAAAGGGAGGGAGGAAAGATGAACTAATACAATCATGCTCTTCAGTATACATTATAAGTTGGAGTTCTTAGAGCAAAACCACAGTAGGAGACTGGTGCTGGTGTCTCACACTTATAATCCTAGCTACTCAGGAGGCTGATATTTGAAGATCATGGTTCAAAGCCAGCCTTGGCAAGAAAGTCCCCATGATAGTCTTATCTTCAATGAACCATCAGAAAAGCAGAAGTGGCACTGTGGCTGAAAGTTAGTAGAACACTAGCCTTGAGCTGAAGATTTCTGGGACAATGCTAAGGTCCTGAGTTCAAGCTCCATAATTGACAAAAAATAAAACTAAACTATAGCAGGATTTCATTGGCCAATACTATCTAGTACTGTTTATGGATATCTGAAGTTCAGCCACAAATAGTTGGGTTCTTGAGATGTTCATGTTTTCCCCACTTTTGTTGCTTCAGGTTTAGCAAGAAGAACAAGGAAAGCATCAATCCTTACATCTACATGCCCTTTGGAGTTGGACCCAGAAACTGCATCGGCATGAGGTTCGCTCTCATGAACATCAAACTTGCTCTTGTCAGACTCATGCAGAATTTCTCCTTCCAACCTTGTAAGGAGACCCAGGTCAGTATACTTCCTAGGTAAATAATACTTCATGACATTTGTTCGGGACTGAATACTAGGGCTTGAACTCAGGGCCTCACAGTCTTCACTGTGTTGTTTGCTCAAGGCTGGTGCTGTACCACTTGAGCTATAACTCTACTTTCCACTTTTTTTTTTGTCGATCATGGGGCCTGACCTCTGGGCCTGGGTCCTGCCCCTCAGCTCTTCAGCTGAAGGCTAGTGCTCTATCACTGAGCCATCGCTCCACTTCCAGCCTTTTCTGCTTATGTGGTGCTGAGGAATTGAACCCAGGGCCTCATGCATACCAGTGAGCCACCTTCCCAGACCACAATTTCCAGTTTTTTGCTGTTTAATTGGAGAAGAGTCTTAGGGACTTTTTCTATCCTGGACTCACTTTAAAGCGTCATCTGAACCTCCTGAGTAGCTAGGATTATAGGCATGAGCTAAGGGTGCCTGGCTTTATGGGAGATTTTTTTTCTTATTTTTTTTTAAATTGAGAGGCCTATTATCATCTTTTAATATTTGATTAACCAAAAAATCTTTGTTGTTATTGTTGTTCCATTTCTCAGATTTCCCAATTTGGGAACCAGATCATTTATTTGATAAAATCAGAGTAGGAAACTGATGTCCACTCCATGTGGATTAGCATGTTGTGGTTCTGCTGAGGATTTTGGACCTGAGTGCATTTGAACTTCCTGTCAGCTGGAGTTAGGATGCATGGCATTCGATCATGACATAGAATGATCTCGTGATCATGATATTTGAGGAGGTTCTTCTTTGCCAACGCTTACAGCTGTTTCTTGAAGGATAGACTTATTTCCAAGGCTCATGTATTTAAAATTCTGGTCTTGCTTTACAGTGGGATTGCTGCCTGGGAGAGGGGATGTAGATAGATGATAGATAGATAGATAGATAGATAGATAGATAGATAGATAGATAGATAGATAAATAGATAGTTTCTGCTTCATATATGGCTTTGGGAGTGCTGTGTCACTTTCCTCTTAAATGTGCAACCAAGCAACTTAACCTTAAGACAAAGTATACTTGAGATGGAACAAATGCTCAGCAGGTCCCCAGAGCATCTTTTTTCCAGATTGGAGAGTGTTCACTTTCATAACAACGTGCCTCTCTTCCCTGTTCTGGGATGGGCAGGCCACCCCTCCACTACTGAAAGACCAACTCACAGTATGGAGTACTTAGTACAGTACCCAGAAATTCCCTATTTCCCACTATGCTGGGAAGCCAAAAGAACATGATAAGAAAATCAAAAGAAAGGGAAGGAGGGAGGGAAGAAGGAAGGAAGCCAGGTACCAGCTGCTCATGCCTGTAATCCCAAGCCATTGAGGATTCTGAGATCTGAGGAACATGGTTAAAAGCCAGCAAAGTTAGGAAAGTCCATGAGACCCATATATCATGGACTTAACTACTGAAAAGCTTGAAGTATAGTTGTGGCACAAGTGGTAGAGTGTTAGTCTTGGTCAAAAAGCTCAGTGACAGTGCTGAAGCCTTCAGTTCAAAACCCAGGACACCTCTACTTCCCCACACACAATTGGGAAGGAAAGAAGGAAGGAAAAGGAAAAGAAGGAAGAGAGAAAAGAAGCAAGCAATCAAGTCCTTGTAGAAGTCTCTCTCGTCATTAAACTGCATTGGCTCAAATTGAAGAATTGATTGGGCTATTTAGAATTTGAAGACTGTTTCTGTAATTGAAATGTATAATACTTTCTCAGCGTTATCCTTGACAGATCCAACAAATCCAAAATGAAACTTTTTATGAGTTTTCAAAAATATCTTGCCTTAGTGGCTAAGAAACTGATTTAAATTTTGTGTGTTTTTTGTGTCAGTCCTGGGACTTGAAC
Source organism: Dipodomys merriami (assembly GCF_024711535.1). Classification (NCBI taxonomy): domain Eukaryota; kingdom Metazoa; phylum Chordata; class Mammalia; order Rodentia; family Heteromyidae; genus Dipodomys; species Dipodomys merriami. The sequence continues at coordinate 19,245,707 of NW_027203604.1, forward strand.
TCAGGGCCTGGGTGCTATCCTTGAGCTTTTCCCCTCAAGGGTAGTGCTCTACCACTTCAGCCACAGATCCACACCCACCTTTGGGATTATTAACTGGAGATAAGAGCCTCAGGAACTTTGCTGTCTGGACTGGCTTTGAGCTGTGATCCTCAGATTTCAGCCTCCTGAGTAACTAGCATTTCAGGCATGAGTCACTGGTACCTGGATAGGTAAATTTTTTAAACTCATTCCTTTATCTTAAAATTATATCAGTAGAGTAACATAACATATATACCTATATTTTTTCCCAGTGAACAGATGAAAGAGTGCTTTTCCTACCCCAATCTTGACAGAGCTTAATGAATGAAAGTATTCAAGACAAGCAAAGTCAAAACGTGTTGACAATCATTACCTTTAATGTGTCTTTTTCTTTGCTGCTGTGATTGGAGGTACTTGGTTCCTTGCTTTCTCATTGTGCTTCTTTCTTTTTTTTTTCCAATTTTTTCAATAGTGATTAGTGATTATATAATTTCCCAAATTTCACAGTATGGTGGGATAGTGATGCTTAGTTAAAGTCTCAAACATATTCTAACTTTCATGGGGCAAATTTTCTATCGTGGTCTATAACATTTATGAGTTTTATGAGCCTTTGACAGTACAGTTATTTCTTCTACATTGGGTGATATGTACATTTCTCTTGTTTTGCATAACGTCAGCTGTTCCCTCTTTCCCCCTCGTTCCCTCCTTCCTATTGTTGCCATTGAGTTGCTTAGTTCGTTTTGATCAATGTCCAGTGCAGCTGATGGGTCCCGCTGTTGTATGTTTTCTCCTGATTCCCTCTAGTTCTGTGTTCATTGTGCTTCTTTCACTGTTGCAGATTCCTCTGAAATTAATTGATCAAGGACTTCTTCAACCTGAAAAACCCATTGTTCTAAAGATTATGTCAAGAGATGGGACTGTAAGTGGAGCATGATTTTCTGCAAAGATTTTTCTGCTGTGTTTTTCAAGGACTTTTGTCCAGGAGCACTAGAAAATTGATTGATTGTGTGTGTGGGAAAAAGAACACCTCAGAAATGAAGCCAAGTCTGGTCTTCTGCTGTGAATTTGTGATTAGCAATTCTGGACAATTTCAAGTTTGTTCAATGGCTGTATGTATGGGCTTTTATCTACTGGGTGCCATAAAGGAACTGACTTCCTGTTCTCCCAGGAGTATTTCTTTCTCCCGTCATTATTGCCATTCTCTGATCAGAGCGCAGGCATTTATCACTAATCTTATCAGCAATTAGGAAAAGGAGAGCTCTTGTGATGACCCTGTGGTCAAAGGTCTATGTCCAATGTTTTATTTGCATCATTCTACTATGTGAATTGTGTCAAGAAAGCTGATAACAAACTCCATTCTGCAAAGAGTATGATTATGAGGCCTCTGCCCACAGTAGGGGCTGAAAGAGGATCTTCCATTTTTATCATCAGAACCAGTGATTGTTTGGGGTCTGTTTCAAATCTCCAATTAGATTATTCATCATCCACAGAATTATCTGCTGAGTCCTTCCTCATTGAAGGTGTATTGTTCGTCTGATGCTACCATTTCTAAGTTCATGCTTTTGTACCACTCTACTGAGATGTATTGCATTGGGTTTTGATCTAATGTTTCTATCTCATCTCCCCCCAGTATTCCTTTGTAATCCATTTTCATCTCCTCGCTGTGTTAATATAATGAACACCGAATAAAGATAGTTGCTTGGTCAATTGATTCAACAGCAATGTTAAAAGCACTCACTTATTTCAAACATCATCCTTTCTTCCCCTTCAGTTCCAATGCTTTCACTCAGTGCTTTCTGTTGTCTGTTTTCCTTGTTTGCTCATAATTTAGTCCCAAAGCTTCTAGAGCACACCAAGGTGGTGGGTACACCTTGCAATGGAGAAGGGAGTCATGATGGCTTCAAGTCAGCGATAAAGTAGGACCAGGAACTCCTCCACATGGAGGGGAAGCCTGGCCTGGATGTGGGAACCCAAGCAAGATGAAATGAGGCTACGCAGATGGGCGGCCTGGTAAAGGCAGCTGTGCCTCAAGGAGGGCATGGAGGCATAGAAGTTGGCCCCATAATGGATGAAATAAGAAAATATATCAAAGATAAGAGAGGCTGCACTTACCACTCACTGCTGATGAAGCAAGTCACCTCTTCAGAGAGAAAAAACATGAGAGAGTAGAGTAGAATATGGCAGTGTACATGAATGCTTTTCCAGATAAGTGGATAGATAGATAGTCAGACAGACAAACAGATAGATACTTTTAATAACCAAGCATGCATGTATTACCTATCAATCTATCAATAGTTTGAATTTTATAAGAGCAAGAAATCCAATGAATATTGAGCAAAAGAACCATACAGACACTCAAGAAAAAAAATTTAGAAATGCGAATAGCTGGTGGTTGTATGAAAAGCTATGCAGGGGGGGGGGGAACCAAGATGGCGATGGGGCAGTAGGGAAACACTACAGCTCTCCCCAACCAAAAAGAAAATTCGAGTTCTACTGCTTAATCTCCCCAAGACACTGACAAGAACAAAAAGACAAACACTCAGAGAAAAACAGGAGGTGGAAAATAACAAAAAAGAAAGAGAGGAAAAGAAGAATTTCAGAACAGAGAAGAGCGAAGACCCCTCCCTCAATTGTTACTGGCGGAGCAGGAGCGCACCAAGCCGTGGCCAGCTGGCCCAGCGGGGGCTGCTGGAGTCCCAGAGACACAGTGGGCTGCCCATAGATCACCGGTGCAGAAGCCGCCTGAGGTACTGGTTTGCAGTCCTGATCGCTATGAACAGAGAATCCTAACAGCTGGGAGTCTCCACGAAGATCCCACCCCCACCCCTCACTCCCATCCGAGCAGAGAGGCTCCATCCTGCCAAAGCTGCCCGACAAGGGCAGTGTGTCCAGCTGCCGCCAGCTGGCCCAATGGGGGCTGCCGGGGTCCCAGAGACACAGGGGGCTGCCTGCAGATCACCCGCCTGAGGTACCAGTGTCAGACCCGCCGATTGCGATAAATGGAGAAACCCCCAAGCCCGAAACTTAGCCCCACGAGGGGAGCCCCAGAGCTACATGTAATGCCCACAGAACACCAAAGCAAAAGACCTACAAGGAACTGGTGCTGGTGCAAACCCCAGCACTCAGAACCTGTACGGAGGCCCAGCCCCCACACCTAGTGGACCCGACAGCTTCGACAGAGGCAGAGACAGAAGAGAATCACACAGAGCCAACACCACCCAGCTCAGCCGCAACCACCCCAACTGAACTCGGATTACAACAGCAACTCCATCCAATGTGAATACTATAATGTGCCTAGAAGTGTTTCTCCTAGGATCCTGCTTGTTAGGAGTTCTATATGCTTCTGTAATGTAGGTAAGATGTTCTTTTTTAAGATGAGGGAGATTTTCATTGATAATCTTGTTGAATAGGTGTTGCATTCCCTTGCTTTGATATTTCTCACCTTTGTCCACTCCAATTATACAAATGTTAAATTTCTTGGCAATATCTGCTTGCTCTTGGATTTCCCTTTGGCATAATTTAAGTGATTTTTCCACATCTTTGACTTTTTGGTCCAGTTGGTGCATTCTGTCTTCTGTATCTGACACTCTATGTTCCATTTCGTTCACTCTGTTAACTGTGGCTTCCATTGTGGTTTGCATGGAGGAAATGGACTCATTTATTGATTCAATGTTGGGTCTAAAAGTAATAATCTCACCTCTTAATGAGGTATGTACTACCTCTATTTTTGTACTAATCTCACCTCTTAGTGAGGTGTGTACTGCCCCTATTTTTTCATGCACCTCCTGTTTGAGATCCTGCATCTCTTTTGATATTTTGTCCCTGTGTTCTTTAAATTTCTGGTCTATTTCTCACTTTAGTTCTTGAGTCATTGCCTCCAGCAACCCTTGGATGTAGCTTTTGTCTTCCATTCCTGCTTTGCTCCCACTAGGGGTCTCCCCTGGGTGGCTGCTGGCTTTTGGGAGTAGCTTGCTATCCTGGGTGTTGATAAACCTTGTAATTTTTCTCTGTGATTTTTGCATGGGGATTCAGGGATTATTGGAGACTATCTGAAATTTTGTTTTGGTCAATAAGTGTCTGTCTTTGGTTTGTTGCCATTTCTGAGTTGGTGGAGAGAGTTTGTACCTGGTCTGAGTTCTGTTGGCGGCTGAGCTCCAGCTGCTGGTCTGACCCAGGTCGGGCTCTCGGCTCTCTGCTGTAGATCACTGACCGTTCCTGCCTTTAGAAGGACTGAGCGGCTTAGACTTCTCCTGTTTACTCCTCCTCCAGGTGCTCTTGGTGAGATGAGTGTCCTGGATGTACTCTCCCAGTTGCTAGAATCTGCTATGGGCTCCGGACATTTTTTTTTTTTTTTTTTGGCCGGTAGTGGGCCTGAACTCTGGTCCTGGGCACTGTCCCCCAGCTCTTCCACTCAAGGCTGGCACCCTACCATTTGAGCCACAGTGCCACTACTGTCCCTTTCTGCTTATGTGGTGCTGAGGAATCAGATCCAGGGCCTCATGCACACAAGGCAAGCACTCTGCCGCTAAGCCACCTTACCAGCCTGAGCTCCTGACTATTATCGGGTGCTGGCAGCCTAAATTGTCCAATTCCTGGCCTGGGATATATGGGTCAGGTTCTGGTGGGGTTTGGACTTCTGGTTCTCTTGCCCTGGGCACCCAGGTCTTTTGCTGTCATGGGTGTGATTCCCAGGGGTGAAGTTCCCTGTTTTCCCTCCTCTGCTGAGTTGTATGCTCAGCTTCTGACTTCAATAAGGAAGAGTGGGTTTTGTTGCTCAGGCACCAGATCCCCAGGCCTGGTCCTGGCCTGGGGCACGCCAGTTGGACCTGTGCTGCTCTGTATCCCATCTGGATTACACAGCCTGGAGTACACGGTTCAGGTTTCTTCCACTGTTGGCGGTTGTGACCCAGAGGTGCTGTTCCTGGCTTGGGTGTTTAAGCTCTTTTCCAGGGGTGCTCTTGATCTAGGGTGGCTGGCTGGGTGTGCTCCACAGTTTGGTGGAGCTCCGGAAGAGTTCCCAGTTTTAGTGGATCCTGTAGTTCAGGTGTTGGGGTAGGGGTCTGGGTCAAGCTCTGGGGGTTCCCACCAGCTCTGGTCTCCCTTGAGGAGGGATACACTGTCCGCTGTGGGTACTCACCCTGGAGCTAGTTGTTGTTTCTGTGTGATGTAGGTAGCTCAATCAGAGTTCAGTTGAGATGCTTGTGGGCTCAGAGGGCAGTGCTGGCTCTGTGTGTTTCTCCTCTGTCTCTGCCTCTGTTGATGCTGTTCGGGTCAATGCCATGGGATGGGCCACTCCTCAGGTGCAGGCTGTGCACTGGCCTCTGGCTGAGTAGTGGGGGAGGGGTCTCAGTACAGCTTCTGAGCACTGGGGTTTGTCTCTGTTTGCTTTCTCTGGATCAGCACCAGTACCTTGCAGGTCTTCTGCTCTGGCGTTCTGTGGGAGACCTGTGTAGTTCTGGGGTTCCTGCGTGTGGCCGAGTGGCTTTGGTGGGATGGAGCCCCTCTGCTCAGAGAGTTAGGGGTAGGGGTGGGATCTTTGTGCAGGCTCCCGGCTCAGAGGTTTCTCAGTTCATCACGATCAGAGTCCAAGTTGTGTGCTATTTTGCAACTACATTTTGTGTGTTCTAGAAGCTTCGCAAAAATATTAATAATAGGAGGGTAGTCAGCCTGACAGATTATGCAGGTAGTCCCTTTCTGATCAGAGCAAGCATACCTGAGTACTCCGGACTGTTAACCTAATCTCCTTCATCTTCTAACCCAGTGTGATATCTTAGACCTTCAGCAAAACAAAACTGCCAATTACTTGGACAGGATTTCTGTGTGTTATCTGAAACGGAACTTTTACCTTTCCTTAAAGAGATGGGAAAGTAGTGTCCATGTGAGTTGTATGTTTCTAATACCTGCATGATTAATTTGTACTTGAATATGCTGGAAGATCTCATCTGTGTATCTGAAACCCAGCATTTTATCTGATTGTTCTCATCTGTGTACTCTGTATACAGTGGATCTTTAAAAGTACACAGTGCCCAGGTTGGAGGGCATGGCTCAGTTGGTAGAGTGGTGGCCAATGAGTGAACATATTAGATACTGAGTCTGAGTTCCAGTCTCATACCAAAAACAAAAAAAATACACAATGCCTTCAATGAGCATATGATCCAATGAGAGAACAGATGCCATTAGAACATTCTTCTGGCAAACACTAAATTCTGGAACATGTGCAGTACAGCTTTTCATATGCCAGTCTTGGCATGTTTGAAGTCTTTATCTTATATAGAATTCAATTCACAAAGATTTCTTTCCTTTCATCATTCCTTCTAGAGAAAGATTGTTTGTGTTGGTCAAGGCATCATGCTGGCTCTGTTTGTTTTTTTAATTATATGTTTTATTTATATATTATATATTTTAATATATATTTTAATGCATATTTTAATTATATATTTATTAATTTAATTTGTCACTTTATATTTTGTTGTTTTGGGGGCTTGTACTCAGGGCCTGGTTGTTTTCACTGAGTTTTTCTGCTCAAGGCTAGTACTCTGCCACTTTGAGCCATAGCTCCACTTCTGTTTTTCTGGTGGTTAATTGGAGATAAGAGTCTCACACACTTTCCTGCCCAGGTTGACTTCAGACTGGGCCCCACAGATGTCAGCCTCCTGAGCAACTAGGATTACAGGCATAAGCCACTAGCACAGGGCAGAAAGTTACTCTTTCCTTGGCTATTATTCAATTCAATAGATGAACAACAGAGCATAAACCTCAACCAAAGCAAATTGTTAGTTTTTAGCTTTCCTGTTCTAGTCTTAAGGAATGCCAAGCCTATTTTTGTTGGTAAATAATCTCAACTAGTTTGACCATGGCGTGGAGATCGGTAGAGTTGGCAAAAAAAGGACATTAAATTAGTTTTTGTAATGAAATTATAGCAGTCAACTATGTGTTTTAGAGGAAGATGATAGAATTTTAGCTCTACTGAGATTCCATTGCTTAAAAAAAGATATACTTAGTGCTGGTGTTTCATACTCAGAGGGCTGAGACCTGAGAATCATGGTTCAAAGCCAGCCCAGGCAGGAAAGCCCATAAGATTCTTTTTTTTTTATTGTGAAAATACTGTACAGAGGGGTTACAATTACATGGGCAACCCATAAGATTCTTATCTCCAGTTAACCACCAGAAAACTGGATGTAGAGCTGTGGCTCAAAGTGGTAGAGTGTTAGATTTGAGCAAAGAGCTTAGGAGCAGTGTCCAGGCCCTCAGTTCAAGCCCCACATATAACAAAAATATTATGTATAGAAAAAGTTTGGGATTTGAGTAAGTTCATTAAGCCATCAATAGCAACCATTAATGCAGTATTTCACTATTTGAAGTATGGTAGCATTAGTAATGTAGTAATGCATTCCTTGTCTACTGCTGTGATGGAGAAACTGGAGGTGAATGTTTTATATGCCAGTGCCCTTTCTATTCATATGATTTATATCCTCTATTCTTCCTGCTGAGAGCAAATGTCACCCTTCATTATGGAAACATCGTGGAGCTTCCATAGAAGTCATTTGGTGGAGGAATCAGAATTTCATCTCCAGGTGTGGCTGCAGGCCTAACTCCCACTATTTTCCTCTACTGACATCCATTGGGGAGTACCATCTATCAAACACTGGTAGACCCGAGCAATTTGCAATCTCCTTTCTTTATTAAATACACAGACAGCATTTTGTCTTCATTACTAGATAGCTTTCTGGAAGCCTCTTGCTGTGCCTCTGTTTCTACAAGTATAGTGGGTATGCAAGCATGAGCCCTAGCTGACAGTGCCCGATCAAGTGAATGGGAGGTGGCAGGAATATACTGGAGTTCACTGGCCTTTATGCTTCTGTTCCTCAGTCTTGCCTCCAGGTTCTGACTCTTGCTGATATTCAGGCTTACTGCCATTGTTTTCTTCGATTACCACTGTACAGGACTCCTTTAATCCTTGAAATCACACACACACACACACACACACACACACACACACACACACACACACACACCTTCAGCCAACAGATTTATGTATCTTTCTCACATAGTTGCTTCAGAGAAATAGGGCTCTGTGGCTCCTGCTCCATCCCTGGCATTGTACCCAAGGCATTCACTCACTGGGCCCTGAATTAAGATGAATAAATGCCCTGGCACCAGTCACTCACATTTGTCATCCCAGCTACTCAGGAGGATGAGCTCTGAGGATCACAGTTAAAAGCCATCCTGGGCAGGACAGTCCATGATAATTTTATCTCCAATGAACCACCAAAAAGCCAGAAGTTGAGCTATGGCTCAAACAGTAGAGCATCAGCTTTGAGAAAAGGAAAAGAATAAATAGATCTATCCATGTTCTTTCCCTGGCACTTTCTGGAAAATCCTCACTCAATCCTCACCAAAATCCTCTCCTCATGGTGACTGCCTGTCAGCCTGGAGACTTCAGGCTGTTCCACAAGCTCCCCGCAGAGGAAGCTGAACCCGAAGGCCTAGTTGGGAGTTAACACATTTTGCCAAGGGAACATCCACTTAGTAACTCTGCATTGCTGAGATAAACCCTGTAAAGGAGGAAATATTTTATTTTGAGGGAATCTATTCCCATAGCCTGAGACAAGACTGAAACCTCATAGCAGGAACCACTAGGTGGCATGAAGTGTTCAATTCATGGTAGTTTGGAAGGAGAGAAGGAGAGGGAGGGAGGGGGAGATAGAGAGAGGGTGGGAGAGGGAGGAAAAGGGAGAGAGAAGAGAGAGAGGGAGAGAGGAAGGAGAGAGGAGAGAGGAGAATGTAAGAGAAAAGGGAGAGAGAGGAGAGAGAAGAGAGAGGATAGAGAAGAGAGATGATAGGAGAGACAGACAGATGAAAGAGAAAAGAGGGAGAGAGAGGAGAAGGCTAGAGAAAGAGATTGAAAGATCTGAGTTGAGAGGGAAAGATGAGGGAGAGGGACACAGAACAGAGACATATTCAGGGAGAGGTGAGAGAGAGAAAGAGACAAAGATAAGAGAGAATGAGAAACTTGAAAGAGTAAGAAAGACAGACAAAAGGAGAACAGAGACATATTCAGGGAGAGGTGAGAGAGGGAAAGAGACAAAGATAAGAGAGAATGAGAAACTTGAAAGAGTAAGAAAGACAGACAAAAGGAGAGGAGAGAGAGGGAGTTGAGAGAGAGAGAGAGAGAGAGAGAGAGAGAGAGAGAGAGAGAGGAGAGTATTGATGTGGTATATTTTCTTGCAATGTTGCCCAGCAATGTTCTTCCCACACACAGGTCCCAGGAATTAAATATTTTTGACTACTGTGGTCACTCCTTGCATGGGCCGGTTTCAGATCCATATTTGACTTTTAGACAAAGATTACATTAACCTACTTTGACTTTGTATAGTGCCTAGAAAAATAAATCAAATTTTTATTTTTTTTATCATTTTGAAGCATATATTTAACATAATTCATTTTCTTACTCTTAGTTTGAATGTATCATCACATCTCTGATATTTCTGCATGTCTGTAAACATGTTTTCTTGCATCTGTTGTATTCCATATTGAACTCTAAAGGCTGTTAGAATAGGGAAACTTAGATAAATATGGTTGACAGACCAGGATGGGATCTCAGGCCTAAAAGAGCTTGTCAGTTCTTGTGGTATTAGAAAGTGAACAAGGTTCCTCTTTTCCTCTTCAGTTCATTCCTTTCCACTCCTGGGTCTTTTGTTCTAAAGCCATTAGGTGGAGTAAGCAAATTGTCTCCACCTTGGGGTGGAGGTCAAAGCTATGGTGGCTCAAAGTCGGGAAGTTGGGATGAGAAGGCATGTTTATGGAGGTAAGTCTGGCCTGAGTGTGGGGGTCCAAGTAAGGTGATAAACGGTGGGTAGCCTCTCATAAGCAGCCTTTGCTTAAATGGGGTGAGGAGAGAAGGGTGTCCATGAGATGGAGGTTGACTAAATGATGAAGTTGACTAAAAATGTATCATATAGCTGGGCGCCAGTGACTCACACCTCTAATCCTAGTTACTCAGTAGGTTGAGATATGAGGACCATGGTTCAAAGCCAGCCTGAGCAGAAAAGTCCTGTGAGACTCCTATTGACAGTGAACAAACAACAACAATAACAAAACCAGCTGAAGCTGTGGTTTAAGTGGTAGAACAGTAGCCTTGAGCAAAAACAAAACAAAAACCCAAATCCTCAGTAACAATGCCCAGGCCCTTGAGTTCAAGTTTAAGGACAGTTGCACACACACGCGCACACACACACACACACACACACACACACACACACACACACACACACACACAAAGATAATAAAAAATAATAAAATAATGTCATAGATTGGTGATATTTCAGAGTTAAAGAGGGTTATGAAACCCAAAACCATTTGAGAAGTACCCACAGCTAAGGAAGCTAAGGAGATGAGACATGGAGACATGTTTGGGCTGGATGCTTCTGCTACACAGGACATTACTGAGACAGTAGGGGCCAGTGATTTGAGTGAGGACTAGAGGGCAGTGTTGCATTAGTGTTCCTTTCCTGCTTCTGAAAGGTTGCTTTGTGGAGATTTAGCAAAATGGCACTGTTTGTAGGAAGATAATGTATACTACAACTTGGGGGACAATTTACTTTCTGATCTTTGAGGGAAAGTCTTTTCTTTGAACAAACTGCTTGTGGTTTTGTCATTCTTCAGGGAGGAAACTGGTACATAGCTATATGTTATTTATTTTTCAGACTTATCTTTTTAGTTCATTGGTTCATTAACTTGAAGTGGTTGGACAGAGGAGTTAAGATTCAGCATGTCACTTTGGGAGTACAATGCATCTTATCAGAGTCACCCCTTCTGTTATTTTCCACTATCTCTCCCAACCCCAGCCATCCTCTAAATTTACCAGATTTCATTCTCATATATATTGAATATTCTGAAATGCATTCATCCATTCTTCTCCCCACGTATCTCCCCTTCCTCCCCTTCCCCTCACCCCTTCTCCCTAAAATACATGTTCCAGTTTCTTGATATTTATTTTGTTAAACTGTTAAGTTGTTTAAAGGACTTATTCCACTGGACTTCTCCCCTGTATCTACCCTGTATCTACTTTAATATGTGTGTACATATGTGCATATAACCCTGTATATGCTTATATATATATATTTATATATTAGTTTTAACTTCCACATTTGTGAGAAAACGTGAGTCCTTTGTCTCTCAGAACCTGACTTCTTTCACTGTGCATGATATTTTCCCCCCTGCAAATGACAAATTATCATTCTTCCTGATAGAGAAGTAAAACGGTGTCTTTTCCTCCACTTTGGCTTCCTGTCTCCCTCCTTGGCCTTGCAGGTCCTCTTCAGTCCTCTATGGAGACAGCACCCCACTGTCATGGACAATGTGAGCTTTGAAGTGTGGCGTTCCTACATTTTGAATCTCAGCTTTGGGCCAAAGCTCTCAAGTCTCTACTAAATAGTGTAACTCAGCCCACAGGTTTGGGCTGAATTTCTGCTTCTATCTGCCCGTTGAATGAATACTATTGAACATGGATTAGTCCCTGCCTGAGACAGGGATTCTTTGCCTGTGGTTTCTCAAGAGAATCCTCCCAGGAGGAGAAGGAGAGGAGCTTGGTAGGGCCAGGGCCCAAGGGAAAAGCTGGGTGAAGAAGATGTTATCTTATGGGACATGAGTCAGCCTCACCCCATGGCAAGCTCTTTAGCCACAGTTGAATTCAAGTTCACTGTTAAGAAAACAGGGCCCATGTAAAGACTACAGACATATAAACTCTTACTTGAAGTGACTTTTGTTTAGTCAAGGATGATTCTCTAGGAAGTGGCACTGTGGCTCAAGTGGTAGAGCGCTGGCCTTGAGCTGAAGAGCTGAGGGACAGCACCCAGGACCAGAGCTCCAACTCCCACAACTGACCAAAAAAAAAAAAAGGATGACTCTCTAAAATATGGACCCACCATGAACTGTGGGCAGTTAATGCTGTGACTGGGATAATGGTCCTTGCTTAGTCAAAGGAATCTGGTGTCTTCTCTACACACATTGATAAGCTTTGTTACATTGAGAAAACCATCCACTATCTTATTACATATGTGGTATGTCACCTGCCCCATCTACAGGCTGAGACAATGCTATAGACTGTGACACTTGATAAAAATCTGATGATCATGCCCATAATCCTAGCTATTCAGGAGGTTGAGATCAAAGGATCACTGTTAGAAGCTCAAGGCCTGCCTGGGGAAGGAAAGTCTGTGAGACTCTTATCTCCACTTAGCCACCAAAAGCAAGAGTTGGAATTAGAGCTATGCTTCAAGTGATAGTGCACTGGCTTTGAGCACAAATGCTCAGTGCCCATACCTTGAGTTCAAGACCCAGAATCAGCACAAGAAGAGAAAAAAATGTCTGATGATTGTGTAATGTGTTTAAGACACGGACCAAGTGTAATGAGGAGGCCTTGAATAGCCAATATTCATTTCCAAGACTAGATTCTAGCATTGTCAACTTCAAATTCGATTTCTTTTTAGGAAATAACATTACAGAAACTTTCCATGGAGGTTTCCATGAAATTGTTGGTGCCACAGAATTACTCAATTCTCTATCATTAATTCAGTCCCTTCCTTCCTAGCTCAGCCATTGTGGAAGCCTTAACTTAAGCCCATCTCCAACCACAGGAAAGTGCTCCAAAGGATGTGAGCTCATTATATTTTAGGAAGCTTCCACAGAGACTTTTCCTTCTAAATTTTGTTTTCTGTCCATGTAAGTAGCCATCTCTGAGAGCCGACAGCAGCAGTATGCTCCAGGGAGAGCTAGTTTTCTATTTTCAACCTGCCCACAACTGACTGATTATAATTTGAACTTTCTAAGGGTTCAGACGTTAGTAGAGGTCTTGGTTTAATGTTCTACAAGGATTATGTCAGTCATCCGGGTTAGAGAAAGTACAAGATAAATATTATGACTGCCAGCGGCAAGTATTGGCTTTTTAGGGTAGCCAAGTCTGCTGAGATTACTTCCTGTTCTTCTGCAGTGAGGTTTGCCAGTTTCCTCCAGATATCCTATCTCAGTCTCCCAAGTGCTGGTATTACAAGTGAGACTACACCATACCAGAGACATTCACCTCTTGATATGGTTAATATATGCTAATGAAACCTTTGATACATTTTACAAAAATGATCCAAACATTTTTTATACTATCTGACCTTACCTTTCTCTTCCAAAACAACTTATTTTTACCTGTTATTTTCCTTGTTTATTATTCCAAAATATGATGTGTTTGGAAAAATGGGCTAGAAATCAATCTAGGTAACTGTGTTATTTTTCTATTTATGTAAGTTACATTTTATTATATATATTTATATAATATATATATATATATATATATATATATATATATATATATATATATATATTTGTCAGTGGTGGGGTTTGAACTCAGCCTGGGCACTGTCTCTCAGCTCTTCAGCTCAAGGCAAGTACTCTACCACTTGAGCCACAGCTCCACTTCTGGTTTTCTAGTGGTTTATTGGTGATAAGAGTCTCACAGACTTTCCTGCCTAGGCTGGCTTTGAACCGAGATACTCAGATCTCAGCCTCCTGAGTAGCTAGGATTATAGGTGTGAGCCACTGGCACCCAGCTAATATATTTATAAAGTTACATTTCTTCACTTTCAGGTGTTGTCCAAAGGGGTTACAATTTTGTTTATGAATACTATGCATCTTGATAAACAACACCCTTTCCATCATTCTCTCCCATCTCTCTCATCCTCACCCATTCCCTCACTTTTCCTAGTTTCATAGGATGTGACGACATTCTCCTCCTTCAGTTTTCCTAGTTTTATAGGATATGACTGCATTCTCCTCCCCTTCCTCTCTTTATTCATTGATCTTCACCTACAACTCAAGTACCAGCTTCCTGGTATTCATCCAAAGCAATCTTTTAAGATTCATGAAGACATTTTGACCTCATATATGGTATCTTCTAGGATACTTGAGGTCTGTTTGTTGTGGATTAAGGCCTCTGTTTCCTAATTTGCCTTCTGTCTTGTTTTTCTGTTGAAATCTTCTACCATGATTGTGTAACTAACTAGTGATTTTTCTATTCCATCCTCTTAATTTCCTTTTTAATTTTTCCAGTGCTGGGGTTAAATTCAGAGTGTTGCACGTGGGAGACCATGTATTTAAAATGAGAGATTACTAATAGATGCAAAGTTACTGGTTACTATTGTAATTTTGTTCTTTGGTCTCTGTGTGTCTAATAGCTTTTTATCCTTCAATCCTTACCCCCTATCTTGCTGTGTATTTTGTTGATATTTTCTAGGACATTTTTTTTCCTTCTCATTGCCTATTGTGTATATTTGGTAGATATTTTCATTTTGGTCATTATGGCCAACTACAGAAACATTCTATACTAACAGTATATAGATTATTATTGTTATTTATTTATTTTTTGGGGGAGTCTGTTCGTGGGTCCTGAACCCTGGGCCTGGGTGCTGTCCCTCAGCTGGTCACCTCAAGGCTAGTGCTCTACCACTTGAGTCACAGAGCCACTTCCGGCTTTTTTCTTTTTTCTTACGTGGTACTGAAGAATTGAACCCAGGGCCTCATGCATGCAAGGCAAACGCTCTACCCCTGAGCCACCTTCCCAGCCCTGTTATTATTATTATTATTATTATTATTATCTTGGGGCTTGAGCTCTGGGCCTGTGTGCTGTCCCTAAGCTCTTCTGCTGAAATGGAGTGCTCTACCACTTAGCCACAGTGCTACTTCCAGTTTTCTGGTGGTCATTTTGAGATAAGAATCTCATGAACTTTCCTGTCTGAGCTGATTTTGAACCATGATCCTCAGATCTCAGCCTCCTGAGTAGCTGGGATTATAGGTGTGAGCCACCGGTGCCTGGCTTTTAAATGGATTATTTCTTAACTTCAGTTGTTTCACCCTTCTTCTTTATGCCTATGATGTCCAAACTTGCATCTTTATGTGTACTCATTAAAGAAGCATATTTATTACTTCTATTTTTTCACATTAAAAAAACATAGCTATTGCCAGGCACTGGTGGCTAACACCTGTAATCCTATCTACTTAGGAGGCTGATGTTTGAGGATGGTGGTTCTAAGACAGCCTAGGCAGGGAAGTCTGTGAGACTAATTAACCACCAAAAATGCAGAAGTGGAGATGTGGCTCAGTGGTAGAGCAATAGCCGTAAGTGAAAAAGCTCAGGGACAGCGCCCCAGGTCCTGAGTTCAAGCCTCAGGACGGGCACAAAAATGAAAAAATATGGAAAGCACATGAAAATTACATTATATTTAGTATTATTCACATATTTGTTATCATTAGAGAGCTGTATGATTTATATGGTTTGAAAGAATCTGGCTTTTGTTATCACTAAAGAAACTTTACTAGCATTGAGTTTTTATCAATTAAAGTTTCCCAGATAATGCAGTGAGTGTAGATCTACTACTTGTCAGGAAGATTTTATGTTTACTGGGCATGCAGGTGTCAAAACAAAAGTTAGAAGTAATAGAATCCCCCAATTTCTTCTCAACCTGCCTGAACATAGTCTGATTGTAACTTGAACTTCCTAAAGTTTGTGAGGTCGGTTAAGGTCTTTGATTAATAGTTAACAAGGATGCTGGGAAGGTGGCTCAGTGGTAGAGTGCTTGCCTTGCATGCCTGAGGCCCTGGGTTCAATTCCTCAGCACCACATAAGCAAAAAAGAAAAAAGCTGGAAGTGGCGCTGTGGCTCAAGTGGTAGAATGCTAGCCTTGAGCTAAAGAGCTGAGGGACAGCCCCTAGGCCCAGAGTTCAGGCCCCACGACCGGACCCAAAAAAAAAAAAAAAAAAGTTAACAAGGATTATGTCAGCCAGACAGTGTTAGGAAATGATCAGATAAATGTTATTAATCTCTGTGTGTGTGTGTGTGTGTGTGTGTGTGTGTGTGTGGTTTGTGTGTTTGTGTGCTCGCGTGTGCTTAACAGCCAATCCTAGGGCATAAGCTCAGTGCCCAATACTTTTTTTTTTTTCCCTCAAGAGTAGTACTTGTGCTGGGAATGTGGCCTAATGGTAGAGTGCCTGCCTAGCACACATGAAGCCCTGGGTTGATTCCTCAGTACCACAGACACAGAAAATGTGGGAAGTGGTGCTGAGGCTCAAGTAGTAGACCACTAGTCTTGAGCTGAAGAGCTGAGGGACAGCGCCCAGGCCCAGAGTTCAAGCCCTATGACCAACAACAAAAAGAAAAAAAAAAAGAGTACTACTTAAGCTAAAGCTCCATTTCTGTGTGTGTGTGTGTGTGTGTGTGTGTGTGTGTGTGTGTGTGTGTGTGTGTGTGTGTGTGTGTGTGACTAATTGGAGATAAAGATCTCCTGGATTTTCCTGTCTAGTCTGGCTTTGAACCATGATCCTCAGATCTCAGCCTTCTGAGTCGCTAGAATTATAGGCATGAGGCACTTTTGTCCAGAAAATGTTACATTTTTGACATGAAAGTAATTATCTTTTTAGGTTATCTTTTGCCTGATTATGATTATTTTTTCTTTTGCTACATTACTGTCAGAGGATTGAAAATGTCCGAGAAATGTTGGCATCTCTAGCAAATACCAGCATAGTCCCTTCCTGGAGTGTGCCAGCTCATATTTGTAATCTACCAAAGGTAGTTTAATTACAACATGAAGTTCTTGAACTTGATGTGGTCATTGGAGTTCTTTGTTTACTATTCAGTGAAGAATAAGCAAGGGAGACAGGGCCATAGAGGACAGAAGATTCCTGTTCTTATTGATGGCTTCTTGTAAATGGCAAAGGATTCTAGCTGGCTGATTCCATCATCTGCCTTTTATCTGTCTTTTCTTTATCTGCATTGTTGGAGATTTTTCCACTCCATGCAAACAATGTGAGTACCTAGATGCTAAGGACATGAAGTTCTAAGAAGTAGACAGGGAAGCCACACATCAAAGCAGCATTCCATTGTCAAGTGTATTTGTGATGGCTCTGGAGTCGGATGCCAGGGTCTGAACCTCCATGATGACTGACTGATTCTCCATCATACTGTTTCATTTGTCCATTTATTGCCTCCATATTCACAGGTGTTCTGATTTCTCCATTCCCACCCTCCTCCATTCTCTGCCTTCTCCCATGCCCCCTTCTGGTTGTCAAAAGAGTAGTGGCTCAAGTTGGGCACTGGTGGCTCATACCTGTAATCCTCTGCTACTCAGGAGGTTCAAAGTCAGCCCAAGCAGGAAAGTCCATGAGACTCTTATTTCCACTTATCCACCTATAATAAAGAAGTAGAACTGTGGCTCAAGAGATAGTGTACTAGTCTTGAGTAAAAAGCTCAGGCTTCACCAAAGCCCTGAGTCCAAGTTTCAGGAATAGTACAACACACACAAAAAGTGGCCACCGCAAGTGGCTGGGAAGGTGGCTCAATGGTAGAGAGCTTGCCTTGCATGCATGAAGCCCTGGGTTTGATTCATCAGTACCACATAAGCAAAATGAAAAAAAGCCGGAAGTGGCACTGTGGCTCAAGTGGTAGAGCGCTAGCCTTGAGCCGAAGAGCTGAGGGACAGCGCCCAGGCCCAGAGTTCAGGCCCCACGATCGGAACGCCCCCTCTCCCCCCAAAAAAGTGGCCACCACAGCTGAGATACAGACTCATCTAGATTCCAGTCAGTGTATGAATAGATGGACACCTTGTGCTGTATATATACAATAGAGTATTATTTATGTGTAAAGTGCTATTTGGTTGATAACAACAAAAAGGGATGGAACTGGAGGACACTGTTAAATGAAATATACAGAAAGATAAATTCTTCATGTTCTCTTTCACATGTGGATGCTAAAAAACATGTAGCCAAGTGCTGGTGCTCAAAGTGCTGGTGGCTCATGCTTTTAATCCTAGCTACTCAGAGTCTGAGATCTGAGGATCATGGTTCAAAGCCAATGTGGGCAGGAAACTCCATGAGACTCTTTTTTTTTTTTGGGTCCGGTCGTGGGGCCTGAACTCTGGGCCTGGGTGCTGTCCCTCAGCTCTTCAGCTCAAGGCTAGCGCTCTACCACTTGAGCCACAGCGCCACTTCCGGCTTTTTTCTTTTTGCTTATGTGGTGCTGAGGAATCGAACTCAGGGCCTCGAGCATGCAAGGCAAGCACTCTACCACTGAGCCACCATCCCAGCCCCTCCATGAGACTCTTATCTTCAATAAACTACCAGACAAAAGCCAGAATGGAACTGTGGCCCAAGTGGTAGAGCACTAGCTTGGGTAGCTGAGGATTACAGGTATGAGCCACCAGTGCCTAACTGGAGCCACTCTACTGACACCCAGAACGACGCCAAGCAGTATTTGCTGGAAGATGGAAAGACGGGTAGGAGGCTGGAAACAATACCAACCCCCCACAATATACAAAACACCCTTAGCATAAGCTCTGGAGTCCTATAACATAATGGGCAATCAGAGGCCACAGTTACCTGCTGTATATGTCATAAATAATGGACATTTTGATGGGTCAAAACTCTGGATAACCAAGAATTGATTTCTAATATCTCTTCTGCCTATGCAATGCTATGTATCAACTTACAGCTGCTTTTGGAAGACTGATTTTGCAATGACTGACACGCACATCCTTGGAGCCCTGTCTACTCAGCACTTCATGAAGCAGGATTACAGGGCAACAGGTACGGGAGAAAAATTACTGAAAGCATGATTTCTTCCTGTGCCAACTGTCTCGCACACATGATGGTGTCCTGGGCTGTCTTTTTTCCTCTCCTTTCTTACTTTTCTGGTTGTTAACTGGAGCTAAGAGTCTCACCAACTTTCCTTCCCAGGCTGGCTTTGAAGTGCCATCCTCAGGTCTCAGCCTCTCCTTAGTAGCTGGGATTCCAGGCATGTGCCACTGGTACCTGGCTCAACCTCAGTTGTTTTGAGCTGGTTCTCAACATGCTGGTTCCCCCTGAAGTGACAATCCAGTCCCTTCCCTAATTGCTGTGGCTCTCTGATAACAAGTTCAATGGAAAATTTCAGCATTTGCCTAATGGGAATGAACCTTATTTGCCTCGTCTCCCATTTCCCCCATACCTAGTATGACAGCACTCATTGCTGGGTCCTTTGGCTCCTGTAACGAGTTATTTTAAATGACAGGAATTTATTTTGAGCATCAATGGGTCAAGACACAGATGATGAATCTTTATGGGTCAAAGTAAAATATTAGCATCTTTTTAGGATGGGCCACGTGAGCATCTTCTAGCCAATGAGGCTAAAGGAAAGTCAGCCATGGATCCTGAGTAATGTTTCCTTCCACCATAAGAAATACCGCTGGGAAAATTCCTTGTC